>NC_141548.1:50762500-51062500 GCF_021556685.1 Rattus norvegicus
CCCTTCAGAAGCCGCCCTCTGGAGCTGAGTCTGGCACAAACACATATTATCTTTATACATAAGGGCCCTTGCAAATCAGTACCAGAGAGATGAATGCTCCACAGGGAAAAGGCAAAAAGGATGCTACCAGATGATGCTAGAAAAAAATGAAGGTTCATCAAAAATATGGGAGATTGAATACATAAGCTAAGAAATGCAGGGCTTTTTTGTTTCGTTTTGTTTGTTTTTAGTTTTTGTTTTGTTTTGTTTTGTTTGTAAGGCAGGAAGTTTTGTACTCAGTCTGTAGTTGAAGATGACCTTGTAGTTCTATCTTCCTGCCTCTTCCTCCCAAGCGCTGAGACTTAACAGGCATGTATCACCACACCTGGTTCTTATCCAGGACATGGGAGCAAATCCAGAGCTTCGAGCATGCCAGGTAAGCACCCTATCACCTGAGCTGCACCCTCAGTCCCACATTAAGATCTACTTTAGCAATGGTATAGACTTTATGTGAAACTAGCCAGATGGCAGTTCCTCTCCTTCTCTCAAAGGGAAGAGTGTGTTGCAGCCCAAAGTACAAATCTCCACAGCCTCTCTGGAGGGTGGTTTGGTAAAGGGTACCAAAATTACCAGCATGTTCATCATGTATGGACAGTGATTTCAGTTCAAGGAATTTATTCTAATCAGATGACTTAATCAGCCATAGATGGACATTTATGTAAAGGGTGTTTATTGTAGTGTTATTTAAAATAGCAGGGAAAAAAGTGAAAGCTGTCTAAACGTTCAGTAATAGACAGTCTAAAGAAAATGTACTCTATCCATATGAAAAAAATACCAGCAAGCCATTAAAAAAATCACATTCTCAAAGAATATTTAAGGCTATTGAAAAGTCTACAATATATTTTAAGTGAAAGAAAACCAAATTATAAAACAGTAATTTCACTCTAGCCTCAATTTTAAAAAAATGTCTTTTTGTGAGTGCAAATTAAAAAAAAAACTTGACAAATGGGGAACATATCAAAATGTTGACACTGGGTGATCTTGAATGGTAGGATTCAAGGTAAATTTTATTTTCCTCTGTACACTTGTCTGTAATTTCCATATGTCCTCCAATGAATGAGTATTATTTTAATAATAAAGAAAAAATGCTATGGATGGGGGGGTGAATGCTAAGAGAAAAGAGTCAGGCTACCCAAATGGTCTGAGTGCTGGTTGCTATGGAAACAGTAACTTTGAATTGCCCAACTTTTTGTGAATTACTTTCCTGCTCTGTGGGCTTAGAGCAGGAGCTGGATTCAGTATTCTCCAGGCTGACACGTGCCTGGGGGTAGGGGAGATAGAAACTGGGGGCCCTGGTTTTATCTTGGTTTCCTTTCTTCTTTCAAATGGGAAGAGTCCTTGCTCCCATTTGGAATGGGATGCTGGTGTGAGAGCTGCCTCAAGGACTAATCCTGCTCCTCTGATCTGGGTTCTTCTAAACCCCTGAGGAGCATTTGGTGGTTCCTGTACCTTTGCTAGTCTGGCACCCAAAGATGGAGTTCAAGTTTCAGCATGGGGTAATTTACAGCAGGTAACTTGTGTTTCTGCCCTAGGAGCATCTGGGTTCACGGATTGCAAAGCAACCATTTGCAGACTTCACTATGTAAATGAAAGTCACGCTAGCTCAAGTCTGGCCTTGCCCTTTTGCTCAGTCCTGCCTCGCTCTCCTGCCAGGGGAGATACTGCCCACCCTGATGCAAAGCCAAAGGTGGAGGCTGGGTACCAGGTAATCCTGGCTGAGCTTTGGAGGCCCTCTTCTTTGCCCATTCTCAGGCCACGGAATGGTTTGCCTTTTGCAGATCCTGTTGGGAGATCTTGGGTGGAGAACGAACGGATTGAGGCAGCCACAAGTTGGAATTTTAAAAAGCAATGTGTCCTTTGAGCAGAAGCCCGGGCTGGGGGCTTTGCAGGCTGTCGCTTTGTCCCGGGGACCAGATGGAACTTGTTTTTCTGTGCACTCCATGGTTTAACCCTTCATTGCGCTCCATCCCCAGCAGACCCATTCAGGAACTGCGGCCTCTAGGGTGAGGAGTTGGGGGGAGGGGGATGCACCTAAGTCTCAGAGGTACTGCTTGGGAATGCCTCCGTTTTTATCTCCCGCCTGTGCCTGGTTATTTTGTTTTATTTAGCAGACTCAGACAGGGTTCTAAGCACATTGGAAATATTAATCCAGCTACTTTTCAGAACCATTACTATCCCTGTTTCACAGATGTAAAAACTGAGGTCTAGAGAAGCTAAGTAACTGGCCCAAGCTGGCTGTTTGGTTCTGCCTCTACCTCAAATCTGTGCATTTAAACACAGCATCACGTCCATTTTTTAAATAACAGGTAAATAAATCCTGCTGTTTATGTTTCTTGTATCTAGGCTGATTTCCCCCCCCACTTAAAATATTAGGAGCAGCAGGCACCCCCAGAGAGACATGAAACCCAAGTCCTGAATGGCCACAGCCTTCCCCTCCCCACCCAGGGATCACAGCCACTGAGTTTGAAACTTAGGCTTTAGCAGGAAAACTGTGTGCAGGTCCTCTCCAGCAGAAGCTCAGGCCTCTGCTTGTGAAAAACTCTCTCACTCCAATCCTCTGTGTAATATTGGAACCCTAGCTCTTCCTGAGCAGAGATGCTCTCTTCCTTACTCTAGTGACATCTGAAGTGATGGGAGCTGGACAGAGACCAGGACTCAGCACTCACTGTCCCCCACCCCCCAGCTGGTGACATGCAGGCTGTGGGGGAGAACCTAAGAAGGAACCAGATCCTAAATGAAGGGACTTGAGGTTAGTCACATTTTTTCTAGGTCACATGTCTACCTGGGAACATTTACTCTCTCTGCCTCAGGTTACAGCTAAAGGGGACTTGGGAGCTTGACAAGGTCTATGTGGAAGTGACATGGGCTTGGAGTCCAGAGATGCATTTGGATTTTTTTAAACTATTACCTTGAATGACAATCTAAGACCACGTGTATAAATGGAAGGAGCTGTTCAAAGTTCGTCTTCTGGGTAGCATCATTTTATTCATTTATGGTCCCAAATTTCCTATTTTCATTGTATTTCTAAAATAATTTACATACAGCCTTTTTTTATTAGGCTGGGTCTAAAAAGCACGAATTGGCTTTTGCTAAGGATGTTTGTATCATTCTTATAAACGGCTGCCAGACTTCAGTGCCTATCTGGAGTCTGATTTCTTTGAACTGCAGGCTCATATTTTGTCCCCTAGGGTTGTTTCTGCCTGGCTTAAGGCCACACCGGCTTGGGAGCATAGGAAGATTTAAGAGTGGGTAGTGAGTGCTTGTGGGACAGTCTCAAGACCAAATCCCCAGGTCTAGGATTGGACCTACCCACACCGGGCCCTGATCCAGAGTGCATTGGTTATGCAAATGACTATGCAGATAAGGAACAATATCTGGTTAGCTCCAGATCACCTGGTTTCATATCATTCTCTTCTCTTGCTTCCCTTCTGTTGTTCTCAGTCTGAAGAAAAGCCATCCCTCCCTCTGGTCTGACGCCCTGAACAGTCATACACTGGAGGTTTGACTCCCTGTGTAGTCGAAGGAAAGCGATGAAACAGTTGGGAAGTAGGTCATTGGAGGAATCCCTTTTGGAAGGGATTAATGCTATCATAAAGTGAGTTTTTTCATCTTTATTAAATTGGGTATTTCTTATTTACATTTCGATTGTTATTCCCTTTCCCGATTTCCGGGCCAACATCTCCCCCAACCCCTCCCACTCCCCTTCTCTATGGGTGTTCCCCTCCCCATCCTTCCCCCATTACCACTCTCCTCCAAACAATCACATTCACTGGGGGTTCAGTCTTGGCAGGACCAAGGGCTTCCCCTTCCACTGGTGCTCTTACTAGGCTATTCATTGCTACCTATGAGGTTGGAGCCCAGGGTCAGTCCATGTATAGTCTTTGGGTAGTGGCTTAGTTCCTGGAAGCTCTGGTTGGTTGGCATTGTTGTTCATATGGGGTCTCAAGCCCCTTCAAGCTCTTTCAGTCCTTTCTAAGATTCCTTCAACGGGGGGGGTCCCATTCTCAGTTCAGTGGTTTAGTGATGGCATTCGCCTATGTATTTGCTGTATTCTGGCTGTCACTTCTTTGCTTCATCCATCTTATCTAGTTTGGTGGCTGTATATGTATGGGCCACATGTGGGGCAGGCTCTGAATGGGTGTTCCTTCTGCCTCTGTTCTAAACTTTGCCATAAAGTGAGTTCTTACTGAAGCGAGTTGCCAAGTCTGGTACCTGACTCTTCTATTTTATCCACATACCCCCCCTCCCCTCCCACTTAGTTGTGTTGTGATCCTACCATGGGAACTCTCATTGAAGGCCACAGAAGAGAAGCCTGGACCTTAAGCCTCCAGCACCGACTGTGGCCTAAGGAGACCTCTTTTCTGAAGTAGTTCTTGCTATATCATTTCCATAGTGATGAGCAGGGCAAGGACCCTGTTGGGTGCCAATCTAGTCCTAAGTTCCAGGAGTGGGGTTGATTATGAAGTAGGCTAACTCTCCTTCTCACAGGGAGTCTGTTGTGCTACTCTTTGACTTAGGAGGCTGAGAAGGGACAATTTCTCTTGTGGTCCAGCCTGCCTTCACTGGACCAATGTCATTTTTAATACCTTTTCATTTGCTGTCCTACATGACTGAGGCCACCTTCAAAGTTCTAATGACCTATGGTCAATGAGTGAAAACTGGGAGTGTTTTAGTCTTATTTTTATTGCTATAACAGAACACCAGAATCTGATTAGATTGCACACAGCAGGATCCCAGCTTTATTCATTATTACGGAAATGATAAAATAAGGGCTACTTTGCATACAACCATCTGGTTTTATATCTTTTACATACTGCTTCCCTTTTAAGGACTCCCCATTTATACTAACCATGCTTATAACCCTTAATTGCTGGGGTGCTGAGGACAAGCATAGGACCCCATCACTAGGATGGTATCTCGGAAAGGGGAAAGAAGATCTTGAGAGCTTTGGAGAGGTCCAGCTGCCCTAGTCAAGGCAGAAATTTATTTTCTTGGAGCCTAGCCTGCTCGGCAAAATATAGATTTTTAGCTCACACATAAAAGGAAAAGAGGAGCTTTCTCAGACTGTTCAGTGGTGTCTTGGGGATCAAGGAAATTTGTGGGGTTTCTTGTTTTTCCCTGAAACCACCCAAGACTGCTAAAAATTATTTTAAAATTTATTCTTCTCCTGTCATCTGTCACTTCTTGCCGCTGTCAAAAGATGATTAGTACCCGTATGGTCCCTCTAATTCTTGACAGGATGGGAAACTAATAGCAGAGAATGTCAGAATTATGTCTAAACTAAGAGTAAATAGGCTCAGAATTCAGATGTGAATCTAGGGCCTGTATTTTAGTCTAAGGAGTCCCAAACTCGAAAGACCCATTGGTGTGACCCTTCCGTGTTGCTGAGGACCAAGAGGGCCATATAGAGACCCATCTGAGTTCAACCTGTGTACACTGAGCGAGGCAAGACTGAGTTCAGGCTCCACCCCCATTCTGTTTTTAGCTAGCAAATGTACCTTTCTCGTTCTTTCGGCCTAATCTATAAAAGTGTTATAAAGGAGTCGAAGAGATAGCTCAGTTGGTAAAGTGGCAGGAAACTTGAGAATCCTAGAGTCTATGTGGTGGTGGTAGTTGTAGAGGGTGGATGTAGCAGCACGTGCTTGTAACCTCAGCACTGGGTGGAGACTGGGGCTCCCTGGGGCTCCCTGGGGCTCCCTGGCCAGTCAGCCTAGGCCAGTTTTGGTAAAGCCTGTTTTTTTTTGTTTTTGTTTTTGTTTTTGTTTTTGTTTTTTTTTTAAGAAAGAGGCATGTGTGGAATGACAACCTGTGTTTTCCTCTGGCCCCTGTGTGCATGCTCAAACACACACACCCACAGGGAAAATATACTCAAGGGCCTGGCGCCTTTTCCGCAGCAGGTGTTCCACTAAGTGCCATCTTGTACTCCCCCAGGGTTTCTGATGCTCAGCAATGCTTAGCAGGAATGGTGGCCTCCCTCTGGAGTTGTGTCTTCCCCTTAGAGGGCTTGTCCTTTTCCCACCCCTTCACTCTTTTACTGACTCATACCATCCTTGCAGGGTTAGGTGGCAGGTCTCCCTGTCCTCTGTCCTCAAGCCAAAGCCTGCAGAGGCTCTTGCCAGAGGACACTCAGACAGGTGGCCATAGACCCACAAATACTGGCTAGGCCTCCCATTTTTCTAGAAACTTCTCGAAGCCATGCTTCAGTCAGCACTTACCTGGTGGCCCACAGGTAGGAAGGCCAGCCATTCAGTATCTTGATTTATTCTGTCAGGCTCAGTATGGTGCTGCACACTGGAGTATAGTCCCAGCACTGGAGAGGCAGGGTCTAGTGGATCTCTGTGAGTTCAAGACCAGCTTGGTCTACATAATGAGTTCCAGACTGGCCAGAGCTATACAGGAAGACTGTGTATGGATATTCTGCAGGTAACCACAATTGCTTCGAGTTTCTGGTTACAATGACTATGTCATATCCAGCAGACATACACTTAAAAAAAGATATTTAAGAATTGTTTAAATTGTGTATAAATATGTGTCTGAGTGTGGAGATGTGCACACGCAAATGCAGGTGTCTGAGGAGGCCAGAATCAGATGCTGAATTCCCCAGAACTGGGGTTTTTGGTGGTTGCCAGGAACTGAACTGCTCTGCAAGAGCAGTATGTGCTCTTAACCACTGAGCCATCTCTCTGGCTTCAAGAAGATAGCATTTCGTAGTACTCTTCCCCATTTTTCTGTCTCTCACACTTTGTCTCCTTCCTCCTCACCTGTTTTCCCTAAGCCTCATAGGGGTTGATATATGCAAGGGATTTCTGCACATACTATGGCCAGCAGAGCAACAATCTACCAGAGGCAAGAAGGCAACTTGGTTCAACGACACTCAGTAGCCATGGTTGGTTCAAACTTGAAGAGTTTGACCTCAAGTAATTTATTTTAGCCATATTTAAGTACCACACAGTTAGGAAAAGGGTTTCCCAGTGATAATTAATTTCATGTGCTCGACAAAGCTTGAGGCTTAGCATCAGAACTCTTTGTAAAGTACAAGTGACACCTTCCATAGCCATAAGCTCCATAGATCGACTGAGACCAACCAGCTCCAGGTAAGGGTGGAGATGGTGGAAAAGTCTGGTGTGGTTTGGCCTCACAGATAACACACAAAGGTTAGCAGGTTATTCCCAACATCTGCTCCCAGCCTTCTGGGCAGAAAATGGGTTACCTCTCCCTTTGAAAATGAGGCACCTCTCCCTTTGAAAAGACAGCCCTGTATGTTTAACACTCTTGCTTCCCCTTAGTGTTTCTCTGTGGGCATAAGGACTGACATGCTTCCTACACACAGAGACATCTCATTTTTGGCTAAGTACTCAGCACTTAGTCTCAGAACCTTCATTAGCTACCAATGTTTGCTTTGTTGCTCACTACAGAGAGAGGCTGCTCTGGCCAAGACTAACCTATTACTATAAACATCGACATTTGGAAGGCAGTTTGGCAACATGTCCACTTATCAAAACGACACAGGAAATTCCCCCCTCTAAGGGACCTCCCAGACCATGGGCTTTTGACCGGCTTGATAATGCCAGGACGAATTCCCTCCTAGGGAGGAGAACTCAGTTCATTGCCCTTGTAACCTTTGTGCCATTACTGCAGTAGCGATCTTAGTTGAAGTATTGTAGCATTTAGTGTCCAGTGGTCCAGTACTGGGGAAGGGCACCCATGCACTTTCTCCCCTAGCAGCCTGCGTGAGACCTTCTGGCACTATGAAGACTAGCTAGCAGGGAGGAAATTTTCAGGTCAGTTCTAGCATGATTTCTTTATGCTCTACGATCTACGTGTGTTGTTTCAACGTCTGGAGTAACCATCATTTGTCCATTCAGGGTACCAGATTTCAAATTTCATATTTAAAAATTGTATTTTTAAGTTAGCTTACAAAGTAGATTTTTGCATATTTTTGGCTTTGGCTAACCCACCCTCTTTCCCATGACACCCATCTCCACTTAAACCTTTAATTCCCCAGTATCCACCCCTTCATTTTGATATTGTGTGTGTCCTGTTGTTCCCTTACCCTTTATGGTCTTGAACTCTTGAATCTTCTTGCCTCAGCACCCCCTAATCCTGAGACTACAGGCATGGACTACAGTGTGTCTGAACTGTGTAGAATTTCAGTCATGCATTTCCTCTACAAGGAGTAGCTCATGCATCCCAGACTTCCTGAGAAAGGCTTCCTATTTGCAGAAGAAAAGCCAGGAGGGAAGGACTCAGTCCATCCATCAGTCTGTCTACCTGGGGGCCAAGGCATGAGAAAAGCATTCCTCTAAGGAAAAGCAGCTATGATGATTTTCAGCACAGGCAAGCCTGGAGCCCAGAGCCCTTTGCTTGAAAGCCAGCACATTAGATTGACTGGGAAGATTGTCCTCATGTTCTAAGGTGGAGTGGGCAAACCTTTCACTTTACCATAACAAAATACTGTGGCTCCAAGGCTTAAATAATAAGCGTTTATTCTGGCAATTCCGGAGGCTCTAGTTTCAAATCGAGGTGCTGGCAGACTCTTTTGTCTTGTCAAGGCCCCGTTCTTGTTCTCCATTGTGTTGGAACTCATTATGTGCTAACAGGGTGGTGAAAGGGATCTGAGCTGTGCCTTCTTTCCTCATCAGGGTGCTAATCTCCTTCAAAAGAGGGCTCCGCCCTCGTGACCTAATCACCTCCCTTTGACCTCATCTCCAAATGCCATTACACTGGGGATTAGGGACTGTGCCACATTCAGTCTGCCACAGAAGGGAATGATTGAACAGAACAGCAACGTTAGAAGGCAGGCACAGGAACTCCAGGGCTCTGATCTGGGCATGGTAAATCTGAGCTGCTGTCAGATACCAGACAGATGCATGAAGAATGTTTTTACGTGTAAGAGTTTGGTGTTCAAGGGAATCCTATGGGCTGGAGATAGAAATAGATTCGAAACTCACTTCTCCGAGGCAAGTTCCTCAACTGCAAAACAAGAGTCACAATATCCATCTCACGGAGTTGTTATCCATTTCAAATAAGAAAACAAGCTACTTGGCAATATAATAATAATAATAATAATAATAATAATAATAATATATCTGCATAGTAAGAGTGGAAAGCTAGCTGTGAAGAGTCAAATGGTGGAGATAAGCATAGTCAAATGGTGGAGACAAGCATTTGAGGGGGGCGGATCGTGAAACCATTCTCCTTTGTCAGGTAGCTCGCCACAGATTTCCTACATCTCATCTCTTGCCCTGTGGATAAAGCAGCATCCCTTCCTTCTCCACACCCCTACTGCAAGTGTCCTCATCTGCGCAACATTCTTCTGAAACACAGCACCTCACATCACAGGGTAGAGACTGTTGGAAACATAAGTATTATCTATGGAGTCTCAAGGGATTCTGCATAATGTGAGGCTGAACAGTGTTAGCTTAAAGGAAGAGCAGAAGGAAGGAAAAGAGGAGGGGTGAGCAGGAGGAGGAAGAGGAGAGAGAAGATTAGGAATAGGAGAAAGAGGAAGAGGAGGAGAAGGAAGAGAAAGGAGAACGAGGAAGAGAAAAAAAGAAGAGGAGGAAAGAAGTATTTTCTCAATTAGCAGAAAAATATAGACTTTTGCTCATTTTTAAGTGTTTCTTCTATTTTCCTCTTGAATCGTTCTCACACATCAGTGGCAAGATTAAGACTTAGTATATGCCAGGTATAGCAGTGCACACCTTTAATCACACTCCTAGGAAGGCAAAGGCAGGCATATCTCTGAAAGTTCAAGGCCAGCCTGGTCTACACGGTGAGTTCCAAGGACAGCAAGAGCTACATAGTGAGTCTTGGTCTCCAAAAGACTACCTAACAAACAAAAAGACATAGTATACTTGGGTATTTGATTTACACACATGTACACACAGGTACACAGACCAACATACACATACATAAACAGGTAGAAAAGCAGGGATGCAGATAAACAGTTGTCTTTCACATCTGTTAGGTTCTCCACCAGCTAGTTATAGATGAAAAATGTTTTTAATTTAATAAACTTTATGTTAGGTGCATGAGCATTTTATCTGAATGTTAATATGTGTACCACATGCGTGCTTGGTGCAGGAGGGGAAAAAAAAGAGAGGGTAATGGAACTCCTGGAACTGGAGTTACAGATAGTGAGTGCCCATATGGGTTCTGGGAACTGAACACAGGTCCTCTGTAAGAGCAACAAATGCTCTAAACCACTGAGCCAGCTCCCCAGCCCCTGAAAAATATTCTTAACTGAAAAAATAGATATAATTTCTATAGCAGCGAATTTTGGCTAAACCACTTTGTGCTCCCGGCCAGCTGTCAGAGCCCTCTGGATTCTCAAATGAAACACACACACACACACACACACACACACACACACACACACACACACACACACACACACCAGTTATTTTTTAAAATACCTTGGCTATCTCAAAGGCTGGGCAGTTCTAATCCTACCCACAGCTAGCACGCATTTCCCTCCTGTAACGCTGGCCTAATGCCCTCTAATTCTATATTTTATCTTTGTTGCCTTGGCTCCTTCTGGGTGGCTCCCTAGTCTTTGCTGCCTAAATGCTTCTGGGCAGCCCTTTGGGACCTGCATTCTTTTTCACGTCCATTTCAGATGATTTTTCTTCTGCTGTTCTAAACGATCCGTGTCCCTCTCCCTCCTTCCTGTCCTCCAGTTCCTAGCCTATGCAAATCCCAAGGTTCTGCCTCAGTCTACCTGCCCAGCCATTGGTTGTTGGTTCTTTATTGATTGATCAAAACCCAACTGGGGCTAAGGAGCTTCAGGGATTGGTCACGCAGATTCCTGATTTGGGAGACCAGATTAATTCAAAGCATTAGAACCAATTCCCAACAAATTTCCTCTGTGATGAACATATACCCACTTTCCCCTTGCTGTCAGTCTTAAGCAATGAGATATAATGATTACTTTTCCAGCATTAGCTCTAGGTATGCATTAAAGGATCTGTGAAGACATGTGTAGCTTTTTATATAAGAGTACATTATATAGAACATCATTTTATGTAAGAGATGAACAAATTTAGTATCAACATGGGAGGTCCTTAGATAACCATACCCTTAGATAGTAAGGGACAGCAATGTTATCTACCTCATTTATTTGATTTAGAAATATATAATATCTAAATATACTGCATATATATTCAAATGTATTGTATGCTGTGGTTTGAATCTCAGATGTTCCCTATAAACCTGCTTGGAACACTGGTCCCTAGCTGGTGGGCTGGTGGTACTATTTGGGGAGGCTGTGGACCTAGCTGGTACACGTGCATCACCGAGTTAGGTGTGGAGAAACACACTGCCTGGTTTACAGAGGTGAGAACTTGTGGTGGCGGCTACTCCTACCACAGCAAAGCAGGAAACAGAGAGCAAGACCCTGGCAGCATGCTTCTCCATCCTTCCCTACTACCACAGATGGACACTCCAGAAACCGTGAGACAAGATGAACACTTCCTTTTTTACACTGTTTCTGCCTGGTATTTTGATCACAGCTAGACAGAAATAATATACTGTACGTGGGACATCTTGTATATAACACTTTTCTTGTTACACGAGACCTGTGAGAGGAAAGAAGCCATTGTTTGTCTATGTAAGTTGGGAAATCTAGAGTTAAAGGAAGGAGACATGGAGTGTAGAATTCCAGGCCTCATGTTTGTACCAGGCAGAGAGATGTTAAGGTTACCAGCATTGTGAAATTCTGACTGCTACACTGTGGCTTTCCCCTCTGGCACGATGCTCTACCAATGGCCATGGGAGGCACGGGTAAATTGCTTAGCCTCTACTGGCACAATGTGAGAGTCAGGCCAAGGACAGGATGCCAAGGGAGGTGAGAAATGAAATATCTATGATCACAAAAATCTCTGTGAACAAGAAAAAGGCAGGGGTGCCTTGGCTCAGCCCCCACGAGGCCCACAGACACAAAATGGAAGGATGTCAAGGGAAGATCAGAGAAGACCTGCTTAGCCTGAGTGTTAGCCTCAGTGAGCAGGATGGGTTCCTTATAATGTTCCTACCAAGCCCTGCAACTGTCAGTTAAAGAAGCCAGTAGTTGGAAAGGAGGAGGCAAAAGTCAACAATAACTGATTATCAGCAACTCTAATCTGTGCATTGCCCTGGGTCAGATCATCATAATCCCACACTAAGGCTGGGACAATGGATCTCTGAGCTCTATTCTTTTGTCTGTTCTTTGGATCAATCTCCATCCTCTTCTGGGCTCCCATGTCACTCCATGTTTTAGTAGCACTCATTTGTTACTACGTCAAGAAGTGATATGCTGGAAGCTGTTGGCCACACATCACGCCTGCCCCGGAAGGAAGAAGCACTAGGAGGCAGTAAGCAGGAGCTCAGACAGACAGGCTAATATGAAGAAAGCCCAGTGGGTGTGAAGCTCTGTACTACTTAGCCTAGAATCAGGGGTAGGTGTCACCCCCTGGGGGACATGGCAGAACCTGAGTCAAGCCTGGGACATCAGACAACGTATTGAGATAGAAACTTAAGAGGAGTTCATTAGCAAACTGAACACTGTAGATGAAAGAACCAATAAACTTGAAGTCAGAAAAACAGAACATGATCTAAACAAACAAATATGACAGACAGAACATCCAAGCAGTGAGGCTACAGGAAATGGCCTAACAAACATATAAGTAAAACCCTATTTAGAATAAAAAAGTGTATAGGTGAAAATGAAAATGGCCTCATAGGCTCACAGGGAATGGCCCTATTAGGAGGTATAGCCTTGTTGGAGTAGGCGTGGCTTGTTGAAGAAGGGTGTCACTGGGGGTGGGCTTTGAGGTTTCAGAAGCTAAAGCCAGGTCCAGTGTCACTCTCTTTTCTTGCTGCCTGCCTTTCTGGACTCCCAGCTACTTCTCCAGCACTACCTCATGCCACCATGCTTCCCACCAATGACAATAATGGACTAAACCTCTGAACCTGTAAGTCAGCCCCACTTAGATGCTCTCTTTTATACGAGCTGCCTTGGTCATGGTGTCTCTTCATAGTAATAGAAACCTCAACTAAGACAATAGGTCAGAAGAAATGTTTGGAGAGATGATGACCAACGACTTTCCCCAAAGTAGTGAAGACCTCAAACCACAGAGCCACTAAGCTCACATACTTGAACCAGGATTTTTTTTTTTTTTGTAAAATCACCCATGCATCGTGACCAAACTGGTAAAGACCAAGGATATCTGAAGCAACCAAGGAGAAAAAGAGAGCTAACCTTCCCCTCACCAAAGCATTTCTACATGCCCATGAAGGAGCTGTCCTCAGGGATCAGAGTTGGAGAGGTGCGAAGGGTGACCATTTATGAAACCAAACCTCCTCCAACATTCCTGTAGCTCTCTAAGTATTTAGACTGTTCCTTCTAGATGGCATCAAGGAGTTCCTGTCACTTTGGCTTTGTGTAGTATAGGTGTAGTATGAGTGTACTATAGCTTAGCCATTGTCAGATAACCTATCTAGCATTACAGGATCACACACGAATAGGACAGCTAATTCTTTGGGTCTAGAATCTACTTCAGTCCACAAGATCCAATTAAAAAATTATCTTGTTTTGTGTGTGTTCGCCCGTGCACCTGTGTGTGTGGAAGCCAAAGAACAACCTGAGGCATCTTCCTCAGATGCCACCCACCTTGCCTCACTGGGGCCTGGAGTTTGCCAATTAGTCTTAGCTGGCTGGCCAGCAAGCCCTGCGGATCTGTCTCTAACTTTCCAGTGCTGGGAAGTGTCTGCTAACACACATGACATTTTTATACGGATGCTGGAGTTCTAATTGAGTCCCCACCCTTGCATAGCAAACACTCACCAATGGTGCCACCTCCCTAGTCTAGCTTATAGTTTTTAACCACACCTGAACCCTTTCCTGTGGTTTCCTCTCAGGTCCCTTCCTCTGCCTCTTTCTTCAGGGACTGGGCTACCTGGAGGTGTCCCTCTTCCTACTGACGGTTTCTGCTGCTCTGCCTCTTCTCCATAGCTTGCCTTCTGCCCCATCCCGTTGATTCCACCCTTCATCATGGGCAGTGAGACACATTTTTTAACATTCTACAGGGGCACCTTTCGAAGATCCTTTCCTTCTCTCTGGGGATGTCAAAGTATTCTTATATGTCCTTGGATACAGGGGATGTGGTCCTAATAACTGCTGGTGTGTACCCTTTTGATCATCCGAACCATTTCTGGATCCATCCCCACTGACTGAGTTTTGCCATGGTTAGGATTTGTAGCTTCCCACGTCTTTGCCTGCTTAGTAAGAGTTTTGAGGTGCCAGACCCTGTGAATCTTTACTTTGTTAGCTGTGAAGTGTGATTGTAATCTTGTAAACATGCCTCAGCTTTGTTCTAGCGTGCTACCAGGCTCATTAAAGCAGTTCAGTTCATTCTGGGCTTTCATGTTTATGCGTTAGAAGATGAGACCACAACGACCAGAGTTGTTTTTTTTTTCCCCTCCTAGAGCTGTTTTGGCCCTGTTGTTGCACGTGTGACCCTCTGCCTGTGAATTAGGGGGCTTTTTACTGGGTCTGGTGGGAACACCACATTATCTACTTTCCCTGATGCTTTGGTCGAATACCCACCGAGAAGCTACTGAAAGCAGAAGGGGTACTTTGGCTCACGGTTTGTGAAGGGATACAACCCAACATGGCGGGGAAGGTGTGTTAAGAGCACGAAGTGGCTGCTTACATTATCAGACCAACAGTCAGGAAGAAGAGGGAGGACAGGAAGTAGGAACAAGCTGTCAAACCTTCAGGTCCACCCCCAGTGACTCACTTCTTTGAGTCAGTTTCAACTTCAGGATTCTACAACTTTCTAAAGTGACTCCACCAAGTGTTAAACATTTGAGCCTGTGAGAGACATTCCACACCCAAACCACAGTAAATACCAGCTAGTCTCAGTCCTTAAAATTGTTCTCTTTGTTTTGTGGCAGTGGGATGTGGCGGGTGCTTTATCTGGATTCAGATAGGACCCCATGTTCTGGTCAGCTCTTTGCTGAAGAGTTGAGAGAGTTGGGCACACACCTTTATGCGACTTTAATCTCAGCATAGAGGAGGCAGAGGCAGGAGAATATCTGTGATCTCTAGGTCAGTCAAGTCTACATAGTGAACTCTAGACCAGACAGAGATAAATAGGGAGACCCGACCCTCCCACCCCCTCAAACAAAACAAAACAAACGTTCTGAGGCTTTTCTGCTCATTCTGGAGTTCTCTTTTTCTCTCATTGGTTGGTCTTCCCTCAGGGTTCACTCTCATGCGTGGTTTGAAATTTAATCCCCAAACCACTATCTCTAATGTTTTACTCTGGTTTTTCAAGGTCTTAGGGAGTAAGGTAAATCTTATCTGTGATAGTTATCCTGGCTGGAGTTGTCAGATCCTGAAACCCAACCAAACAAAAAAGTAGCATCATACGCCTTAGCACGCCCCCTGCAATAGGAGGAGCTAGCACTATCCCCTCCACACAATAGGAGGAGCTAGCACTATCCCCACTCCCCGCAATAAGAGGAGCTAGCACCTCCTCCCCCAATAGGAACCCACTACCACCCAAGAGCTGTTGCTAGAACCCTCTTCTGGTTTCTAGTGCTGTGTCAATTGGTGTATTTGCTTGCCGGAAACTGAAAACACAGTCTGCTGTTTTAAACAGAAACCTATTTCAGGAAACCGAGTACCCTCAAAACCATGTGATGGGCTAAGTAGTAGATTGTAGCTTGGGCCTCCAGAAAAACTCCACTAGGAACAAAACCACCCAAATTAGCCTAAGTTTTCTAAGCTTTCTGCTACAGAAAGAAATCTGGGGAGCTGAGAGGTCACCACAAGCTACAGACTCTATAGACCGGAGATCAGGGAGCTCAGGCTCAGTGACCCAGGAGCCTCTAAACTCCTGGCTACCTAGGCTTCTGTCAATGCGACACGCAAACTAGAGTTATCTGAAAGATGGGGGAGCCTTGGTTGAGAAAAGGCCCCAAAAGATCCATCTGGTGCCACTCCTGAGCTAGTGGTCCTAGGTTCTATAAGAAAACAGGCTGAGCAAGCCACGAGGAAGCAAGGCAGTAAGCAGCACCCCTCCATGGCCTTTGTGCCAAGTCCTGTGTACAGGACACTGCCCTGTTTGAGTTCCTGAACCAAATTCCTTTGATGATGAACAGCAATATGGAAGTACAAACAAAATAAACCCCTTCCTAACTTGCTCCCCACCCCCTCCAGTCATGGTGTTTTGCAACAGCAACAGAAACCTTAACTAAGACAATTCCCATGATGTGATGGACTAGACTTGACTACAGGGAATCTGGTTGTCTCTCATGCCACGACTCCCTCCCCATAACCAGGAGCTTGATGACAGCCCTGGATTACTGTTGTTTAAACCCTATCTGTCATATGACTATTATATGCAGACCAGGAAGGAGGAGATAACCTCTGTCTCACTGTTCTTCAAGAGTATATTTCCTTGGGGAAATCGCCTTCACCTCTACATCCAGCACCCTTAGGGTAGGATCTGTGTCTTTTCTACAACCATCCACTTGCAGGTTTTTGGTTCTCTCTGCCTGCAGAAAGTCGTAAGGTCTAGCCGGGAGTCTCCTCACTCCTTCCAAGGAGCTCTCTCTGTCTTACAGGTAACATCTGGTGGTAACCCAACGCCTTGCTCGGAGACTTCAATATTGCTTGGCTCAACCAAAAATAAATTGGAGAAGAAAATTGAACATTGCATCAATTTGGAGCAAGTTTATAAATTCTGCAGCTAAGCAATACCAATAGAAGATGATAGATGGCCACAGCGCAGAGCGTCCCTGCAGTGATGTATAGTCACATTAGCTGAAATACCGTATTACATGATTCTGCTTTATTACCCGTGCTGGTGGCAGACAGAAAAACAGATTACACTTGAGTTCAAATCGATAGGAACTTTATTTACTGGCCTTTTAAAAACATATTTCTGCACTTTATAAAAACATACGGTAGATGCTATTGATAGAGCTTGTCTACTTGTTAAAAAGCAATTTGCTCAGAACGAGGCTTTTAAGCTATAATTTACGGCGTTACTTTTTGCCTCTTTTTTTTTTTCTTCAGGGTTCTGTTCATCTGGCTGTGCTTTGACGACTTCCTTAGACTTCTCTTGCCTTTAATTTTCTCTCCCACTTACCGTCTCCCCAAACCCTGAGCTCTCCCGAGCCTTTAAGCAAAATGGAGAACCAGACAGCATCTTCTCTCCATGGAGGCCGAGACCTGTCTCCCAGCATCCACATACCTCTAGCCCTCAGCTCACCCATTCTGGCTCTGGACATTGAGAGGACTCTTGTGGCTTTAGACCCTTGAACTCTGACCCTTGAACCCTCGATTCGGTGGTCCTGTGTGGAGGGAGCACAGTCCTCCTTTTATAGCTATGTAGATGTTGACTCCAGAAGTCAATCTTAGATCTTATGACCCCCGACTCAAGTCAAGGTCTATTGAGGGTTTAAGGTGTGCCCAGCATAGCTTGGCACTATGGAAGAATGCAGAAGGTGACTGACAGGTAGTGTGGCACTGTGGGGATGCAGAAGAGGCTGACAAACGGGCTGGGTGGCCAAGGGACATAAATGACCCAGTTGGGGAGGCCAGCTAGGTATACTGTGGGAAGTCCATGTCATTGCATAGTGACACTCCACATGATTGTTTGAAAAGGAACAGGTACAGGTGGTCACAAGCCTGGGAGCCTCCTTGGGGGAGAACTAGAGAAGTGTTATTGTTTGAATGTGTCTGCAAAGCCCACTTGTTGGGCCCTTGTTGAGGCTGGTGATGTGAGATAGCTAAGTTAATAAAGTACTTGCAAGCATAAGGACCTGACTTGGATCTCTAGGGCAGATATTAAAAAGAAAGAAGGGAAGAAAAGAAAGGAAAGAAGGGAAGGAAGGAAGAAAGTGAGTTGGCTCCGTGGGTAAGAGCACTTCCCCCCATACCTAATGGTCTTGGTTTGATTCCTGGAAGCCACATAGTAGAAGGGGAAATCTGAATGTCTTGTGATTTCCACTTGCACAGCATGGTACATACACAATTCCCACCCTTACTTCTCTCACACACATAGTAAAATATGTGTAAGCAAATGTAAAACAATTAGTACGGAAAAATAGGAGGGTACCCATGGAACAACATCTGAGATTGTCTGCCAACCTCCACACACACGTGCATGCACATGCAATCACACATGCACAAACACACACACATACGAGTAAGTTAACATGCTGGAAACTCAACTTCCAAATTTATATGTTAAGGGAGTTTGGAGGTAAGATGTCTGGGTAATAGTTAGGGCTGGGTAAGGTCACAAGGATGGGTTCACTGTGGTGTCATTTAGTGGCTTTATATGAAAAGGAAGACATGCTTGAGATGGCACACCAAATCTGTCCTACTATGTGGTACCCTACTCCATGTTGTAATGGAGCCTGAAAGCCTTCTCCAAATTCTTTGCCGCGCTGTTGGATGTTCCAGACTTCAAATAGTGAGCCCTAAAGCCTCTGCTTTGTATCTCTGTAGTCATGGGTATTTTATTATAGCAACAGACAATGGACTGATGCTCACAGTTAGCAGTTAGAGTATGTCTGCCCCTGCATAAGAGCCCCTGCTCTCTGCATAGTGTGTCTAGTGTCAGGGCCTTACCTAGACAGGTCACACTGTCTTTTATCTCTGCCATTGTCTTTGTTGCTACTGGGTGAGAGAACAGAGGTTTTGATGGCCCACTAGAGTGGGCCAATGCCTCATAGGTTGCCAAGGCTTGAGCATGGTTCATATGAGCATGCTGGGAGCTAAGAGAACTTAAAAGAGGTGGGGGCCAGCAAAAAGCCGCCAAGTCATTTGAAGTACTTTTAAAGTAAAAATAAGGCAGTTCCTGTTCCCAGGACAGCAAGTCGTTTTAAAAAGAACGAACCTAGTCCCTGAAATTGATCAGGTTCTTGTTAATCTTGTGATCTTGTCCCACTCTGTCCTACCATCCACCATGCTGTAAAGCAGCCAAGGGAGGCTCTCACTAGAGCCAGGGGAACCCCGAGTTTGGGTTTTCAGTCTCCAAATGGAGCTATGTAATCCTCTTTCATATATATATATATATATATATATATATATATATATATATATATATATATATATATATATGTGTGTGTGTGTGTGTGTGTGTGTGTGTGTGTATTTATGTGTGTGTATGTATGTGTATATATATATATATATACACACATACATATCCCATAAAGTTCTCGGTACTCACATGCACTCAACAAGGAAAAGTTCCCTTTATTAGTCAGTCAAGCAAGGATGGTGCACACACCCCAGGGCCTGTGACCTGTGTTAAATGTGATGGCAACTCCGCTCACTGCAGAGCCGACCACTGTGTGTGAAGAGATGTTACTCTGTTGCTACTTCTAGGAGGCACGTGCTCTCTGTGAGGCTAGAGGGAGATGAGCTCTGTGTCTGAGGTAGTTGGACAGCTGTTAAACATTGAAAGCCACCGTGATTTGAGATGAAGGTGCATGCCAAGGCGGAGGGCAACCTCTGGAAGAGGCGAGCTCGGAGAGGTGGGAGGGACTTGAAAGAACAGAGGGAAATGAGAAAGAATTGTCAGTCAGGTCGTACAGGACAGGAAAAGGTGAAGACCTTGGAGGCAAAAAGTTCACACTGGAGGAAGCAGAAAGAGTGAGGAGGGGACATTTGGGAGAGCACAGAGAAGGAACAGGACTGGGTCCTGTCCTGGGAAGGCTGGGGACAAAGGGGAAAGGCAGTGAGAGGAAAAAGAAAGAAACCTTGGGTTTGGGGAGGGGATCTAGCTAAGGAGGGGCCCTGGCATTTGACAGGGATTCCCCATCCCTCATAATCCAAATGGGGCACAAGGCAAGCAAGCCTTTCCTCTTTGCTTAGCATCTCCTCAATCCTTCCTTGTGATGTGCACAGGCTCCTGCCCGATAGCCAGTGCCAGTGCATCCTGCCACCCCACATCTGCACAGCACAGTAGGCTCAGCATGGAAGGCAGTACTGTCACCGTGGTGGTGACAGCAGGCTCCAAGCCCTGCCAGGTAGCTTTAGCAGCTTTCTAGCCTTCCTTGTCTTATTAATTAGGAGAGCCTATCTCACTGACGTGGGCTACAAATCTCAGAGAACAGCCCAACGCTCGCAACTGCGTCTAGCTGGCTACTTGAATCAGGACCATTTAATATCCATTCTAAAGAGGCCAAGTACTTGCAATCCATGTGGGAGCCCCCTCTGTGCCATAGGGACCAGCTGAAATGTCGATAGTGACAGAGAGTGACATCTCAGTGCTCTTCAGGTGCCTCTAAACTTGCAGTCTTCAGCCCACCAGTCCGGCTCTCTCTCCCATCCCCTTCTGGCCCCCTTCTGCGATCCAAGGACATGTGTCCAGGGTTCAGGAAGCCCCCCCCCTTTTTTCCCTCAACATAAATATTTGTGAGCGCTGGGACTGACGGAGGAGGTCCCCTCCCGCTTCTTGCCGCTCTCCATAAATAGTTTACAGTCATCGGAGTTTAAGCCGCCCCGAGATGAAATAATTGCTTAACAATCATATAAGACAAAATGATTCAACAAATGACAATGGCGGCCCTCGGTGTAGGGAACAGGTGCATTCAGTGTACCGTATTATAATGTGTTAATGCAGGATTGACAGCACAATAATAGGAGTGAAGAGAGACTCAGCCTATAATTCCAAACCAAATTCGAGGCTGTCCACAGAACTCAAATCCTAGCAGGCTGTAAAATTAGAGGTAACACTGAGCAGGGTTCAAGACGCTTCATTAGCAGGTTGGCAGAGTGTTTCAGGAGCAAATCTGTCTATTGAAGGAACTAATCTTGTGCCATCTTTTTGTTTTTTTTTTAATTTTTTTAACATTTTATTTTATTGAGTGTGCAGATCTAATCTTCCCTGGAGAGGAACATAGGAGTTTTAAGATCTGGTCGTTGTAGCCTCTGGGGCCTGGACATGACACCAGGTCAGTGACTGGGTGGCCAGAATTGAGTAGTCGTCTGTGTGTGTACAAAAGGGCGAGACATAACGCACAGGTGGCGGGGCTGCTTTGTATGTGCGTTTGTTTGTTTGTTGTGAGACAGGGATTCACTCTGTAGCACTAACTAGCCCAGAACTCACTTTGAAGCCCATGCTGGCCTCAAACTTAATGAGAATTGTCTGCCTCTGCCTCTCCAAGTGCCAGGAGTAAGGGCTCAGGTCACTATGTCTGGTGACAGCGACCAGTCACTTTTCCTGTCTGTATGTATGACCTGACTGACAATTCTTTCTCATTTCCCTCTGTTCTTTCAAGTCAGTCCAGTTGTTTTAAAGATTATTTACTTTATATGCATGAATTGCTTTTGCATGAAGTATGCATGTATGCCTATTGGATCCCCTATAGCTGGGGGGGGTTATAAATATTTGTGAGCCACCATGTGGGTGTCAGGAAATGAATCTGGGTCCTCTGCAGGCAACAAGTGCTCTTAACTGCAGAGCTGTCTCCCCAGACCCAGGCCCAGTTAGGCTTGACAGTTGGTCTTAACTCCAATGCTGGGTCTTGATGTTGTTTCCACGTTGTCAGAAGGGGTTTGGTCAAGGATATAATTAAGGGTAATTCTAAGAAACATTATACACAATCCCTGCCTCATACGGGTGTCCCTGTTATGTTGAGAGTGGTTGGATGGGTTTTAATCAGGCATGGCTAGAGACAGTAAGGAGATGACAGACAGGAAGGAGGGACAGAGCCTTAGACAGTGGGAGCTTGTCGTGGTACCCAGGGCCATAGAAGGATGCTCCATTACAGGGGTGTGTGTGTGTGTGTGCTTGTGTGTGTGTGTATGGCAAGGCAAGCTGGGGCAGGGCTGGCTGGTGTGAATAATTCAGCTGGCTATGGGTGCCAGTGACGTGAGTCCCTGTCAGAGGTACTGGAGTCCTCAAGGCAGGCAGCTAGTGGCGTGCAGCGTTAGAGCCTGCTACAGGATTGGCTGTATGCACACGAAATGGGGTTGGTTCATTTTCTCTGACAATTGTCTTTCCCTGGGGGGCACAGTCTCTCCAGGGTTAATAAGGCCCCAAGATATCAAAGTACCGAACACACAGAGTGAAGGCAGCCATGAATACGTGCTCACAGCCTTGTGCATATAGCTTCCATCTGGAGTCCTGGTCTGCTTTCTGACACTTTAAACCATGATCAAAAGAGGGCATGCTCACTTGACCACAGCCGTGTCCCCCTCATCTCCCCAGCGCTGGGGGACATTCTCATACATCCCCATTGCTACACCTTGAGGGCCAGGGAGCAAGACCTTCATGTTTCCTCATCGCTTAGACTCACCTCCAGTGGTCAGTGCTGGCCATGTAACTGGTGCTAACAATGTACAGGCCTCCAAGGGGTCACAGAAAAACTCTGCCTTCTGCCCTCTGCTGTCTGCCCTCTGCCCTCTGCCCTCTGCCCTGAACAGTTTGTAAGGCCTTGGCCAGGTTGCCTTGAGTTTCTAGGTCATTTTTCTAGGGGAAAGAGAGCCAGAGCGAGAACAAGAGCAGATTCCAACTCTGAGAACTTTTTTTCTGAAGCATGAAGGGGAGAAAGATATGGAGGAACATCACAAGTGCTTAATGAGATGAAGGTGGGTTGGAGTTGGACAGTTGATGACAGTCATGCTGGAAGCGCTACCACATCCCATCATGTCTCCTTTACCAATTCTATTGAATGAGCTGCTGAGTGGGTGGCATCGGTCACAATAAGGCCACATGAGAGGAAGCCAGAACTTTACATGAATCATCTCGTTTCATGCGTATAACCCCACCCAGGATAGTCAACGTCAGCATCATCTTATGGTTGGAGAAACTGAGATTTAGATGTAAAGCAGGGAATCCCCCACCCCTGTGGTCACGTAAGTTATAAGTTAACTGGTCCTGGGTTTTGATACCACAACCCCATCCCTAACTGTTCCATTCCATTGTCTCCCTCTGTCTGGGGCAGGACCTTCCAAGATTGGCCTGGGCTTCAGGGAGCAGGAAAGATTACCCCAGAGAGGGAGTCAAACTCCAAAGGAGAGTCATCAGCTCAGGAGGAGAAGGCACTGGATTTTTCTTCTTCCAACAAAGCTTTTGTGCCCACTACGTTGTCTGGTGTGGCTTAAGGCTCTGGAGGCAACTATGAATGGAACAAAGTCCTGTATTCAGGAAGCATTTGGAGAGAGAGAGAGAGAGAGAGAGAGAGAGAGAGAGAGAGAGAGAGAGAGAGAGAGAGAGATGAGAGAAAGATAGATGCAGTCCAGAAGCTGTAGAATTATCAGTTATTTATCCCCCATCATTCTGACAAACTTCCTGGTAGAAGAAACTTAAAGGAGAATTTCTTTTGGCTTACAGTACCATGATGGACAAGGAGGAGTTCATGGCAGTGCTACTGGGAGCTTGTATATATGTATCTGAGCAGACTGGATAGCTGACAAAGAGGAATGCTGGTCTCTTCCTCCTCCTCCTCCTCCTCCTCCTCTTCCTCATCCTCTTCCTCTTCCTCCTCTTCCTCCTCTTCTTCCTCATTTTGTTATTCCTTTGGGAGTAGGGGAGCCAGTGGGAATGACATCAGCCACACCAGAGCTGGTACTCCACCTTGGTTAACCCTTTCTCAAACTATCTCCAAAGACTCACCCAGAAGTGTACCTAACCATCTCTATTAGGTGATTCAAACTCTACTGAAGTTGATGATGGTAACTAACCAACACACTTAGGAAGTGGAAGGGGTGAGCTCAGGACCCTCTGTGTCACAAGGCCTTGCCAGGTGGCCATCTCTGTCACCAGAACAGGTGTGAGTACTTCTTCAGAGCTTGCCCTTGGCGTCTGGGTCAGCTGGGAACTTTCATCTTTGTCCAAATCTTCATTGAGTACTGAATATAAAAAGGATAATTATTCTGGGGTAGTTATTGTGGGAATTGCTTCTAGAGGTGATGGGAAGTCTGAGACATGAAGGGAGGATGAGAGGCCATCCCAGATTAGTAGCAACTGGAAGCAGTTACCATCCTCAGGCCAGAGGAACTGGGTAAGGATGAGGAGTTCTGGATTCCCTGAGCCCAGGCATCCCTGTGTGAGCCCTGACTCAGGGGCCAGCAGACACTGGCTGAGGGCAGGATCACTGTCTGGGACTGTCTTAGTCAGGGTTTCTATTCCTGCACAAAACATCGTGACTAAGAAGCAAGCTGGGGAGGAAAGGGTTTATTCAGCTTACACTTCCTCATTGCTGTCCATCACCAAAGGACTGGAACTCAAGCAGCTCAGGAAGCAGGAGCTGATGCAGAGGCCATGGAGGGATGTCACTTACTGGCTTGCTTCCCCTGGCTTGCTCAGCTTGCTTTCTTATAGAACCCAGGAACACAAGACCACTCATAATGGGCCCTCCCACCCTTGATCACTAGTTGAGAAAATGCCTTACAGCTGGATCTCATGGAGGCATTTCCTCAAGGGAGGCTCAACTACAGCTTGTGTCATTGGCACAGTAACCCAGCCCGTACAGGGCCGCAGGCAGAAACGGAAACATTTCAGTTTTCTTCCTTAGCCATTTAATTCTTATGCAACACCTTTGGATGACAGACATGGCCTAGACTAAGTCCAGCTGCAATAGGCAGTTTGAGGCATCACTTTACCCCTCCACCGAGTAGCAGGGCAGGAGGGGGGAAGGGCGGTTCTTCCTGAGGGTTGAAATGCCTTAAGGGTAGCAAAGGCCCTGTTAGGTCAGGGGGACCACAGCTTTTCATGAGTGTCAAGTCACCTTCCCTACTTGAAAAGCAGAATCCAGATGCCACAGGAGTGGTCGGAACCTATTTGCCTTTAAAATTGCAGGGTAGCCACCCACAGTCCGTCTGTGTTCCATTTAGTGCAATAATGTCTCTCATTTATACTGCCAGCTGAGTCTCCAAGTGACTTTGTGTGTTACTTGACATGGGAGCGCTGTGAGAGTCATGTGTCTGGACAGTAAATTAAGTGGCTACAACCATACCAGAGTCCCTTAGTAGACAGAGACCAGAGACCAATCAGGGCTCCTCTGCTTAGCTGAAACTTCCTGAAAGCCCATTACCAAGACTCTCTTCATTAACTGCCACCCCATTCTCTGCTTTATTCTGGTCCACTCTAACATCAGTCCTGGTTTTGTTGTTTATTTGATTGTTCAAGACAAGATTTCATGTAGCCCAGGCTGACCTCGAACTGATCCGCCCTTCCCTTCATCTCCAAGTGTTGAGGTTCCAGGCGTGTCACCATTCCTGGTCAGGTGGATCTATTTGGTTTACAAGTGAAACTCAACATGTGTGGCCACTTGTGTTTTAGAAAAGAGAATTGTCAACTACTTTCAAATCCAGGTGCAGCAGGGCATGGTGGTGCACACCTTTAGTCTCCGCCCTCAGGAGGCAGAGACATTCAGATCTCTGTGAGTTTGAGGCCAGCATGATTTGCATAGTGAGTTCCAGGACAGCCCCTCTACACAGTGAGACCTTGTCTCAGAAAACGAAATGTTTGACACATTGTATTTTGTGCCGGAACGTTGAAAGGCCTTTGTTTCCTTTTTTTCTGGGAGGGAGGCTAAGGGAATTTTGATGATTACCGCTCCCATCAGCCACTAGCACTTGGGTCTCAGAGATAATTGCATTGCTGCCGCAGATGTGGGCTGAATCATGCAACTCGGTTCTCCAGTGTATGTGCCTCTGTTTGTCCTCTCCCAGCAGTGTGGGATGATGTGGTGAAGGATGCCTGGGAGCCAGTCCTGTCCCTGTTTAAAATGGCTATGTGTGGGTTTGGTAGACAGCCTTAACTTTTTAGAGTACCCTTTTCTCTCCTGTAACCTGAGGAATTGGAACCTGATTGTCCCATAGTTGTTCCCCCCCCCCCCTTTTTAAAGGTCTTTTAATTTTGTTTAAAATTTTAAAAAATGCTTACCTTTTGATAGTTTCATAATGTGCAATGTCTATTCTGGTTATTCAAATACTAATAACTTGTCCCGCTACCCTCCCTCCTACCTCTATTACCCTCCAAGTCCCTTCTCACACTGATGACTTCGTTATTGTCATTGTTGTTTGAGATCCATTGAGTTTAATGGGGATTATCTGTGTGATCACAGGTTTGGAACTAGGAAACCTCTGGAGCCTGGTGGGATCCTTACTGGGTACACAATGAATGACAATGACTACCTTCTGCCCAGAATCCATCAGTAACCAATAGTATTCAGCTTGGAGGGATGGAGCTGCTAAGCTCCTCCCCACACATGATTGGCAGGCCTAGCCTTGAGTAAGCCCACTGCAGGCACCATAACTGCCTTGGGCTCCAGACTGAGTTGGCTGTGCCAGCCCAGAAGACAGCATTGCACTGCTTCTGTGGTTCTTCTTGGAAGGTTACATTTTGTCTTTGGTACTTAACAAATCACTAGGGTACAACCTGCTCACCGCCTGTCTTTTTGTGCCAGGGCTAAGGCTTAAAAACACAAGAATAGCTTAGGTGCTGTCGCTGCTTCTGGGGTGCTCCCAGGCTGGTAACTTGGGCCTTCCAGATCAGATACATTGTAATTGGAGTTTTAGGGCAAAATTCCTGGCTCTGAGAGTCCCAGTTGGCTCAGCCGTCTGCCCCAGTGTACCAAGGAGATGAGCATCAGTGAGTGGTAGGCAAAGGGGTTTTGATCAAGGTGCTCTCACTGGAAAGGGAGATAAAGGCGCTCCAGGAATATAAGCTCTGGAATTTACGAGGAAAGTGGAGTGAAGGAGCAAACTGGGGTGTGCACAGCTGTGTCCGCCTACGACCTCAGCGCCGGTTCTGCCAAGGGTTTGCTGGTAGCTGTGATGGTTGTTGTTTGGTTTTCTGCTTTAGGGAGCAGTGTCTGGTCCATGCTTTGGATGTGATCTCATCCTGGGGAGATCTGTTATGTGAGGCTTGTTGTTGCTTGGGGTACATGTGATACCTTGTCATAAAGGTGTCTATCAGTCCAGTCGTTCCCGGGATCAGGGCAGCAGAGTGAATCAGGACCAAGAGTTAGGTGACCCAGTCCATAGTCTAGCATCGTGGAGTCCTAGGTTCAACCCACAGCACCACATGAAAGACAGACAAAGCAAAATTGAAAATCTCGGTTATTGGGGCGCATGCCTCTAATCTCAGCACTCGGGAAGTAGAGACAGGAGTAACAGGAAGTTCATGATCAGCTTCAGCCACATATCGGGGTTAGCTGGAGGCTATAGGAGACCCTGACTTTAAAAAACAAAGGCAAAACTAGAGCCAGTGGAGGTCTAAGAGGGCTAGTTGGGTCCTATGCCTGGTACCTTCTTTCAACATCACAATAAATATATTAAAGATCCTTCTAGAGAGTACAAGCTTCCACTCTGTGGACTTAGGTAAGTTCTTTTATCTGTATGTCTGGCTTTTTATTCATCATTTGGAGATATTTTCCTGCCTGCCTGTCTTATGGTACCATTGGCTATGTGTAGATTCCAAGACGGGAAGATTATGCCAAAGCAAGACTCAAAGCCGGTATTGTGTATGTACAAAACCTGTCTCTCTCCTTCCTTCCTTCCTTCCTCCCTTCCTTCTCTTTTCTATCTGCCTGTTTTTCTTTCTTTTTCTTTCTTCTTCCTTCCTTCCTTCTTTTGTTCCTTCCTTCCTTTTCTTTTCTATCTGCCTTCCCCCTTTTCTTTCTTCCTTCCTTCTTTCCTTCCTTCTCTTTTCTTTCTGCCTTTTTTCCTTTTCTTTCTTTTTTCTTCTTCCTTCCTTCTTTTCTTTCTTCCTTTCTTCTTTCCTTCCTTCTCTTTTCTATCTGCCTTTCTATCTGCCTTTTTCCTTCTCTTTCTCCCTCCCTCCGTTCCTTCCTTCCTCCCTCCCTTCCTTCCTTCCTTTCTTCCTTTCCACAAAAGAGATGAAGGCACTTAAGCAGGTTCCCAGTGCTTGCCTCCTCCATTGTTCTGTCATCAGACACCAGGCAGGGCTCGTCCTATTTGTCCTCCAGCCTCTGTAGTCTGTCTGTCCATGGTGTCTTCATTGAAATTAGTGTAGTTAAAGAGCAAGGATGCTGTGTAAAGACACCAGGCAGGCCTCGTCCTATTTGTCCTCCAGCCTCTGTAGTCTGTCTGTCCATGGTGTCTTCATTGAAATTAGTGTAGTTAAAGAGCAAGGATGCTGTGTAAAGGAGGGGGTCGTTCTTCAGTCATCATTGTCCCATCCCATCCCCCATCACTTCTGAGCTCTGTCCTATACATTCTCTCTGTATCGTTGGTTCTTTGGTGAGTTCAGGGAATGGACAGCAGATCCCGGGCTCTACTCCAGGTTGTCCAGGAGTGAAGAACCCATGTGAGGAGCTTGGAAGAGGAGATACCTGGAGACCAGGACCCAGGACTAACAGGGAAGCCCTCATCTCTCTGTGTGCTTCATTCACATCGATGTGTGATGAGTGAGCTTCTGGGCTGACTCACAGCCTTCACTGCAGCAATCTCACTGACTTGGCGCGTCAGGTAAACTGATGCAAAAAAGTGTAAAAAAAAAATGAGAGTGCGACCCAGACTCAGGAGCCTTCTGCAGCCTCAGCACAGCTCCTTCTGGGAATTCGGAGTGTCTAGTCTCTCCCAGTGATTCCATACTGAGCTGATCTGCAGAACGTCAAGGAGAGGCTCCCATGTGCCAGTGATCTTAAATCCGAGGGAACTGGCCCTCTTCAGATGCCACCCTCAACCCCTCCCCCTGCACACTCTCAGGAGCTACTGCTCCTGTCTTCATTTACCTGTAGACATCCAGCCTGAAACAGCAAGGGTCTCAGGCTGTGTCAGGTTAGTTTGGATAATACAGGGATGGCTGGGTGTGCCAGCCTGGGCCTGGACGTTTCAGCCGAGAAGGTAATAATCCCGTGTGTTGACTGATGTGATGTATGGATGTTGAAGTCTTCTCAGTCTCCAGTGGGGCAGGCAAGTGATCTCTCAATGCTGTTGGGTCTCCAGGTGCCTTTCCCAGCATCCTCCCGAGGCAGCCGCTCTGACTCCTATTGTCAAACACTGCAGGTGTTCCACAGGCGATGTTTATGCAATCAGCAAGCTCTGCGGTGATATATCAAGCAGATGTGTGGATGCCTTATATGGAAAGCCCTTGTTACCCATGAGTGCAGTTGTCCTGGCAGGTTTTGTGAGTCAGGCCAGGGAGGTGAGTCACCCACAGGTGTATTAGGCTTGCACCAGGTTGACTTCGGGGGGCGGGGCTGGGCTGGGCTGGACTGGGCTGCTGGCGCTGGATATGTCAGCTAGTCTTCAGCATATGCTAGAATCCTGAAGAAGGAAGCTCTAACGGCAGTGAAAAAATGGACTTGTAAAATAGGAGACAGAGCAGGCAAAGAGCTAAGCTTCCTTCTTCCACGTCCTTTATACAGACTGTCCACATGGTATGGCCAGATTAAAGGTGGATCTTCCTACTTCAAATTAAGCAAAAACTCTCTCAGGTATGCTTTTCCATTTTGGAGCTTTAGTACAGATGTGATCAAGTTGGCAACCAAGAACAGCCATCACAGAACCCCTGCACCCCCAAATTCTCCTCAGTTTCCTTTCTTTTTGTCTGCTTCAAGGGTTCTTTATCACACAAGCCAAGCACCGTAAACAAACATCATCCAGAAAGAAGCCTGCTTGTGAGCTGGAGCACAGAAAGGGTGTAGTACCTCTGTCATAGTGGAGGAACCCTTTCTTCAGTTTCTCAGGTGTCCCCAGATACTCTCATGCTAGCCTTCTCCTGGAGTGGGGACCATCCTGAAGGATGATTAGAGGTAGGATAGAGAATGGTGGGTACTGCTTCTCAATAGTTCATTCATCCAGTTCTTACTTCAATAGACAGTGGGTACTGCTCATTCACCACCACATCAAGAACCTATAATACAGAAAGTACTAAGCCATGTTGTGTGCCCATAGAGAGCTTGCCAAGATGGCCAGAAAGGTGTATGCATGTAGGTAGAACAAGAGCTGAGTTGATAATGAAGCAGGACAAGTTGTGTCTGAGCTGAACCTCCAAGACCTAGGAGACCCCAGGTTAGAAAGGCCAGAAGGAGCAGGCAGGTGGAGGAAGGAAAGAGACGGTGTGAAGGTGAGAAGCTCTAGGGAGCTTGGATGGATAACAAAGCACAGCCCCAAACTTCTGGGTTTCAGCACCATGTGCTTGGGAATGCTGGGAGACGAACAGAAGGATGGGCAATGGAATCGGATACCTGGTCTCCTGTAACTGCCAGTCTCTGCCCTCACGGATGGCAGAGTATTTTATCATCTGCCTTCACGGTGACAGAGTGTTGGCTGGGAAGATGGTTCAATAGGCAAAATGTTTGCTGCACAAGGGCGAGGGCATGAGTTTGCATTTTAAGACCTTAACGTGAAGCTGACATCACAGTGTGAACATCTACAAGCCCACCATTCCTAATGTGGGCACGGGGACTGGAAAATCCCTAGAAGCCTGAGAGCCAGCTAGCCTGCTGTGTTCAGTGGGTGTAAGACTTTGTTTCAAACAAGGTTGAAGGTGAGGACTGACCCCTGAGTCTGTCCCCTGACCTTCACACACGTGTCATGACATGAACATGTGTGCACAAGTGTGTACCCACAGACAGAAAACGGCTACATTTATAAACAATATCCCCCTTTATAAAAACAAAACAAAACAGAAAAACAGCTGACAGCCAGACATGGTAGTGCCTGCCTATAATCCCAGCACTCAGGAGGCTGAAACAAGAGAATTTCTACCAGTTCAAGGTCGGCTTTGAGAGCCTGTCTCAAAAACAGACAAACACAAAAACCAACAACAAAAACGTTGGGTCCTATTGAAGATTCTTGTACCTCACAACTCCAGAGGAAATTTGGTCCCGTACCTGCTTACATGAGAGGGCCTCTCATCTGGCCCTTGAAACCTCATGATACCCAGTTGAGAAAAGGCTGCTTGAGGCCAACTCCAAGGGATCATCCATCATTTTAATAACGAAGCTGGTTCCCAAACCAGCGGAAGGAGTTTCGGAAGCTCTGGCCAAAAGGCCTGTACGGGAAAGCAGGCAACCAGCCACCAACCTTTATAATGCACCCAGGTAGCTGGACCACCAGACCCTCTGCCTGAGTTTTTCAGCCCTGAAGAACAGCTGGAAATGACTTTTGCCTCTGGAGAAAAAAAAATCTGCATTATCATTTCAAAGGCTCCTCACATAAATGCTAAAGACTCGGGGAAGCGGGTGCCTCGTGTTACTCCCGGAATCTAAGAAACGGTATCTTTCAGTTATCGGATTTTATTTCTTTTCAGTGTTACGTTTTATACATATTTATTCATGCAGAACAGAAGCACAGAGTTATTGAGGCTGCCATGGGAGCGGAAGGAAAAGCTGTTAAGCATAAGAATGCACTGCATTTACGTCCTCACGCTTCCAACAATTGAACTATATGCATCTGCTTTTTTTTCCCTAATAATAATAAGAAGAAAAAATCCTCTCTGGTTTGCATTTAATTTGCTGGGTTTTTTTTTCTCCTTACACCTGAATTTTCATATGATGAGTTTCACAGGGTGGTGGGAAGCATGAAAGGGCTGTAGGATCCAGATCCTTGAAGATAGGAGGGTGGGAGGGTGTGGGGGGAGGTTGGGGGAGTGGCAAGAGGACTTTGATGCAGGGGGATTGGGAATCCACAGCCAGCTTAGAACTCTTTCTCTTCTAACAGCCATAGTTAACCGAACTGCAAGTGTTCGCCTTGCGATTTAATAACTCGTTCTTGCTATGGTAGAGACCTGGCGTATATAGTGTTCGATATTGCTTTCCAGGATTTTGAGTGTCAATGATAAATTCCCATGTTCTAATAAAATACATTTTCATAGTAATTGAAATAATAATTTCCCATGTACTTTAAAAAAGGGGGGGCTCTTGCCCTCTTTCCCTTTGCACTCTCCTGACTTTATTTTTTTATTGCCGAAATGTTCCCCAGCTGCACCCTGTGCTTCTGGAGTCTCCACACTCTTTCCTGTTCACAACCACAGGATGGCTCCAAGCACACAGCTGGCTAAGGGGATGGAGAGAATAAGACCTGCGATTCTTGCTGAGTCTGGCTTTTTGCCTTCACTTTCTTAGACCTGAGTGGACAGATGTCGTGATAAGGGGTGGGAGCCTATGAATCCGAAACTCATACCCTAGGCGAGCCCCTTGTCTCTCCCCACCAAGGCAGACCTTTCCCACTCCACACAGGCCTCCGTCAGGCTGCAAGTGTCAAGTGTCCCCATCCCCACAGACAAACATGAGCATCCTCAGTAGCTGCATCCATTTCTCACAGGGAGAAACAAGGCCTGAGTGACGTGGGCCACAACGTTAATCTGTGCTTCTGTGAGCCGGGCTCCTTTAAATGCTGTCTTAGTGAACTTAACTTGAACTGAAAAAATGTAAAGTTGTCTCCTAAGACATCATTTCCTTCATGGCTGACAGTGAAGAGAAAGGGGAGGGGGGAGTCACTTAAGACAGGCGGTTTTAAGGTGAACAATGGAAATACAGCCAGCTTCAGGTTCTGTCTCTGTGTGCCCTCACCAGGAGCAAGGGATCTTTAAGGGAGAACTTGCTCAGTTCAAGCTGCTGTTTAGCTGTACCTACAGCAAGACTTTCTTTTCTGTGTCTAATTTTCCCTAATCTAGAAACAAACATACAAACAAACAAACTTGGAAGTAGGGAATGGAAGCTTAGGAACAATCTTAGGCAGGAAACCAAAGAAGGTGTAGAGGAAACTGCCAACAAGGGCAATGTTTTCAGTGCCCTGTAGTCATCTGTTTCTTGTGGCTACGACAAAATACCCAAGGCTGTTTAGGTTATAAAGAAAAGGGGTTTACTTAGCTCATAGTTCTGGAGGTTCAAGAGCATGGTACCAACTTCTGCTTAGTTGTGATGAAGGCATTGCAGCTATGACCTCACAACGGCAAGCTGGTGCATGTAGGAATCATATGGGATAAGGAGCCACATACTGGAGAAGGACCGGATTTGCTCATGCGTGCGTGCGTGTGTGCAGGCATGTGCGTGTGTTTGCACTCGAATGTGCATGTGTGCATCTGTGTATAAGTGTGTGAGTAGGCATGTGTATGAGTGTGTGTGAATATATGTGTGAAGTGTATGTACACATGCATGCATGTACACATATGTTTGTGTGTGTTAATGTTCATGTGTGTAAGTGTTATTAGTGGGCATATGTATGAATGTGCATATTTGTGCTCACAAGCATATGTGAGTATATGTACATGTGTGTGCACATGTGTGTATTAGGGATGGGCATGTTACCTTCAGGTGTTGGTTTGAGACCGAGTCTTCCTGACTGCCTAATCAGGCTAACTGTCCTGAGCCTCTGGTGATTGATTCCCCTGTCTCTCTCCATCTCCCAACTGCCTGTAGGGGTGCTCCGGGAATACAAATACTGAAGCTACTTCAGCTTTGTGAGTGTGTGTGTGTGTGTGTGTGTGTGTGAGTGTGTGTGTGTGAGTGTGTGTGAATGTGTGTGTGAGTGTGTGTGAGTGTGTGTGAGTGTGTGTGAGTGTGTGTGAATGTGTGTGAGTGTGTGTGAGTGTGTGTGAATGTGTGTGAGTGTGTGAGTGTGTGTGTGTGTGTGTGTGTGTGTGTGTGTGTGTGTGTCTGGGGACCCAAACTCGGGTCATCAGGTGTCCACAGAAAGCACTTTCACCAACTGAACCATCTTCTCTGACCTAGCAGCCTCCTCTCAAGGGAGCATCTCAGAGGCCAGCGTTAATCATTTCTGAGGGCATTGACCCAGTAACCTCCCCACCTCCCACTAAAGTCTTCCACCTTGCAGATCACCACTCCGAGAACACAGCCTCCAGCACACAAGCCCTTGGGGGACTGACGACAGCTAAACTACAGCATGTAGTAATGGAAATAATCATGTTTTTCCTTCCTCATTTTTCCAGGCACTGAAAAAAAAAAACACAAACTAAAAGGCTTATGTGTTTTTCCCCTTCTTTTGTCCACCTCTATGATAATGGTATGTTCTTAGAGGTAGGCTTCTGTACTCAGACATGTTGGCAGCTGAGGGCTCAAATATGCTAGGCAAGTGCTTGTGAAACGAGTGGTATCCCCATCAAGACCGGAGTACTGTCTTTTGGCCTAGTTCTCCCCTCATGTGACTTGGCAGGGTAGCCAGACATTGAATTTTATTTTATTTATTTCCTTCAATGCTTTCTCTTTATTTATGATATATGTATATGTGCTTTGCCTACATGTATGTCCACATACCCCATGTGTGCCTGGTGCCTTCTGGAGTTACAGAGAGTTGTGAACTTCCCCGTGGATGCTAGGAAATCAAACCTGGGTCCTCTGCAAAAGCAGGCAGTGCTCTTCACACTAACCATCTCCTCAGTCCCCCACCTCCCAGACACTGGAATCCAGTTGTCCCTTTGCCTGGCAGCCTATACTGACAACTTGTGGTCACTTTTGACTTTAAACAACGGAGATCGAAACTTGATCATATACTTTTGTGATAAGACAGATTAACTGAGATCTTGTGTGTGACTCTTTTAGCCCAATCCAAATCTCTGAAGCCATGGTGATTTTATGTTCATTCATCCATCCATCTATCCATCCATTCATTCTTGTCCTTATTGCTCTCGGGTTTGAATACAAACTGCACTTCAAAGTATGACAGACACGGGGTGACAAACTGTGCTGTGAAATGTCCTCAGGGCAGAACTGCTGTGATCAAGGACTGGCTTGATCTTGACTGCCAGACATAGGCCAACTCCTGGTGCTGCTTCCTGGTATCACCCATCTCAGCTTGTCCTGCCTGTCTCCCTCCACCCCACCCCAGGGCAACAGCAATATTTCAGTGGCTCCAAGGATCCTGCTTTGCATGACCAGGGCTTGGGTTGAGGGCAGCAATGAGAGGCCTGTTGTGTCATTCTCCAGTTGAAAAGAAAAGGCACCTGCAGATCCTCCACTCCTAAATCTTGAGTCTTCTTGGATCCTGAGGATTTTGGGTTGAAGATTGTTCTAGAAGAAACCCAATCCCAGATAGAGACCAAGGGGCTTCTTTAGTTGGGAAAGAGGTAGCTATTCAAAGTTTAAGAGTTTAAGATCAATGGCTAAGGTGCCTTCAAGGAAGTAAATAATGGCTTCATCCCCATGCTCACCCAAGCAGCCCTAATTAAATGCAGTGGAGCAGTAAAAGAGAGACTTGAAGTAAGAAAGAAACTCCTAGGGAAGAGGGAAGGTCTTGGCAGGATGCAGGGGGGATGGGGAGAGGGAGATATATGTACATAACATGTGTGTATGAACTTGTGAAAAAATTAAACACAAACCAAAAAAGATCAGTGATCAGTCCAACTTAAAAGCTCAGACTCTGCTTTAAGACAGTTTGAGGTTTATAGCAAAATTAAGGAAAACCCATAGAAATTCTCACAGAACCCTCCAACCTCTCCCATCCCTCAACCCCACCACACAGAGCTCTCAACAGGTCCCACAAGAACATGGCTATTAAATCCAATAAACCAGTAGAAGAATCACTCACCCAAAGTCTGTCATTTCTGTCCTGGAAGCACACATTATGGATTTGGAATAATCCCCAATTATATCCATTCACCACTCCAGTAGCACAGGAAGAACTCCTGTGGCTATAAACATCCTCCTCCCCCTCTTCCCTCTGCCCCTAAGCCCTGGCCAACCACTGATCTCTTTGAAGGGCTCCATAATTTCATCTTATCCAGAATGCCACAGAGTTGGAACGAGACAGCAGCTTACCGCCGTTCCACATAGTAACAGTGCCTTCAAGGTTCCTCCACATTGCTTTGTGGCTTCATCTGCCATTAAGTGATGGAAAACATGTTGTCAGACAAGTATACCATACCGCATTTGCCCATCCGTCTATACCTTGCCTGCTTGTGAGTCTTAGCAATTCTGAGTAGCATAGGTAGACATAAGGTCTCAACTCCCTCAGGCACATATCAAGAGGCACAGTTCTTGACTTTGTAGTAAGAGTATTTTGTTTTATTAGAGAATGCCAGATTGCCTTCAGAAGTGCCTGTACCATTCTGCATCCCCACCAGCCATGGCTTGCATCCCTCTTGCTCCGTGCATTGGATGTTGCAAGTTTTCTGGATCCGGACCATTCTAAAAGGTGTAATGGCCTTAACTTGTAATGCTTTGTTGGCATGCAGTGGAGACACCCTGCACATGTGTATTTAGTGCCTGAATATAATAGCGCTCCCTGATCCATGGCAAATACATTTCCAACACCCACTGGATACCTGAAACCGCAGATGGTACTAAAGCCTATAGGTTTCATACTGTCCTCACCAAGCATTTGTTAGGCACTGTGACTGTAACTTCGGCCATCTGAAGTACAGTGATGAACTGTCTTCTTCTTCACAACCTCATGGATAGATTCATTCTTACAGTACATCTAAGCAAGCTCCCAGTGCATGATTTTTTTTCTGAAGCCAAATCTTTCCCCTTGTCACTTAAATGACACCTTATGGATTCTCTCCAGCATATCCAAGTTGCTGGTACTACTTTCCTCGTGCTTTGGGACTGTGCTGAAGTAAGCGGAAGGTGACTTGCACACAAGGACTGTAGTGGTTACAGAGATCTGAAACCCACGCTGGCTAACAAGTGACAAAGGGACAGGCAGCATGTACAGAACTTACACATGGGACAAAGGAGAGGTTCCTAACCCAATAGGCGGAATAGAGGGCATTCCAGTTCACCAGTCTTACTCCAGATGGCATCGAACTTAAAACTTGTGAGCTGCCTACTTCTGGGAGTTTCCCGTTTGGTATTGGTAGACTGTAGCTGATTTGGGATAATTGAAACGTTGAAAACTGCCAGTTTGAGAGAGGGGGTGAGTGAATGACAGTCTTCTCTGGTGACAGTGCCATCAAAACTTTGGCCTTGCTTTTCTTCTGGTGCTGGGACTTGAACCCAAGACATCTGAGCAAGCGTTCTGCCACTATGTCATCCTTTTGTCCCTGACCCATTCCTTTGTTTGAGCTGTTTGTTCTTTTTATAGCTTATATTCCCATCATCTATCAACCCCATCTTTTCCAGCCTGTCTCTTCCCTCTTGACTCCATCTGGTCATGCCCAGTAGCCCTGCTGGATGGATGAAAAGAAACTAGACAAGTCGTTCAGGGCATGGATCCATGGGGAGAGTATATGGGTCAGTGACCATCATATGCTGCAAACTACTCCTTAAACACCTCTATTAGGCAAGGCACCAAGTTATGGGGACATTCCTGGAAAAAAAAAAGCAAAAGTTCCTAACTGCAAAGTACACTTTCTAGTAGGAGGCCATATATTAAGAGATACATGTTTGAAATAGCTGTAGGTAAATGCTTTGATATCAAGATATGAGTCTAACACAAGAAGAGAACAAGAAAATTAGAGAGGCTGACACAGGATGCTGAGTCTTTGCAAATCTCTGGGGACTTGACCAGACCAGGACAGCAAGAGAATGAAGAACAGACCAACAGATGGCCTAAGAAAACCTGGAGCCAGGCAGACTGGGCTCCCTCATGGAGAAGCCACAACACAGCAGTAGCTCAGCTTGTTGTATTATATAGTTTAACAGAGAGGTGGAGTTTTGCATACAGCTGAGCAAGGGTCTGGGGTTATTATAGACAAGGAAGACAGGTTTTGCTAATCTCAGTAGGCGCAGTCTCTTCAGGACATACGTACCCAGCGATGGTGGATATTTTCTACACATACTCTCAGTACTGACCCACAGACCATCCCTTGAAGCCTCACCCTCAGGGGGCGTTTTTGAAAAGAATGGCCCCAGTAGGCTCATATATTTGAATACTTTGTCTCCAGTTGCTAAACTGTTTGAAAAGGATTAAAAGATGTGGCCTTATAGGAGGTTTCAAAAGGGCATAACAGGCTGTCTGTCCCTATCTCTCTCTGTCTCTGTCTCTTTCTCTCTCTCCTGTTTGTCTGCTACCTGTGGATCAGGGTATATCTCTGCTATGCTCCAGCACCAGGCCTGTCTGTTTCCCTCAGTGGTCATTACAGACTTATAAAACATGCTTAGGTCCCGAGTTAAATGCTTCCTTATGAGTTACCTTGGTCATGGTGTTTCTTCACAGTCACAGAACAGTAACTGAGACAGTGTCCGTGACAGGACCTGCCACACCAATAGCGCGCACCTACTCAGGACTTCATTCAGAGCTTAGCCCAAGAGACTTTCTCAATTTAACTATGATGGCAGGGTAGGCTTCATCAAGAAAGAGGCACTTAATGTAAGCAGAGAGGTTAAAGGAAACCAAAGGGCAGAGAAATGAGAGGGATAGTACCAGGAGAATGACTGGTGTGTTTGTGGTCTCATGGAGGCTGATACAATTACAGTAGGAGAAAAAAGGAGGGCGGCGTGGTAGAAGGGAACTTGCTGGTCCTATAAGTCCCCAGTCCTTGCCTATCTGTGGCTTTTGCTTGGAGAACATGAGGAGTCACGGGGGAGGATTTGAGCTGAGTTACATTATTCCACTTAGCCTTTGACAACAATTCTCCCATGTTGAAGGCTGGCCCAGGTGGGAACAGGGAGGACCAACGTAGCAAGCCAGGAAGGAAGTAGTATCAGTTAGATGCAACTGGATCCCCTCATGCTCGCTGGGGTTTCTGTTGGACCAGAAGAGCACTGAGATAAAGAAGAATCAGACATAGCACCAAGGTGCTCCACCTTACCCCAGAAGGATGACCAATGTAGGGGAGATCAGAGGGACTGCACAGATGAGACCCGCTCCGCTCACGCTGACAAGCACTTTCCTTAAGATGTCAGGTAGCTGGGCTTGGAGTCCAGGGATGTCTGTACAAGATACAGCTGGTTGCTTTGGAGGGTAAAAGATTAAAAACCCTGTTCTTCCTGGCCCAGCCTTTGCAGAGACTTCCAGGGGAGGTGTAGAGACTTTAGGAAATCAATCCATAAAACAGCCACACCCAGCAGAGAACAGTTCCTTCCAGACTCTCTTGAGGTTTAAGGCAGGCAAAGCCACTCAAGCTGCCAAAAAAAAAAAAAAAAAAACAAAACAAAACAAAAAAACAAACAAACAAAAAAAAACACACACACACACAGACACACACATTCAAGAGGATCAGAGAGAGGACAGCACCCTCTTCCTCTCCTTCCCCCTACCCCTAGCTCCAGCCATGACTTCTCAACACTAAAAACACAGAGGAAGAGGAAATACTGATGTGCTTCCTTTCCCTAGTGGCAAAGAAATAGACACTTTGGGGTTTTAAATAATCACAACCAGTCTGCTTGTCTTTCCACCTCCAAGGCAAGCAGGTAAAGAAGAGGGGGAAAGGCTCAGGGTGGCAGAGGAAGGGGTACCAACCCACCTCCTGGGCCAATCTGATGAATCCCTGGCTCTTAGGCCTGGCAATGCTGGACCAGGCCCTGCGGTCTAAGAGTGCAAAAAGGTAGCCGTGTAAAGAGAAGTGATCTATGACTGTGGCTCTGCTACTCAGGAGCCCAGTATTAGATGAATTCCTAACTTCAGTAGCCCAGGGGTCCCTGGTCTAACATACCAGCTGTGTTCTCACCCTGGAGTACAGCCAACTGCCCAAGCGAGAGTTTTCACATTAAACGTCCCTGACTCTCTTGCTAAGTGGCAGATGGTGGATTTCATGCAATGACGTGAGCAAAGGCCCCTCTATTTCCAGCCTGGAGCAGGGAGGCTGTTTTCCTTGCACTCCAAGCTGCAACTCTGGGGTGGGAGTGGGAGGAGTCAGGGAAGCTTCTTGGGGCTGGACTGGGAGGGGAAGAACAATGAGTTGGCCTTTGTCCCAGGCTCCTAGGCGGGGAAGGGGAACCAGGGCAGTTTGACAAGCCTGGGGTAGGTGTAAGGGACAAAACCTGCCATCCACCACCTGAAAATCTAGTGCTTTAATAAGCCAAGGCTGATATTAGACTTTGTGTGCTGAGGGGACCTCAGAGAGGTGGGCCAGAATGGCCAAGTGGGGGTTATTGATGGAATGTCTCTGCAGGCTCCAATCTGAGAGAGTAAAACTGAGTTATGAAATAGGACCAGATTAATGAAAATGTGTCCAGAACAGCCCATTCCATCTGCCTTGATTTCCACTCAGCATTTGGCACCTTCTGACCCAAATATGTTGATGGAGGTTTCTAATGTCCTATACCCAGCTTTCCCACCTCCAAGGACAGAGAAAAAGATTTATCACATAATAACCTTCAGGAATCTCAGCCCACTTCTGGACCACTCTCTCAGGTCCCTAAGGGAATGCTAGGCAGGGCAGGTTGCAGGACAATATCAGGGGTTTGGAATCTTCCACCAGGACTTTCCTAGAAATGTGAAGAGGCCTGGAGGCCTTGTCTCCTTTTTCTTCTTCCCAGCAGGCCAATTTCCCTGCCATTTCTGGTCCTACCCACAAAGGAGTATGCAAAACTCCTTCTCCTCTGTCTGACTTCTCCCAGCTCCCCGCGCCACTCACTCCTCTACCCTCATGAAGACAAACTTAAATGTCACCTTTGGGAAGCTTTGCGTTTAAACTGTGCATCGATGACATTGGTTTCCTCCTTAGAAGCCTCATATTCCTTATGGAAAATATGTTGCTTATAAAAAAAAACTAAGAAAAAAAAATCACCCATTATTTGGATAAATATTATCCTGGTCTTGCTCCTCCTTCCTGTTTATTATGTGTATTTTAATTGAAAGTAGACTGTATTTAACCTTTCCTGAGGAGAGGGGAGGCTGGGGGCTCCCTTCAAGCTACATAGTTAAACACAAAAGAGGCTGGCTATCACAGTGGTTAGTTGTGGCTGAGTGCTGGAGTCTAGCTGAGTTTAAATGTGCAATCCAGAGACCTGAACAGTGGCTGTAAGTGTTTCTGTGTTTAAGATATGTCATTGTCACCAAGCCTTTATACGTAATTTTGTTTTCTCTTTCTGGCTGCATGGTGCAGCTCCTGCATTCAGTGATAGCCACTTTCATCGTTACCATCTTAAGCATCTTCCTGGGTGCATAAACAGTCATCCCCTGGGGCAGCCTAACACCCCCAAAGGACAGTAGCAGAGAGAAGAACCCAAGATTTGCTGGTAGGAGACATATGCTTTTTGCCCCATTGCTTGGCGAGAGAGAGGGACAATAATTCAGTGTGCTGATGTCCCCTTCCTTTGGTCGCTAAATGAGGACCTTGAGGCAATCAAGACTTCGTAGATTTGCTCAGGAAACAGTCCTTTTCAAGTGAGCTTATAGTGGGACTCCAGGCAGGTACCCTATTGGGTGGCAGGCATCACCCCTCCCTAGGCATCCTAACCAGCTAGGTGCGTTTGTTGCTCCTGCATAGAGACTCTCTACCCCCAGCCAGTACATCATGGTATGGGCTACTATAGGCTGGTCTGGCCACCCAGCGACTGCACTCCCACTGGGTGCGGGGGCGGTTTTCAGGACACCACCACATTTGCTCCTTTTGTCCCCTAAGGTGTGTCCTTTTGCCCACCTGGTTGGTGGGGGAGAGCTGCCTCTCCTGTCATCCCCGTTTGCCCTGCAGGCTGGCATGAGGGGCATGGTTGGTACCGAGTCCTCGACTGCCTGCTTCTAAGGGCAGCATTCCAACCTGGGCTTCTCCCAGCATTGCACCTGCGGGAGGGGGGGGCGGGGACCACACTATAAGTGAGCAGAGGAATCCCCTCTTGGTGGCTGTGAGGGGGTTAGAAGGGGGCGGAGCTCGGCAGAGGCAACATTTCAGTTTTCCCGGGGAGGTTCCTTCCTCTCAACTCAGTGGTGGGGGTGGAGGTGCCCACCAATCTGTTTCAGGGACAGCGCATCTCTTCTCCCCACCCTACCTCTGGCCGCGCAGGTGTGTGTGTGGAGAGCTCAGGATCCTGGATCCCTTGGCAACCAGTCACCACAGTCTTCCCTGTGAGTGGACGTGAAGTGATTCTCATCCCAGTCGCTTGCGTTTCTTGTCTGGCTGCCCTGAGCAAGTTGCTTTGTCATTTTGCAAAAACACCTTCCACCCTCCTCACTCTGCCCCCTAGTCTGTTTCAGAAATGGCATTGAGTCAGACCTGAGTCACAGGAGAATGTGGGCCCTGGCCCTCTCCTGAGGTTCTGCCCCAGCTGCGGCCAGCTTTCCACCCACAGTCCTGCAACCAGCTGGATTCACAAGCTCCCTCCGGGCTACCTAGCCCGATGGATGGGCTACCCTCAACCACCTTTCCACCTCCCAGGGCCAGCTCTTCTCTAACCCTCCTAACCTCCCATCCCTAGTGCTGTAAATGCCGTGTGAGTCCCTTGTCTCCCAGGCACAACAAACCACCTGTCTCTGGCTTTCCCAAAGAGAAGACAGGTGTTGCCTGGGGGTCAGTGCAGGAGCCCGGTGCTCAGGAAAGGATACACAGTATCTCCGGGTAGATCACCAGTATGCATTGCCCTTCTGGGCCTTGGGCCAACCACTTCCTCCTCGGACTACCTTTCCATCACCCCTTCCACCCTTTCCCAGCTCTGTGTTAGAAGGTGCCACAGGACTCTATTTTTAGTCCCACCAGGCTGCCTGCTAGGAGCAGTCTCCATCTGCAGCAAACGGAGCCCTTCACAAATGCTAATGAATGGGAGTGCTTCTTCCCAGTGACAGAGCTGGAGCAGGTTCTTCATCCTTTGTAGTAGGGATGGGGTTAGGGTTTGGAGATGTGACCCAGGTACTCACCCAGAAAACCTTAAGTTTCCTACATCTTTTGGAGGTTCAGCCTTCTGCCTTTAGGTCCTGAGTTAAGCTCACAGGTCAGGCAGTACCTATCCTCTGAGACCAATAAATTCCTAGGACAGATAGATGAGCCCAGAAACTGATCATCTCTACCCTATCTGCGCTCCTGCTGGGGGTTCAGTGATGTTCATGGCCTGCTCACAATCCCATGGGGCTTCCTAGAGTCCAGACTGTCGTTGAGAGGAAGAGTTTTAAGCAAGAGGCAGAGGGCATGAGGTCAGTCCTTACACAAAAGGAGTTGCTGCTGCTGAAACTGTGCTTTGTGTGGAGATGGGGGTAGCAGGGAAGGACATCAGCTAGGGTGGGTTGGCACGGGCTAGCCCAAGTGGGTCCTGGCAATCATGGTGGTGGCTGGAAGGAGGATGTCATTGGTAGGTTATTGCAGTAATGTAGGCAGAAGATGATAAGTGTGCAGGACAGGCACCCTGGTGAGGAGCCCTGGAGAAGAGGAGAGACACCTGACAGTCACTTAGCTGGTGGCACAGCCCCCTTTCCCCTGTGGCCTCCTATCAGACAGGCATTTCCCTAGGACCTCAGGCAGGCCTCACACAGGTGGAAGGAATTGCCTTTGCTTTGAGCTCATGCCTGGAGTTCCAGGGAGGCAAGCGTCCCGCCTTCTGGCTCTGCCATGGCAACCAGAGGCCGGGCTTATCTTATGAGTTTCTGAATGCTTGTTGAATGAATGGTGGTTTGATCAGATGATATAAACAAAGGGATAGGAAATCCTCCCTGAACTGAGAGTGGAGGGGTATGGGATGGTGGGGTGGATCACAAGTTTGGAAAGGAAACTAGCAGGGTACCCTGGCCAGCCTTCATGGCCTTTCCTGTGGCTCTGGAGCTGAGGCAGCTGAGAATAACCTCACTAGTTTCAGGGCCCCTACTTGCAAACCCCAAATTCAAAGCTGTCCTTCGAGTACTCAGCATAGATTCTGATTGGAAAAGGCTGTACAGATGGCAGAGTTGAGTGTCAGCTCCTTTAAATGCCCAGAGAGAAAGACACAAGGACACATGGCACACCCATTGGTGTCAGGGATGCTGGGTAATGACCCTCTTTCTCTCTCCATTCACAATAGCAGCATCCAGCCTAGAGATTTCAGGCTTTACACACACACACACACACACACACACACACACACACACACACACGTAAATAAATGCAATAATTTTAAAAGGTTATAAAGTTTGCCTGCCTGGGTCTTCCTCCTGCTACGTAATTTCCTTTGGAGATGTGGACATGTGGAGTGTGTTTAACCTTCATGCCTCCGTCTCCCTGTCTGTGAAATAGGCACAGTACAAGCATTTATTTAACCTGTGACAAGCACCCATCTTGGGTTCCCTGGGAGGACTCAGTGGGTTTACGGAAAGCACTGGGAGTCCTCAGGGCCTGCGGAAGAGCATGGGGCATCGTGGCAATTCTTGCAGCCTACTTTTGGACAAATCGAGCCTCCAGCCCTCCTTATGCACATGGTGACATGAGTGGCTATGAGGAAAGACTCTTGGAAGGTGTCCCCTCCCATCCAGCAAGGGTAAAGGAACCCAAGTTTATGCCCTAGACCCCTGTTGGGGTTGGCTCTGGCACTGACTTCTCACTCATTCTGTCAACTGGTAAATGGCTGAGAAACCAGGAAGCCGAGTATTCCCAGGGGTCCTGATTTTAATTCTAGTTAAGCAATGTTTATTTGTGTCTGCTGGGTCCAATACATTGTGCTGGTCAGGGATCTTGATGGAAGATATGGCTTGGGTCCAAAACTGCTTACAGGTTATTTTAGTTAGAGTTTTAATTGTTGTAAACAGACACCATAACCATGGCAACTCTTATAAAGGAAAGCATTTAACTGGGGCTGGCTTGTGGTTCAGAGGTTCAGTCTATTATCAGCATGCTGGGAAGTCTGAGTGCTGGAGGGATAGCTGAGACTTCCACATCTGGATCTGTAGATAGCAGGAAGAGAGCAAGACACTGGGCTAGGGCATCTGAGACTTGAAAGCCCATCCCCAGTGACACACTTTCTCCAACAAGGTCACACCTTCCAGTAGTGCCATGGGGGCCATTTTCATCCAAATCACCACACAGGTAGAACAGGTAATGTGGAAAGGACCAAGTAGACGTCATAGCCACCGATGTGTTGTCAGCATGGCAGCCAGGATGTAGTGGAGACCTCAAACTGTGCTCAGGAAACTGGACTTGGGCAGATCATGAGGAAGAGGTTGGTTTTTCAATCCCGTGTCCCACCATCCCATGACACAGAACAGGGACTCCAAAGACCTTTGCACAGCAGTGACCTACTGCAGCAAAGGACCTTGAGGACAGCTTCATGGGGAGCTGGGAGCTTTAAGCTCTGAAAACACTCTCAGATGTAGAGAGGTCAAAGAAACACACGAGGGATGGATTTATCCACACAAGGGAATGTTAGTCAGCCTTGAAAGGAATGAGCGTTCTGATCCACACTTTAACACCTGAACCCTGAGGACATCAGTCTGACTGAAATAGGCTCACCACAGAAAACACAAACACTGTCCTATTCTACTTATATTAAGTTCTCAGAATAGTTAAATTCCTGGAGAGAAAGCAGAACTGCGGTTGCCAGGGCTTGAGAGGAGGGGGAGAATGAGAAGTTTCCTAAATGAGTGCTGTTTTTGGTTTTGCAATATGAATTTGGAAGATTGATTATGTACCGATGTGAGTATACCCAGAGTAGGAAATTGTACACTTTGCCACACAAGCATGTATATACATGACACCTCGATACACATTCATTATATATACACAAATACATAAACCTATACATGCTGTGCTGGCTAGTTTTATGTCAGTTTGACACAAGCTAGAGTTATCAGAAGGAGAGAACCTCAATTGTGAAAATGCCTCCATAAGATCAGGCTATAGGACATTTTTTTTTCTTTTTTTCGGAGCTGGGGACCGAACCCAGGGCCTTGTGCTTGCTAGGCAAGCGCTCTGCCACTGAGCTAAATCCCCAATACTGGACATTTTCTTAATAAGTGATTGATAGAAGGGGGACCAGCCCATTGTGGGTGGTGTCATCCCTAGGCTGGTGGTCCTGGATTCTATAAGAAAGTAGGCTGAGCAAGCCATGGGGAGCAAGCCAGTAAATGGGATCCCTCCATGGCCTCTGCATAGGTCCCTGCCTCCAGGTTTCTGTCCTTTGTGAGTTCCTGCCCTGTCTTCCTTTGATGATGAACGTGATATGGAAGTGTAAGCCAAATAAACCCTTTCCTGCCTAGGTTGCTTTTGGTCACGGTATTTGATCACAGCAATAGAAATCCTAACTAAGATATATGCATATTTATAATATGTATGATATATGTATTAGAAGCATGTATCCCCAGTGATGGGGATGGTGAACAGTGTACTTAACAGTCAAGATGGAGGCTGGAGGGATGGCTCAGTCAGTGTGTGTGACCCAAGACAGACGACCTGAGTTCAATATCCAGCACATACACTAAAAGGCCAGACACAGTGGCACACACACTTGTAATCCCAACACTGGGAAGGCAGAGACACCAGTGAGCCAAATTGGAGCCCAAGTGACAGGCTTTATCTAAGAAAGTAAGGTGGACAGCTCCTAAGAACCATCACTAGGTACATGTGGGCTCGAATACTCGAACCTTCATATACATCTAAACACACATAATTAGTTAATTAAAATGGCAAATTGTATGTTATACATTGTTACAGCCTGGCTCTGAAACATCCCTTACTGGCTCTTGTGCTTGAACATTTTGGTCTCCTGCAGGTGACATTGTTAAGAGAGGTTCTGAATATTTAGGAGGTAGGGGGGCCTGGCTAGAGGAGGGGAGTCACTAATGGGCAGGTCTTTCTCTGTATGAAAGTCCTGGTTGTAGTCTAGTTTTTTTGTTTCTGATCCTCTAAGATGTGAATAAGCCATTCCACAGGTTTCTGCAGCCTCCCCCACCATGATATACCATATCCACCAAACTTTCCCTCCCTGATGTCATTCCTGTCAGGAGTTTTGTCACAACAAGAAAAAAAGCAACTCAGAAGGGGGTGCTGGGACATACTGAAACCTAAATTAAAATAAGGAAGGGAGGTAAAGCAGAGAGGCATGACAGCACAAGGGAAAGGTCAGTGATTGTTAGGGTTTGAACTTAGAGTACAGAGAGGAGCAAGATGAAAGACGAGGCCACATGGAGGCAAAATGGGCCTCCAATGCCAGACCAAAGACTGTGGAGTTTTAAGTTTTAGCTCCTCTTGTGTGCTGCTGAGGGTTTCCAATGTTCTCTCCAAACTTGGCTGCTGTAGAGTTGAGGGTACTCTGTGAGAAAGCATGCTGAGATTCTGTTTCCATTTACCCACGGCTTAGGTTTGACCGAGTCCCTCAGTGTTCTAGCTCTAGTAACTGATGGGAAGAAGCGAGGTTTGCCTGAATCGCCTGGCTTCTTTCCATTTGGACATTCCCAAGTCACCTCAGTGCTGGGAACTCAACACAAGGTCTGTCCCTGGATCTACTCCAGTTCCTTGGGCTTCTCTTTTTTGGCTCTCTGTAGGGGCAAGCTCCCAGAGAAGTCTGATGGCCGTGTGATGAGGCTTCCAGGTATATGGGTGCCACCTTGTCTTGGGTCACAAAGGGCTGGCTTTTGCTTAGCCTAAGAGTCGCTCAAGACTTGCCTATTGACAGGAAGAAAGATTTGCCTGAGGACATTATGAATTCAGTTGTATATTATTATCCTTAGTGTTTGGGTACACTGGGCACACCCATGCAAGGTTGACTCTAGATAAAACTGGGAGCCAGATGGCCACAAGACAGGGCTCTCCGTGTAGTTCCATCATGTCTTTAGCACAGGAATTTCAAGCTTCTGTTCTCTTCTAAAAGTCTGTTGTCTTTTTTTCTCTTTCTCTGTAATGAATGTGTCACTCCTTCCTGACTTTCTAGGGATATTGAGATGATGAATGAATTAAGAAACAGGACATATTTTGAACTCTGAACAAGACGAGATACTAATAATACACATGCCCAACATTGACATTGTGGATGCCCCAGCACGAAACAAAAGAAGGGAACTCTGGCCGGGCCCATGGCTCGGTCAGCAAAGTGTTTGCCTTGCAAGCATAACCTCATGAGTTCAATCCTCAGAACAGCATAAAAGAAAAAGCAATAAATGACAACAAACTAGACCTGGTGGCTTATGTGCCTGCTATCCCAGCTCTAGGGAGGGCAGAGACTGCTGGGGTTTAGTCAGTCAGCCTAGCCTCTTCAGTGAGCTTCAGGTGAAGGGAAGACCCCGTTTTAAACAACAAGGTGGATGTCTTAGAGTTTCTATTGCTGCGATGAAACACCATGACCAAAATAAACTTGAGGAGGGACAGGTTACACTTCCACATCACTGTTCATCATGGAAAGAAGTCAGGGCAGGAACTCTAGCAGTGCAGGAACCAATGCAGAGACTATAAAAGGGTTCTTCCATGAGGCTTGTTCCTCATGGCCTGCTCAGGCTGCTTTCTTATATGACCCAGGACCACCATCTCGGTCCAGGGTGGGACCACCCACAATGGGCTCTCCTTCCTGCGTCAATCACTAATTTAGAAAATGCCTTATAACCAGATCTTATGAAGCATTTTCTCAATTGAGGTTCCCTCCTTTAAGACAACTCTAGCTTATGTCAAGTTGACATTAAATTAGCCACCACAGTGGATAAGGCCTGAGGAACAACACCTGAGACCGACATCTATCCTCAGCACATGGACACATATAAGAGAACACAAGCACACACATGCACACATGCACACACACATGCACACACGCACACACACACGGTTTTTTCTTTATTTGTTTCTGCCTTTTTGAGAAAGGGTGATAAAGACCAGGCTGATCTTGAACTCACAGAGATTCCCCTGTCTCTGTCTCCCCAGGCGCTGGGATTAGGGTTACAAAGATGCACTGCTTCACCCTCTGGAGATATTCTTGTACTGAGGTCTATGATGAACAGTCACTGAAGTGGCCACTCATTAAAGAAAATCATCTCCCCTCTTCGCAGCATTACTCAAAACAACTAAATTCCTGTAATGTCTTTATGGTTTTGCTGTCTGATATCCAAGAAAAAAATACACCAACCTTTCTCATTCCATTTCAGCAACCCTCTTTGAGCCTTTAATCAGCTGAGTCTGTGGGTACAACTCCAGTTTCCTACCCTTCTCTCTCGGGTGGGGAAGGGACCCTGTCCTTAGTCACAATAGCAGTAAGGAAAAGAAATGCCTCCAAGTCCCCTCAAAGAATTCTGCCATATGATCTCCATGTTGTACAGAAGGTAGAAGAGATGGTTGGCATGGCAACAAAGAGTTTGCTCCATTCGTGGTTCATTAAAAATAGCCTACTACCCTCTGCACTGGGAGACATCTGTAAGTCACTCCATGGCTACCTCCTGTGTCAGGTAGCTCTCACCGGAAACTCTTCTCTTGCAACCCACCCATCATTTCCTGTTCATCTCTTTGATTCACAGATGACTGACTCCATAAGTTGTCTTACATATATACAAAGTGGGGCAGACCAGCAGAATCGTAAAATAGGAATACTTTATGATTCAGTGCTGTTTTCTGGCTTCCAGTTTACTGAATGTCTTGGTCACTAATCTATCACTGCGAAGAGACACTATGACCATGGCAACCCTTATAAAAGAAAGCATTTAACTGGGGCTGGCTTACCATTTCAAAGGGTTAGTCCCTTATCATTATTGTGAGAAGCATGACAATATGCAGGTACACATGGTGTTGGAGAGGTGCCGACAGCTCTACATCTGGATCCTTAGGCAGCAGAAAGAGACACTAGTCCTGGTTTGGGCTTCTGAGAACTCAAAGCCCACCCACTAGTGAAGCCTTTCCTCCAACAAGGCCATAACTACTAATAGTGCCACTCCTTATGAGCCTAGGGGGTGCATTCTTATTCAAACCACCACATTAACCTGCTTCTACCTCCCACATAGTCTAAACTCTGCTTGTTGTAAGGGTAACTCCATGAGGTGACACAACTTAGTGTTGTTCTATGACTTCAGGAGAAAGACTCTTGTATCAGTACTGGGTTCAAGGAACCCATCAACCAAGTTAATTCTGGCCTGCTATCCTGGCTCTCAATTCTGGCTTTAAAATCCTGCTTTCTACTTGGAAGCCAAAATAAAATCGAGCATCTATCCTTGAACTTCTGGTGAGCCTTCAACAACTTGGCTGTGGAGGCCGGGGATGCAGCTCAGTCAATAGAGAGCTTGCCTAGCATGCATGTAGCTCCCATGGGTTCTCTCTCAAGCACTACATAAACTAGGCACATAATGTTATCACTTGGGTGGCAGAGGCTAGAGGATTAAAAGTTCATAGTCTTTTTCAACTATATAGTGAGTTACAGGCCAGATTGGGCTATGTGAGATCCTATATGATATCTTAAAGAGAGGGGAAGGAGAGAGAGAACTTGGCTCTGGCCATGATGTTCCTGTAAAACATGATTAGAAACAAGAGACAGGAGTGGCCTTTGGTGGACAAAATGAGACCTATGCTGTATCAAGGCTTTCTCTACAAATTGTGCATTGGGTATTGCTTCCAAATGCCTTAAGGCAGTAAACCAAAGTGAGTGTCGTGAGGGCAGGCGTGCGCCTGTGTGTGTGTGTGTGTGTCTGTGTGTGTGTGTGTGTGTGTCTGTGTGTCTGTGTGTCTGTGTGTCTTCTGTGTCTCTGTGTGTACCACTTTAAAGAGGAGCCTACATGTTGACAAAAATAGTTTGGACAAACTAGATATTTTTATGTGTATGGGTGTCTTTCCGGTGTGTATGTCTGTGCATTGTGTTTATTCCTGGTATCCAAAAATGTCACAAGAGGGAGTCAAATGCACAAGGACTGGAATTACAGACTGTTGTGAACCACCATGTGCTGCTGAGAATTGATCCTGGGTCATCTGGAAGAACAGCACGTGTTCTTAACCACAGAGCCAACTATCTAGACCCTAACTAGGCTTTTTGTTCTTTTTCTTTTTTCTTTTCTTTTCTTTCTTTCCTTCCTTCTTTCTTTCTTTCTCTTTTCTTTTTTTGCTTATTTGTTTTAGTTTTCAAGACAGGGTTTCTTTGTGTAGAACTGGCTGTTCTGTAACTCACTCTGTAGACCAGGCTGGTCTTAAACTCAGAGATCCACCTGCCTCTGCTCTCAAGTGCTGGGATTAAAGGCATGTTCCACCAGGCCCAGCCTAACTAGACAGTTTTAAGAATAAAAGAAAGAAAATTAAGTGTTCCTGCTTCCACAGCAATGACTAGATGTTATACTTGGGTACACATTCCTCCACTTATAGTTTCTACACAGCTTTCATTTTCCTACCTTATAGTTTATCAGTTCATGTTCTCAAACACGCCCTTGTCATTTTTAATGGCTAACTAGTATTCCAAGCATGTGACAACTCTAACAGCACATTGTTTAACCAGTCCTTTTTTGGGGGTATTGAATTGCTCCCATGGAATTTTTCCCCCTTCACTCAAAATATAATTAAAATCTGGTAGTACTTAGAATCTGATTCATTGACTATGTTTTTCATTCTTTAGGGTAAGATACCAGGGAAATTAGTAAGTCAAAGGATATTGCACCTTTTCGGGCTGCATATTTCAGTGAAAAATATACATATACAGTGTGTTTGTATGTGTGTGTAGTGTTGCACATGTGTATGTGCATCTTGTACATGCCTTGTACCAATAGATATCAATAAGGGATGCTAGATCCACTGAAACTGAAGTTACAAATGATTGTGAGTAACCATGTGGGTTCTAGGAATTAAACCTGTGTTCTTTGTAAGAACAAGTGCTCTAACCACTGAGTTATCTCCCCAGCTCCTCCCTTTATGATTTCTTTTTTGATATCATCCTTTGGAGGGTCTTCTCATTCAGAGGACCTTTTCTTACGAGAGCATGATATTTCAGGCTGTTTGTCTTCAGAATTCTGTCTCAGTATCTTAGTCACTGTTCTATTGCTGTGAAGAGACACCATGATCAAGGCAACTCTTATGAAAGAAAGCATTTAATTGGGACTTATAGTTTCAGAAATTTAGTACATTATCATCATGGTGGGAAGCATGGCGGCATAGAGGTAGGCACGAGAGCTGTTGCTGAGAGCTACATCCTGATCCATAGGCAGAGAGCGAACCTAGGCTTTTGAAGTCTCAAAGCCTCAACACCAATGACACACTTCTTCCAATAAAGCCACACCTTCCAAGAAGGCCACATCTCCTAATCCTTCTCAAACAGTGCCACTCCCAAAATGAGCCTATGAGGGCTATTCATACACACACACACACACACACACACACACACACAAACACACACACACACACATTGTTGTTTTCATCAGACACACCAGAAGAGGGCGTTGGATCCCATTACAGATGATTGTGAGTCACCATGTGGTTGCTGAGAATTGAACTCAGGACCTCTGGAAGAACAGTCAGTGTTCTTTTTTTCTTTTTTCTTTTCTTTTTGGAGCTGAGGACCGAACCCAGGGCCTTGTGGTTGCTATGCAAGTGCTCTACCACTGAGCTAAATCCCCAACCAAACAGTCAGTGTTCTTAACCACTGAACCATCTCTCCACCCCGTGAGGGCCATTCTTATTTAAAACACCATACTCAGGAAGCCATTCTCCAAAAGACCTGTGAGGTAAAAATATGAGAATGTGAGAATACAGGTCAAGGCACAGAGCATCAGGGTTCCCTAACCAGCATCAAGGTTCTGCTTGGGCCCCTGTGGGCTCTACCTGAGAGAACTGCCTTCTTGTTGAAATATTTTGCAGACATTTTCAGGTTTCAGAATTATGCAAACAATATTCCAAGTGCTCCTCTTCTAGGAGTTCTCAGGGTCACCAAACTGGGTGGTCTGTGCACTGACATGCCCATCCCTGCAGGGTACAGGTTGCCACCCTACCCAGGCAGTTGCAAGTGAGAGGAGTGTAGGGGAGGGGAGGGGGCTGGTCCTGAGAAAAAGAATTATTATCACAGGCCAGTTCCAGGGACAGAAAATGCCTTTCCTTCTTGGGGTGTGTGTGTGTGTGTGTGTGTGTGTGTGTGTGTGTGTGTGTGTGTGGTGTGTTTGCATATGTGTGCACAAGCATATATACTTGCTACACACACACACACACATGGGGGGGGGTCTAATTTCAATATTCTGGTAGTTATGTTCAAATAGAAGAAACTATCTCCACAATTTGAAAAGATAGGGAGAGCAAATAAAACCTTAGGTAGAAGTAGAAAAAGAGCTGAGCATGTGCAGAGTAATTTTTCTCCTGCATGCTGTATTAAAGAATTAGATGACATAATTACACGTTATAATGTCTTTACACATATTTATGGTAATTACGTCAATGCATACTTGATGTTCTGTAATTACAGTAAATACACAACAACCCTGACAAATACTTGATCAAGAATTCAGATTCCCCAGGAGAAGATGGAGCAAAGCAAGGTTAGCCCCACAGTGTCCTGATAGCTTAGGTCATAGGTATCCTCCCTACCTGTTCTAGGCTGTCTGCAGATGTGACAGATGTCCTTCAATGTCGTCACACATCTACGACATTCAGGGATGTTCAGTGACATTGGCTGCTAGAGAACCCTACTTATTTTGCTCACTTCCTCCTCTCTAAGGTGCTAAGTTTGCAGATAGAGTGAAAGGAAGGGATATCAGACTCAATGAGTGATCAAGATTCAAATGAGTGGGGCTGGGGATTTAGCTCAGTGGTAGAGCTCTTACCTAGGAAGCGCAAGGCCCTGGGTTCGGTCCCCAGCCCCGGGGGGGGGGGGGGGGGGGGGGAGATTCAAATGAGTGGTGAGTATATGCATCTGAGAGCTTCCTGTGACAAAGCCATCCTAGGTAGTAGGGGGAAATCCAACTGGGGAGTTCTACATTCTTTTTTATTTTTCTGGAGCTGGGGACCAAACCCAGGGCCTTGCACTTGCTAGGCAAACGCTCTACCACTGAGCTAAATCCCCAACCCCTAATATGGGGTTTTTAATGACCTCATGAACTCTGGGTTCTGAAGTTTGGAGTTGCTATTGTGCTTTTATTTTGTATAAGGGTCTTAATACGTAGCTTGGGCTGAACTTGAATTCACCATCTTTCTGCCTCAAGCTTCTGAGTGCTAGAATTATAGGCAACTGCTGTTCACTATAGAATTCTTAGCCAGTTTCTCAAAACGCATGCCAGGCCTGGTGGAGCCCACCTGTAATCCCAGCCCTCTGGAGGCTGAGGCAGGAGGATAGTGAGTTTGTGAACAGCCTGGGCTGCATAATAAGGCACCCTATCTTTAAAAATTGATGCAATTTTTGTCCCAATGGAGATGCATCTCCTGCAGCCATGTGTGTGAACTCCCGTCCATCCATCCTAAGGCCAGGAAGTAGAAGCATGTGTTTATCTTTACCTGGCAAGTTCCTGATTAAAGCTATCCATTTATTTATTTATTTATTTATTTATTTATTTATTTATTTAGCTCAAAGAAGGAACTCTTGGACTCTGGCCTGGGTCCAAGGTGTTGGCTGTGAATCCCCAAAGGGACACAGCAATGGTTCAGCATTGCGGATCTCCTCCCCAAGGGAAGGAGTTGGCTGTGAGTTAACTGGCAAACTGAAAGTATGCAGAACCAGAGGTGGGGAGTCCCACTTCTCTCTGTGCACCTTTATCCCTGGTCAGCAGTTTTGCAGCCTTTTTATACAGAGGAGGGTGCTTTCCCACCTCCTTACTGGTCCTCAGCTGATAGACATTCAACAGTCGTTAAGTTAAAAGCGTCCAGTAAGTGTAAGGACTTGTGGATACACTCTCTCCACTGTGCACACTAACCTCCTTCAGTAAGGAAGAGACAGGACAGAGTGTCCCCTTTTGCATTCACCTACTTGATCCTACCTCTGTGACCCGGAGAAACCAATTATCCCCGGAACAGGTGGTCTCAAAGGATGATTTCTCTGGTTCCCCACAGACGGGGTGGGGGTGGGGAATAAGTTTACCACCCGGTTGAGTTCCATGCAGGAAAGAACTAAAACGAGGACTGACTAATGACTCATAAAAGCAGCAAACTTATTGACGAATACAATTCTTAGTCATGAATTCACCATGTCCTATACATATCAAAATAAAAGCAATTACGGATTTAAATGAAGTCATGATTTTTAGTGCAGAAAATACTTGTTTTAGCCCAAGATGGGGTTCAGGGAGAGTGACCTCTAACTCCCCTGTAATGAAAGCACCTTGCAGACTGAAGGCTTCAGGATGGTAATTGCTCTGGGCAGAGAGAGAAAGAGGGAGATGGAAGTGTGCTAATGATCTTCTGTTTCCTTTTGGAAGAAAGCAGAGCTGCCCCCATCCCCCAACTGCACAGGGATGAGGTAGAAATGAACCCCTCGACCTGGCATCTCATCCACTCACTTTTGCCATCACCACAGGCCTCAGGACCTGGTGAATTTAGAACCAGGCCTCATGGATGTATTTAAACACGTGAGCAAGCACGAGAGAGAAAAAGACACAGCCTTCTCTTTCTTCCTCATTTTCCCCCCTTTCTATCCAGTGAGGACTTTACACTGCCAGGAACTATATAATTCATATTTTCTTCACAGTCACAAAAGACTGCTGGAACTGAGTTCCTGTTGGGAAACACATTTTTTTTTCTGGGTGCTTCTTGGTTGGGCGCTGTGGTGTTGTAAACTGTTGTGCATTTATCAGCTCCTAGAAAAGGTGGGTTCAGAGAGACGAGACTTATGTTTGATTGCATAAAATGTTGACAAGATACCTAGATGTTTGCATTCTAAGAAGTCAGAGGTGGGGGAAGACTCTTTAGGATTTGTCCCTGTAATCATAGCAAGGCCATTCTGCCAAAGCCATTTCTAGCCTCAGTAAAAGAGATAGGAAGAAAAAAGAAAGAAGGGAAAAAAGAAGCAACATGGTTCTTCTCATTTCCAGGGGTTCATGCTTTGGAGGTGGAGGGCAGGAGTTTGAAATTAAATATTCGAGAGAGAAATCAGCAAGAGACCAACTCTTCAGGGAAGGAATGTGCATTAAAGTCTGGTGATGAGATTGTCAATAAAGACTGTTACAATCAGCCTCTCCCTCAGTCTTCCCCACCTGCAAGGGTGCTTGGGAACTCGATAACTCCCAGCGAAGGGTGTGCTCCGTTCTCCCTGTTTCTCCCTAGCCTTTAACTGCTGGTCCAACAGCAGCCCCTGGGAATTGAAAATTAATTTCATTCCCTGCCCCACGCAGCTCATCACAGATGGCCAGTGCCTCAGCTGAGCTCTGGGGTCAGATGCGTGAGACCACCAGGTACTTGGAGTAAATGATAGGACCTTGGGCCGAAAAGACGTCTACCAATTCAGAAATCACATTTTCCGCTCAACTCAATTTCAGCATGTCCCTTTGTCTCTCCACAACAAGATTCAATTATCAGGGCAATGGGTGATCTCTCTCTCTCTCTCTCTCTCTCTCTCTCTCTCTCTCTCTCTCTCTCTCTCGTCCCCTCCCCCACCTTACTCACCTGTGTTCTCCAATGGAATGTTTAGTGTCCTCTCTCCTCCTGGTAACTGTGGGTAATGGGATTTCTATAAACAAACAAACAAACAAACAAAAAAGAGGGAATTTTTTTCCTCCCTCATTGTCAGGAACTGAGTAATTTTGATGGTGACTGACACCGTAGAAAAGTATCAGTATATTAGAAGATGCTGGTTCTACCTGGGTGGCCTTGGGCAAGTCACTCAGTCTTTCTGAGCCTCAATTTCCCGCTTCCCAACCCCCACCATACAGTAATAAGTTATATCAGGGCTGGAATGATACATTATTTGGTAAAGTGCTTGGTATACAAGCAGGAAGACCCTAGTTAAATTCTCAAGATTTAACTAGGGGTGTGTGTGTGTGTGTGTGTGTGTGTGTGTGTGTGTGTGTGTGTAATAGCAGCACTGTGGAGGCAGAGATAGGTGGACCCCTAGGCTTCACTGAGCTCCAGGCTAATTAGAAACCCTGTCTCAACAGAGTGGATAGTATCAAGCCATGACATCTGAGACATCTGAGGGTATCCTGTGGCAGGAGTTACACACACACACACACACACACACACACACACACACACACACTTATAATAGATTACCTCTGAGTTTATCATCTAGTGAGAAAATCCTGAGGGACCAAAATCACTTCCTTAACAGAGTGAATTCCTTCTAAATGTGCAGCCTCAAAGGAGCTTGAACACAGAATTATAGCAAAGGCCTTCCAGGGCCCCAGTAACAGGTAAGGCTGTAATACACATCAGACATTTGGACAGAAGTCCATGGTGGTGTGCACCCCCTTCATTAGGAACTCCTTCCTGACAGAACCCTTTCAAGGCAGCTTGTACATCAGGTGTGGGTGGGAGGCAAGAACTAGAGAGGATATACCTAAGATCTATTTGGACCTTGGCCCTTAGGGGTTGCCTTCACAGTTTGTAAAGTTGTCACTAGGACTTAAATCCAAGCATTGCTGATTCAGTGGTGTTTGCCCAAATGCTGTTTCATAAGAACTGTTGGATGCCCAAGATGCTCTAGGAGTCTGTTTGTTTTTCTGAACAAAGCCTTTTTTCCTCCTTTCTTCCCTGGAAGTAAACTGTGGCATGAAGTTAGCTGTATCTGAACCCAAGTCTATTCTAACTCCCCCCTAAACTCAGCAAACACCGCAGTGACAGCCTTTCCTCCCACCCTTTCCCAAAGTCCTGAGGCTGTGGCCGCTTGTAGGCACTGACTGTATATGACAGACTAGAGATGGTGGCTTGGAGTCTCCATCGCCTTCTTTGTGAGACTGTGAGGGGAGGCAGGCTATACGTGTTCGAGTATGCATGCTCATGTGCATTGCCTGTGAACGCCAGAGGTTGGCATTCGGTATCTTCCTCAGTTACTCTCAACCTTATTTTGTGAGACAGTATCTCTCCCTACACAGCAAACCCAAGAGATCCTTCTGACCCTGCTATTCCAGCACTGGGTTCACAGGCATCCTGCCATGACTGGTTTCTGATGGATACCTGGGAGTCCATACTCAGGTCTTCATGCTTACAGCTGAGCCATCTCCCCCGGCCCCTCCCTCACAGTCTCCCTTGTTTTCAGGAGGGTCCTTCCGTACTTGAGAGGAATGATTACTCTAGCTCCGTTCCTCCCCAGCCCAAGTCTGTGAAGCCACTGTTTACCTTTCTGTTTTGTTTTATTTCATTTTCATAAGTTTATTTATTATTTATTTATTTATTCTTTGATGGTTATATACTTATAAGCGATGAATTTTAGTCATTTCGCTCACGTTCTCTCTCATCTCCTGGTCTTGGATGAAACCTTTCTTTCAAGGAAATCCCTCTTTTCAAGTCTTTATTTGTGAGCGACCTGCTGAGTCTGATTATGATTGCTTGCATCAACATGGTTGGTTGGGAGGTTATTTGCTGGAGCATGGGCAAATTTTCAGTGACTACACCACTGCCTCCCCCAGCAACTATGAACTACCAGTAGTCCCTTAGGGAGGGGTGGGTCCTCGAGAGTAGCCCTCACTCCCACCCAATGAAATACTGGCAGGCACGGCCTTCTTGAGCCATAGAGTTTTATATCATCATTATCAGTCTCTAAAGGGTCTGATGTCAGCCCCTCCCTCACTAAATTCTTGGAGGAAGCCAGGAAGTTCTCAAGAGTGGAGAATTGTAGGACCCAAGCCCCCTGTGCCACTGTCCTACCCCAGATGACAATTTCTTCGATGCCATGCACTGATCAAATGCCCACTCTATGTCATTCTCTCTTTAAATTATACTGAAATCCTCTCTCCCAACCCCATTTACCTACTGATTGCATTCTAGGACAATAGACAGCAGACTGAAGCCATAGATCTGTTAAGAGAATCTGGCCCGGCCAGTGTTCACTTAGCGTGCAGAGCCATAGGTTCAATCCCCATGACTACACAAAACCAGACACGTAAACTGTGGACACTTGTCTGTCTAGGGCTGGCCTTAGTAAGAAGTACTGGCTTTTGTTCTCTCTCTCTCTCTCTCTCTCTCTCTCTCTCTCTCTCTCTCTCTCTCTCTCTCTCTGTGTGTGTGTGTGTGTGTGTGTGTTTCTGTCTCTGTCTCTGTGTGTGTGTGTCTGTCTGTCTGTTGTGTGTCTGTCTGTCTCTGTCTCTCTGTGTATCTATCTTTGTCTCTCTGTGTCTCTCTGTATCTGTCTTTGTCTCTGTTTGTGTCTATCTCTGTCTCTCTCTCTTTGTGTGTGTGTCTGTCTGTCTCTCTGTCTGTCTCTCTGTCTGTCTCTCTGTCTGTCTCTCTGTCTCTGTCTCTGTCTCTGTCTCTCTCTCTCTCTCTCTCTCTCTCTCTCTCTCTCTCTGCCTTTTTGCATAAGAAGCAGATACAGAAGAGCAAAGAGTATAGTAACACCCCAGGCCAAGTAGCACATTCAAGGCAGCATGGCAGGTGACATCCAGGATGTCAAAGAATGTGACAGTAGCACTGGGAATGTGAATAGCATAGTGCCACACATCAGTGTTGCTGGCAGAGCTAGGATAAATTGGCAGTGGGCACGGAAACACCGTCTGGGTCAGAAGACACCAAGACGAGCTGGTGTGTTATCATTTGCTCAAGCGACACACAGACGCCACCAAGGCTGCTAACACAAGAAGCCACATCTCAGCTGTCTTCCTGCCCTTGCACTGATCCCCGGCCGGTGGCTTCCTGTCCCCCTACCCGTCGTCCGTCGTCCGTATCCTGGAGCACCTCGGAAAGAATCAGATCTTAAGTGTTAGAAACCGCAGGAGGCAGGTCCATGGGACACAGTACCCAAGGGCTCAACAGTCGCCTCAGTGTTTTGAATTCTGTGCCTCACTCCCTCCACTTGTAAGGAGAAGAAAAAAGTGTCCATGCCTTTTGAGGCATGAATGAGGGAAAAAGTTATCATCCTCAGGGAGTGTAGATCATGTTTACCAGCGCTGGATGTTTGCAGTCACTGGCCTTAGCTGTCTCTTCCTGCTGAGACCCTTCTGGTCCCAGGAAGGAAGGTACCTGCCACCCTCTGAGCTAGGCCCTGCACTGTCACAGGAAGGAGTGGGGATCCCAGCTCATGGATGTCTCCTGACCCAGAGGTGAAGTAGAGGACTTCCCACAGCTCTCCAGATGAAAACAATTTTACGGCCTTAGCAGACCCACCTTTTTTGCCAGAACTCCTCGTCCCTTGGCCACAACATTTTCTCCCCTCCCAAGTCTGAAAATACATTGGAGTTTGGAGCTTCTTTTTTTTTTTTTCTTTTTTCTTTTTTTTTTTTTTTTCGGAGCTGGGGACCGAACCCAGGTTCTTGCGCTTGCTAGGCAAGCGCTCTACCACTGAGCTAAATCCCCAACCCGAGCTTCTTACTTCCTGATTTCCACAGCCACTGCCATAATGCAGCCTCTTTATCCTGGGACCTGTCTCCTATTTCTACATTACTCTTCCTCAGGTCATCAAGTAGTCAATGTTGATTTCTTTTTTTAAGGTTAGGGCAGGCCTCAGATTTTCTATGCAGCCCAGCCCAGGCAGGCCTCACACTCATGGTAATACTCCAGCCATTTGCCTCCCAAATTCTAGGATTATAAAAGTGTATGGCATAACATCAAACATCAGACTAATAACTGGCCTAGTTTGTTTTTTTTCTAACGTTTTGATATAGGGTCTTATATAGCCCAAGCTATCCTAAAACTCACTGGCTAGACAAAGATAGTCTTGAACTCCTATTCTTCTGTCAACTTCTCCTAAGTGCTGAGATTACAGCTTGAGCCACCACCATCTAGCTCTGACATTGGCCCTTTCTTAGGGTTGCAAGTGTAGTTTGACCCAGCATGCAAATAGCCAGAAATCACCAGTGGTGGCCTCAGACAGCGGACACAGGTCCTAAACACATGTGCAGGGGGGAGTGAGCACACATTCACACACAAACATATATACAAACACATATACACATGCACACTCCCTCCTTTCTGAGCCTCCAGGACTCTCTTCATTTCCTGTGGCTAATCCTGCACACTGTCCTAGGCCCTGCTGCCCCCTCTTAGTGGCCCTTACCTCACTCCCTTGAGCAGAAGGCCCCCATCGCATCTCTAGCCTCCTGGTGCTGGGAGGGGGTTTGTGGGGGGCAGGGAAGCTGCAGGATAATGAGTTGAGAACTTCTAGCCTCCCGTCTCCTCCTGGCTGCTGACTGACACAAATGGAATTCATCTTTAATCATCTGTTAACTCGTTGTCTATTATAGCTCTTTAATAGCACCATAGATATTCTTAATGAAGCATGATTTAAGGTATTTACAGCCCAAGGACCGACAGACATCACTCACAGTGTGCAGGTAATGAGGCAGAAAACGGCTTTTGAATTTCCCCCAAAAGAGAAAGCACAGGGAGACAGAAAGAGCTTTAGCGCAGGGGCAAAAAGAAAAAAAAAGAAAAAGAAAAAGAAAAAGAAAGGATTAAAAGCCTCTTGTTGTACGGTTTGTTTTAAAATGTTTAGGCATTTAAAGTCATTTTAGCTCTTTCAAGGTGTTCAGCTCACAGACTTCAGCAATCACAGCTCAAAGGGCGGCAGGCTGCGGTTGTGAGTTCCCCAGGCAGCCACCTCAGGTCCTGCTGCTGTCACCCTACACTGAGCTAGGGACTAGGGAGGGGCTGGTGGGACTGCTGAAGAGGCACGGGGGAACTCAGGCCTTCCCCAGTTGCCTTCATCACTGCCTTCCCTCAGGGAAGGCAGGATGAGCAGCCATGGGAAGGCAGCCAACCCCCAGCAGACAGAGACAGGTTCTCAGCTTCCTACCCAGCTCAGCACATGCTGTCAGGGGCCCAGTCCCTACTCCGACCTCATAAAACCTCCATGTTTTCTGCTTGAAGTGCAGCCTGTAACAGATGTTGGGAACTCAACCTGGCATCCACTGAGGAGACCCAAGGACACCAGCTCATTGGTGACAAAGCCAAGCCTGAGCCAAGGCCTCTTTTCTCGGGAAGTTCTCCTGCCTGCCCAGGTATATAAAATCCCTCAGAACACTGGAAGGGGGCACTAAGGAGGCATTCTCCTAAGGTTAGGCTTTAAACAGAGATCTCCAAGGCAAGAGGGATGCCCTAAAGCTGTGGTTCTCAATCTATGGGGCTCGAGCTCTTTGTTGGTCAAATGTCCCTTTTACAAAACCATCAGAAAACACATACATTTACATTACAATCCATAACAGTAGCAAAGGTATATTTATAAAACAGTAACAGAAATGATTTTATGGTTGGGGGTCACTACAACATGAGGAACTGTATCAGGGTCACAGCATCAGGAAGGCTGAGAACCACTGATCTAAAGGATTGAGGGCTACCTTGTGACAAGACAGAGACTACAGTTCTACTTCCAATTCTGACTCTTGGCTATCATGGCCTTTGAACAGATTCCCTGACCTTCCTGCACATCCTCTCTTTACCTCAGAGGGTGCCCTGTCCCTCCATCTTCGTAGTCAAGGAGACATGAAGAGAAATTCCTTGGAAGAAAGAGGCAGAAGTGGCCGTCATTCACACTAGCTGAGCGATGTTACTTTCTCCTGTGGTCCAGCTCACAAACATCTCTCCTCACACCACTGCCATGGCTGTCCCTGTCTCTCTGTGTCTGCTCAACCTCAATCTGAGGTGAGAACCGATGTCCCTGGTGACATCTCATCCAATCCTCTTGCTGCGGCTGTCTGAGATGGTCTTTCTTAGGCCACCACAAATACAGACAGAAAACAGGAGACCCAGGCCCAGTGGGCCAATTTTCCAAGGGAACCAGGCTGGGTTGTTTGAAATTAGTACAGTACATTCTTGCCTGGCTCAGAGGACGTAGGGTTGGGCCCTCTACCACTTGGGCCTTTTCCTTCCTGAGAGGAGAAAGGGCTGTGGGCACTAGAGTGGGCATGCAACATCTGGATGAGAAGATAGATCGTCAGGCCAGCTGGGAGAACCTTCTGGGCAAAGGTTTCTTGGCATGGGGTAATGAGCATACACGAGCTGCCTCAGAGAAGCTTAGTGTTTTCTTCAAGCCAGAGCTTCCATCGCAAGCATCAACCCTTCACTCTTAAGAACAACGCAGCATTTCCCAGGCTCCTTAGCCTCTAGCTCTGTATCAATCTGCTTCTGCTTGGCATGTGTTGCCTCCTCCCACGTCTGAGGGAGCAGACGTCCCAATCCACACATGGAAGTGCTCAGGCAGGGGGTGACATTCTGAGGACACAGTCAAGAGAATGGGATCCTCGAGTGCCAAACCAAGGTAGGGTTCCATGTGGAGAAAGATACTAAGCCTTACATGGAAAGACCCCATTCATCATTTTTACCCCATTCACTCCTCTTGTTTATAGGAGTCTACTGTGCAGTGTTGGTTCACCCAGAACTGGAGATGTGGCTCAGGCTGGCCTCAAACTTATGACAATCCCCCTGCTTCAGCCTCCCATTTGCTATTATAGATGTATATAGCCATACCTAGCTAATCTTTCCTTTTTCTTCTCTCCCTCCCTCCCTCCTCCTTTCTTCCCTCCCACCTCCCCTCTTCTTTCCTTCCTTCTTTCTAGCACTAGGGATCAAACCTACAATTCTGTGTATGCTAAACAAGCACTCTGCCACAGAGCCAATTTCCAGCTTTTCCTCTCCTTCCAGAAGTCCTCAGTCCCATCATAGCTTCTGCCATCCAAGCTATATACATCTCAGACACATGTCCAATCTTAACCAAAAGGGATATAAAAGCAGAGACTGAGGGGGGTACCTCAGGGCCTGGTGGATTTATTCATTTGTGGGTTTGTACATTCTCTTCTACCTGCTTAAGTCTTGTGTAAACCTAGCCAGAGAGAAGGCATGAATTAGTGCAAAGACAGATTCCTTCAAAAAAGAAAGAAGAAAAAAAAAAAAAAAGAAAGAAAATGCCTGCCAGTAATTTAAAGAGTTGAGACATGCCTCACAGAGCCAGAGGGCAGGATATATCTGGGTGCATTAAATATGGCACAGGATAAGTTTCTCAGCCTTGTGGGGTAAAGGCTTTTTCCAGAACAATCCATGTAGATGGCTACAGAGCCCATCCATTGGAAGATGCTCCTAGCTTTTATGCTTTCCCCATAGCGTGATGGTGCATTGATTTCCCTCCATACTTCAGTTTCCAGCAATCCATTGACTCTCAGGAATGCTTCCCTCAGGTTGGTTGAAATCTCTCTCTCTTTACATTTCATGGGGATGTCTGTGTCTTCCCTTCCCTCCCTATCAGTGAAGACCAGAGAGGAAATGAAAGACTTACAGGGTTCAGAGGGCCCTTGGAAATGAAGTCTATTGTTTTCTGCCATGCTTACCCTGGGATCTTTTAAGTCGTTACAACCTCTCTGGAGTCTCAACTGCACCATAGGCCTTTGGCTGGCCTTGACCCTGATTTCTAATGTCCCTTTCTCACCTTGGTTCAAATGCTAAGGGCTGGGATGGGGCTGGCTCAACACCAGAGTGGTTACCCCAGGCCAAATGCCAAAATAAAGGAAAGCAAGGAGGGAGATGAGGGTTATGTCCCAAACATGTAGACCTCCTGCCCAGAATGAAGCTGCTCTGCCTGCCCCTAGAGACTCAGTAGAAAGCAAGTTCCTCTAAATATCAGGTGTCAATATGTCTCAGCAAAACCAGGCTTCTCAAGAGAGAGAATACAATTAAGTGAAAAGGGAAGAAGTCACATGGGCCCCTTTATTGGAATAGACTTGAAGTTGATTTTGTTTGGTTGACATTGGGGATTGAACCCAGAACCTCACATACTCTGGGTTATTGTCATCATTGTCATCATCATCATCATCATCATTATCCTTGTCATCGTCATGATTGTCATCTGTTTTTCATTTCAAGATAGCTCACAAAGTTGCTCAGCCGGGCCTTAAACTCACTCTATAGTCAACTACGTCCTCCTGCCTCAGCTTTCCAAGTAACTAAGACAACAGACCTCCACCATCAGGCCTGGCTCCTTGCCATTATCAATGTAGTCAAAGCTTTATGGTCCAGAGTTTCTTCCTGGACCCTCATCACAATTTATAATAACTTCTCTCCATTGACAGATGTCAGTCTGTAGTTGCACGGGTGACTGGAGAAACGCCAAATGATGCCCCTTGGGTTTTCCTGTGCAGTTTTTTCCTGGGCCATCAGAGCTGCCCGGTTAACTACTCCTATGGTAGCTGCCCCCACCCCCCACTTTCCAATGGCATTTTGAGAACACTAGCTTTGAAGATGGAAAAGTCAGCCCCTCCCCAAAGCAAGTGATTTTTATAAATGTCGCTTCCAAATGGTTCTGGGAGAGATGAGAGGATCTTGTTATGTCCCCTTTCATGGAGTCACTGTCACCTCTGTCACACTCTGACTGAATACCTGACCAAAGCAGTCTGGGAGAGGGAGGACTTACTTTAGCTCAGGGGGCTTCAGGGGATATAGTTTCTCGAGGTGGGAAGGGCTTGATGGGTTCCTGGAAATGGAAAGGAACACATGACAAAGACTCCTTACATTTTGTTTGAGATAAGGTTTCACTGTATACACCCTTGGCTGACCTAGAACTCTCTATGTAGACCAGACTGGCCTTGAAATTACTGAGATCCACCTGCTTCTACTCCCTGGATTCTGGGATTAAAGGTGTGCCATGCACATCTTAGTAGGTGGAAGAACAGAGCACTGGATGGGAACCAGAGTATAGATCTCAGGGCCCACCCCTTACCACACACTTCCAAGAGGACCAGCCCCTCCACAGACCCCTGAAGACCAAGTATCATACACACAAGCTGGTGGAGATGGGTAATGGGAATTTCACGTTCAAAGCGACACAGCGTGGTATAGACGACTTTCAAGCCTCCCAGTGACCTCAGGAGTGGCCCTGGTCATAAGCTCAGGCCACCACTTGAGGGTCTTTCTGAGAAGCTGTGATTATCTGCAGAGAGGCTGCCACTCACAAGCCCTAAAACATCGACTTGAGATGGGGCTCAATGAGCCCCCCCCCTTTTCTGTCTCTCTCTGTCCCTCTCTCTTCTAGGTGATTGCACACACAGGTTGGTCATACAGTCAGTCCTTGAGCACCATCTCCATGTTCCTAGAGCCAGGTCTCTGTTTTAGTCTCAGCTATTAGAAATTGTTTTTAGCAAAGCATGTGTGTGACACTTAGATGGAGCCGCCCGTTACCTAGGAAACTGTCCCTCTTTACATGCTTTGCTGCCTGGTATCGTTTGGATCCAGATGCCTCAATTGGCCTTTTTCCTTAGCCTTTCTGTGACCTCCTTTCTCCCAATTACTGTGCCAGATGCGTAGCTCCCAACCAGGACCAGTTATGTCATTTGTGGGGTTCACTGTAAAACAGTCCCCCATTCCAAACCTATTGAGGTTTTCTGGATAACAGACCATTAAAACAAGCACTGGACTCCCTGCTTGTGTGTGTGTGTGTGTGTGTGTGTGTGTGTGTGTGTGTGTGTGTGTGTCTGTGTGTCTGTGTGTCTGTGTGTCTGTGAGGTTGTACAGGCTGTATGCGAGTAAGGCATGTCCTGCTTCTGAGGTGGTCGGAATGGCCCTGCACAGCCTTCATGTGTCTCTATAGACGGACTGGGATCCTAGCCTGGTGACGGGCATATGCCTTCCATTTTATCAGAATTGTGCTTAACTCTTTATTTTAAAGGCTTTCTCTAACAACACCTAAAGGTGGGGTTTCTGAGTTTGTAAGGACCAGAAACCGCTCCGTATAACCCTTATTTTATCTGCTCGGGATATTTTCTGTCTCTTTCAGTCTGACAAGAGTGTCTGAGTGGAACTCTAGGTCTCTGCCAGGCCTGGGTTGTCAAGTCTGTGAGTGCTGCCTCTGGCTAACATGACCCAGAGACTTTTTGTGAATACCTTCCTTCTCTGTATGCATATTCCTTGTGAAGCTCATCAAAAAAAAAAAAAAAAAGTCACCACCTATCCCCCAAACACGTCCTGACTGAATCACTCACAGGTTCCCCCAAAACCTTTTGGAACGATTTGTGTCTCCAGCCTGTCTCACTTCTGAGGTTCACCAATCAGAGGAACTGGATCCAGTGTACGTTAGCAGTTCTTTCCATCTGTCATCTAGCTGCTTCCTTTTAAGTCTTTCCAGCCCCACCTCCCATAGTTCTGGGGTCCAAGACCTTATCTCTTGGCAACGTGAGACACAGGCACAGCTCAACTTCTGTTGGCTGGGTCCTACTTCATCTTTGTATCATTCTGTAAGGATCTAGGGGATGTCCCTCTCCATGGCCTAGAGCACAGAACCTTCCCATTCTGGGCTGAGACACACTGGTGACCTACCAGTGGATCTCAACCTTCCCATGTCCCCCTGGGATGCAGGAAACCTTCGACCGCTGGCTCCTGGGAACCGCCTGTAGCCACTCCCACCTGATGTTGACCTGGCATGAACCCAATCATACGGTGAGATTTCCACAGGCCAAGGACTCTATGCATCCAATTTCCTGGTTTCCCGATGTGAGGTTCCTTTCCTTACCATACATATAAAGGATTGCTGAATTCAGAACATGCTAGAGATGCAGAGAAGGAAACTTGCTTGTTGGTGTCTTTAAATTGCTCTCTGACTGTGACAAAGTACTTAAAAGTTAGCTTGTCAAAAGCCTTCGTAAGGCTGACAACTATGTCTGTTCCCACAGATCACAACAGGTTAAGAAATCATGGATACCTCAGACAGAGACCTTGCATCCCCCCAGCCCCCAACCCCATCTTCTGTCAGCAGAGAGTGGCCCCAGATGTCCAGAGCCATAGGCAGAAGGTGGCTGGCTTTCTGCCTCTGCTTTGTGACCATGTGCTCCCTCTGAAGTAGCACTCTTAGCTTTAAAATGGTCAGGGAAGCACTGTGCATGGTACCTGTTTTTTGTCTAAGAACCCTTTATGACTGATTGTGTCAACTTACAATGCCAGTGTTTGGATGTCTATTTTTCTTTTGGAGACAGGGTCTTGCTATGCAGCCCAGAGGGCTTTCTCCTGGAGATTACAAATCCATGCCACCACACCCTGCCTAGAGTCGACTGTCTATGGAAAAGTTCCTCTTCTGTGGTCAGCTTCTTGGCAGTGTGTACTATTTGGTCTCTAGCTTACGTGTTTGACACCCGCACTCATCCTGAATGTTTCCTATGTACCTTACATGCATCAGGAACCATGTGGAAGTGCCCACATGCCACTTAATAACAGGGCTATGCTCTGAGTAATGGTTGTCTTTAGGTAACCCCATCACGGTGTGACCGTCCTAGAGTTTACTCACACAAAACTAGATGAGTGTAAGCAAACACAGTTTGTGACTTTTCTACACCATCAAGAGACAAAGAGAAGGGCTGGGTGTGGCAAGTGCTCCTTTAATCCCAGCATTTGGGAGGCAGAGTCTGGTGGATCTCATTAAGTTTAAGGCCAGCCTGATCCACATAGCAAGCTCCAGGGCAGCCAGGGCTACACTTGAGACTCCAATTCAAACAAACAAACAATCAAACAAAAGAGAAGGAAAACAGGAAGTAGGAGCTGCCAGGCCACTGATGGCCTCACATTGTGTGCTGTTTACAATTTTATGTGTGGGGTGCCTATGTATGTGGGTGCACTCGTGAGGATGCACATGCACATGCACAAACATATGAACGGAGGTCAGAGGTCAACTTTAGGTGTCACTCCTCAGATGCTGGTCCACCTTATTCTTTGAGAAAGAGTGTCCTATTGATCTGGGGTTTGCCCAGGAGACTAACGATTTGCCTGTTGCCCTCTTCTCAGTGCTGAGATTACAAGCATGGGGTACACATGGGCTTTTATATGTGGGTCCTGGGGATTGAACTCAGGCCCTCATGTCTATGCAACAAGCACTTCCCTGATTGAGCCACTTCCTTAGCCCCATTGGGTGTTACTGTTGTTATTGTTTGTTTGTTTGTCTGTCTGTCTGTCTGTCTGTTTGCTTTTTGCTTTCTTTTGTTCTTTGGTAAGGACAATTATGCCTGAACATTAAGATGAACAGTATAGTGGATATACAAAGAAGAAACTGGATTCTTTAGTATCAGTACGGACAGTAGGCAACTGTTGACACCATGCTTCATACAAGTGATAACACAGCTGCTTTGCTTACACATGAGTGAGCACACTGGTTATATGATACACTTATTTTTCTTTGAGACAAGGTCTTATTCTATAGCCAAGCTGACTTCAAACATGATATCTCCCAACCTCAGCCTCCAAGTGCTGGATTATAGGCATGCACCACAGTGCAATAATGCTGGAGGAGTTTTTCAGCCCTGTTATAGCAAGAGATTATATGTCTATGTGCAGCTTGTTGATGGCAGAAATGTCATGCACAGACATCGTCTCGAGGGACCGATTCTCTTTCTCCTCAGTCAGATCTGTGAAAAGAGCAGGTGGGCTCTCCTAAGACCCTGCCACTCTTGACAAAGAGTCACTAGGCAGGAGATAGGTCCTCCACTTCCAACTCCTTACTCAGGGAGGTAGGTTGTTCTGGGACCACCACCCAATGGGGGCCATGTTTCAACCACACCTCCAATAAAGTCCCTGTGGTCCTCAGAGCCTGTTATAAAGTCTGAGAGCAGTCTGGTCACATTAGCAGGGGGAAAATAGGCAGAATCTGTCTCGAAGTTTTGTGCAAAGTTTTTGGCAATGTGGAAAACACTGGTAGGCCTGTCCCTTCTCTGAACCTATTCCAGAACAGTTATTTAAATCATTTTTTAAAAAGTTTTACTTATTATCATTGTGTGGCAGGGGTGGAGGGGCACATGTGTCACCATGTATGTAGAGGTCTCAGGGTCACTCTGGGGAGTCAGGTCCTGCTTTCTGTCTTTCCACCACAGATTTGAAGAACCAAAGTCAGGGCCTCAGGCCTGCATAGCACACATGTTTGTCCACCAAGCCATCTCATAGGCCCTGATGAATGATGGATTTGGAGAGCAGAACAGTATGTCTTATCCCCATTTCCCAACACACACACACACACACACACACACACACACACACACACACACACACACACACACACATATCACAATTTTCCCCCCTAAACCAGTGTCTTATTTACAATGCTCTCATCACATTCTGTGAGTTTCTTTGAATGGAAACAGTCTCCTGACATTGGAAAAAGACTTAGAAAGCATACAGCTGGCTTCTTCCATATGCTACGTCCTCTATAAGAAGCCAGAGGCGCCTCCTCCTCTGCCCTCCCAAGAGGGGCTGGGGCCATGAATTAGCTCAGCCTCAAGAGATGAGAGGCAGCCCTGCGGGCTGGGCTGCTAACATTTAGGAGCTGAGTAGAGAAAGAGAAGGTGTCCTAACTGGGAGTCACAGTTAGACCCAATTTTACATTCCACGGGGAGAAAACCCCATACCAGGTTCACGCTCAAAGCAGGTGGCACCTGCCAAGATTTGCTGTGTGTGTTTAATAAAGTCTGTGTTTCGCACACTAGGTTCTTTGTGTTAGTTCCTCCCGCCCCGGAAAAGTCTGAATATTTTGTAGTAGCCCATCCATTGCCCTAATGTCTCTCTAAGGTTCGTCCCTCACTGATTCTGTGTGTGGAGAGACAGATGCCCAGACAGAGCTAGCTCAGAAGCTTGAAACCTCCTCCTGCCCTAGCCTATCCTGATCCTCCGTCATCCCCTCCTGGCAGTGTTACCTTGAAGAGTCCTGAGCGAGGACATCCAGTGTCCAGTCAATGCCCTGCTGCTTGCTGAGGGTTCTGCCCTCCCTGGCACTTCCCACTGGGCACTCAGACCAAAGCGTCCCCACCTCAGTCTGTCCAACCGTTGGGCAAACAACTGTGTCTCCAAAAGGCTGAGCCACCAAGCCCAACTACTCACTCGCCCGGTGGAGCTGGACTTGGTCACCCCGATGAGTGTGAAAAACGCCGCCTTTGCAGGCTGGAATCCCAAAGAAATCAGAAAGCTGCTGCTCTCCCTATTCCCACTCTCTTCTTGTGTTTGCTGTTATTTTTTAACACTTTTTTTCCCTCCTCAGAGAAGCACTACCCTCTTCCCCAGAGCTTGCCTGTAGCGAAGGCATGGTCTGTACAACTGCAATTATTTCAGGAACAGATGGAGTGAGGAGCAGAAAGTCTGTTAATAGTAATAGAAACGCTACATGTTAACCTGGACAGCACACGATGACAGTCCCATGACTACCGTTCTGTTCCCACCAGCTGGGCACCCAAAGGAGGAATGAGATATTCACAAACAGACAGCAGCCACGTAGCCACCTAAAGTTAGAACTCAAATTCCTTCACACTAGGGGCCCTGGCTTAGGCCTGGCACAGAGGAGGCCATGCCACACAGCTCGGCGCAGGCCTCACGGGATAGCCCAGGCCTGGGTTCTGGCAGTCACAGCACCCTGGGCCAACAGAGTCACAGGCCTGGTTTTTAGGCAAATGTTTGGTATGTTGGTACTGGTGGGAGCCAAAGAGCCAGTGATTTCAGCGGATACTTGGGGGACGGGGATACCCAAACTGCTCTTGACTTCCTGAGGGCTGGAGGAAAGCATGGGGACAAAGCTCCCCAGTGAATGGACCAGTGCAGGGTGTCAACCAGTTCTAGAACCAGAAACATCTCTTCACCCTTACTAAAATGTGGGAAACAGAGTCTTACCCACAGCAGGGGACATAGGCAAATTTATTTCAGAAACGTTTCTTAAACACCTACTATGTAGAAGAAACTCATCACCGTAGTAAGAGGGACTCTGACCATGAAACGTCTCCCACAGCCTCCTGTGTATGAACATTTGGTCTCTAGCTGGTGGCACTATTATTTGGCCAGGCTGTGGAGACTGCAGGAGGTGGAATCTCATTGGAGGAAGTGGGATCTGAAGGTGGGTCTTGAGCCCAGTCCCACTTCCTGTCTGCTCTCTGCTTCCTCTCTCCAAAGGCAATGAGACCAGCAGCCCCGTGTTCGTGCCAGTATCCCGTCCCTGCCAAGATGGACTGTATCCCCTAAAATCAAAATGAAAAAGCTCAACTTCCACGAGTAGCTTCTGGTCACCAGAATAAGTAATCCTGGGACAACACAGTGCTTACATAGGCACAAGTGTAGCACAAGACACGGACATGCCCAGCAGATCGGCAAGCAGGATGCAATTGGGCTTCATTTCTCTAGGTCAATGGACACAGAAGCCTCCACAGGGAGAAAGTGACATGCAGGATGCGGGAGACAGCTGGGCGAGCTGAACAAGGTCTCCTATGCTGGGGTGAGAGCTGTGCACAGTCTGAGGTCTGTGGCCAGTTGCTTTCTAAGGGGATTCCCAGGCAGCGATTGTCATAGCCAGTCCTGGACTCACTTTAAACTATAAGTCCAGCGACCTCCGGTTGACACCCGGGTTTGGATATCTATCCATGAAAATGAGCTACAGTGTAAATAAGGGTTGGTTTATTCATTTATTATCAAAAATAACTTTACCAAGATCCCACTGGACCACTCCCCTGGCCAGCAAGGGCTGCTTGGGTGGGAAAAAGGGAAGATGGCCATCAGGAAGCTGTGGAAGTGGTGGAGACATGAGCTTCCCGAAACCTTACAGATGGGGTCAGGGTGGATCCCAGACCTTGGAAATCCACAGTAGCTGAAGGAAGAATCCAAAGATTAGCACTTGGTGACTAATGGTGACATTGTTGTTCATAAGAAAAGCAGAGGACAGGAGGAACTAGCAAGGGTGGGGAATACACTTGTGGCCATGCAGGTGGACATGGCATGGTTGCTCCTTCAATCTTAGATATGCCCATCTTTGTCCTGAAGGACTCTCTCTTTCCTCTGCTTTCCTCTGCTCCTTGCCTCCTGGGCAGTGGGGATGCTTTCTCAATTTGTCCGTCAACACGTAGTGATTGTTGTGGTCTGCCCAGCTGCTGATGAAACATTGACATTTAAATAGATCACTTGGCTTTATTAACAGAAAAGTTTCAGTGTCCCAGAGGGGTCCAAACACTCTGGCTGTAAGGAAAGGACTAGACAGTGAACTGATCAGGATTTGAACTCATCACCAGGCATGCCAGCAGCCTTTTGGCATATGGCCACATGAGCCTAGAGAAAACATCCCTTCCCTTAGACAGCTTCAGTGGACAGATGCAGGGACCAGTGTCTCCAGAGTATTGGGCAGCACAGCTGAAAAGTGGGGACTCCAGAACACATCACTAACAAGTATATCTTGGGGGTCCATATCGTGGTGAGTAAAAGTCAACTCTGATTGCTAGGGTGTGGCTGGATGGCAGTGCACATGCTTAACATGGGTAAGGCCTTGGATTACAGCCCTAGTCCAAAATAAATAAATAAATAGATCCCCAAATCTGCCCATCTTTCCCTGTCCCTCTCTCCCTCTGCCCCTCGTTGCCCATGCTGTGTCTATCTGTCCCTCTGTATTAAAGAAAAGGGTGAAATTTAGAGACCAGAAACATAGTTTGGAACTCCAAAGGAGTTCATTTGTTCCTCGTGACTGGAATTTTCTTGGTCATCTGACCTGCACCAGGCTCTATTCAGAGCCATTTGCTAACTCATTTAATATGCATAATGACTTAAGAGAAAGAATTACTATTATTCCCACCTGGTAGGTAATAAACTAGGTGCCCAGAGAGTTCAGGCAACTTGCCTGACTGACCTGGCCTTGTGTCACCTGCCACCACCAACCAACCCTTGATTCTCCCTTGATTTTCTCATGTAACACATCTTTACGTCTAGCACTAAAGAGGCAGAGGCAGGTGGATCTCTGCAAGTTAGAGGCCAGCCAGGATTACTTGAGATCTTGTCTAAAAAAGAAATAAAGGAAGGGACAGAAGGAGGGGAAGAGGAAGGGAGGGGGAGGAGGAAGAAGAGGAGGAGGAGGGAGGGAGAGAGAGAGAGAGAGAGAGAGAGAGAGAGAGAGAGAGAGAGAGAGAGAGAGAGAGAGAGAGAACCTTTTCATACTGGGAACATAGCTCAGTCATAGAGTGCTTATCTAGTCTATGAATCCCTAGATTCTATTTATCCCCAGCACTGCAAATACACACACACACACACACACACACACACACACACACACACCACACACACCTAGCTTTTCTATGAAGATTCACATTTCTATCCCACCTTCTCCTAGGCAGACACCCATTTATTTGCACCTTTAAACCGGAATCTGGTGGGGCCCTTCCTACTGTGGCTTGCTTCCTCTGTGACTTGAGAACCACTCAGGGTATGTGTCTTAGTTAGGGTTTCTTCATGTTGTGAAGAGACATGATGACCACAGCAACTCTTATAAAGGCAAAAATTTAATTGGGGCTTGCTTACAGTGTCACAAGTTATTATCATCATGGTGGAAGTATGGCAACATACAGGCATGTTACTAGAAACAGGACTGAGAGAGTTCTACATCTTGATCTGCAGGTAGCAAGGAGACTGTGTACCCACTGGGCATAGCTTGAACATAGGAGACCTCAAAGCACGGTCTCACAGCAACACACTTCTTCCAACAAGGCCTCCTAATAGTGACACTCCCTATGGGCCAACCATTCAAACACATGAGTCTATGGGGCCATTCAAAGCCCCACACAAGTATCAGTACACTACAGGGAGCCGTCAAAAATACTAGGAGTTTGTGCTTAAACAGAAGGTAGTTGGAGAGCATGTTATTGAGAGTCTGAGGTCACTGTGTGTGAGAAGGGGGGAGCTTATTCTACAATCACGCTTAAAGAACGTGCATGTTTCCAGAAAGTTTTTATTGGCTCTGTGACATGGGTATTTATAAGGATCTGAGAGGAGCCCAAGCAAGCGGCATTCCTAGACCACTGAGGGTCACCCAAGGCCCAGAGGCTATGGAAGACGCTAGACAGCCCTCGTTAGGTTCCCAATGGAACATGCAGCCCTGGTCATTCTAGCACTCCAGGATGCTACCATCCTATCCATTCTGAGAGAGATTAGTCCTTCTGGGGATATGGAGAGAAAGAGAAAGAGGAAGCTGTATGTGGGATGCCACAACTCTGTGTTCACTAGTGTTTCCCACACTCAGGTTTTGCGAACCAGACATTTCGAGAAAGCTACATCAAGATAAACAAAGTTCTGGGAACCTCTGAGATCAGGCGCCATGACACGTGTTCATGAGAAACTAACCTGACACTGCTAAAAAAAAAAATCTTATGCTTCTAACTAACTCTACATCAAGAGTAATCATGTGGTGGGAAGCAGACACTAGGACCATTTTTCAACGTAATAGAACATGCTCCAGAGAGAGTTAATGACCTCCATTTTGATGAAGAACTAAGGTTAGAAGCCAGGTCCCCAAGCATTGACTCAGGCAACCTCCTCACATTAGCATGGCTTTCAGACAGACAGCCTCAAGCACCTGTTTGCCTAAACAAGCATGGGAAATTGACATACATGTCACTAGGAATGTTTAAATCCCTGCAACCCAAGCTAAAGGGTTTATTTCATACTAAGAGTCTAGGGCAACATTTCTCAACCTGTGGGTCATGACACCCTTTGGGACACAAATCAGCTATCCTGCGTATCAGATATTTACATTACTAGCCTAACAGTAGCAAAATTACAGTTATGAAGCTGATAATATATCCGTGAGATAATTTTATGGCTGGAGGTCAGCACAACTGCTATTAAAGGGTCCCAGCATTAGGAAGGCTGAGAACTACACTGCTCTAGGGGCTGGCCACCTTAAACAGATTGAAGCTCTTCACGGCTTTTTGCTTTACATTCTCAGTACAAAGAACTTCATCTTCGTGTTCCCTCTTGGTTGCAAGATGGTTGTCATGCATATATCACATCTACATCTAAAGAGGGTGGGTAAAGGAATGACAGACAAGGGTTTTTCTCTTAGTAACTTTGCTTTTTATTTGGGGAAAGACCTCCTCCACAGAGACTTTCTTTGGCATCTTGACCACATGATGCCTTACTTCATTACAACAGGTCCTAGGAAACCTAATACTTCACCCCCCTGCATCTGCAACAGGGAGGGAGGGGGACAGTTGACCCGCAGTGTGATGGTTTCGATCTGAAATGGTTCCCATAGGCTCATGTTTCTGCATTTGTTCCTAGCTGTTGCACTGGTACCCCTGAACTGGAGGCTGAGGATCTCTAGGGGGTGGGGCCTGGTTGGCAGCCCATAAGGGCCTTGCCTTTGAAAGTTAGGGCCTGGCCATAGGTTCCAGCCCCTTTTATCTGTCTCCCATAAGAAAGCTCTACCACAGGCTCCTACTGCTGTGAATTTCACCTGTCTTCATGGTGAATGTCACCTTGCCTCAGAAGCCATGAGCCAACATGAATCTTTCCTCACACCAGTTGTTTCTATCAAGGATTTGCCTGGTCCTGATGACGTGAAAACTCACTAACATGGACAGCACCTCTTTCCAATGTGTCAAATTGTGACAGTTACAATTCCTTACCAACCTTATAAGATTCAGAATCACTATTGCGAACCCACTTCAGGGCATATATGGAAGGGTGTTCCCAGAAAGGTTTAACTGTGAAGGAGACCCACCTCGGACATGTGCAGTCCCATCCCATGGGCTGAGATCCTGAACAAAACCAAAAGGAGAAAATGAACGGAGCAGTGGTATTCATAGCTCTCTGCTTCTGCCTCACTCTCCTCCACAATGTCTTCCCCACCATGATAGACTCCATCCTCTTCAGACTATGAGCTATGATAGACCTATTAACTTGTTTCTATTTGGTCACTGCCACAAGAAAAACAATTAATCCGCAAAGCATGATGGGAGTCCCAGATCCTGGGTGGATTCTCCCCTGTTCAGCCATCATGGATACTCCTTCCTCAGCACTGTTCAAAGAAAGGGTCCAGTGGACTATGAGCCAGTCCTGGTATGAAAGGTTTTGGGCTTCGGGGCAGTAGCCAGCTGGTATCCTGTTAGGCTTACCCTCCCAGTGAGGATCAGCTGCTCACTGCAGCCTCCCAGGAAGGAGGTTCTTAACTAGATTTCTCATGCAGAACTTTGTGGGGGTGGCTCAAGCCTCTACCCACTGCAGGCTAAATTTGTGTTCCACCCATCATCATCATGAGCCGTGGGAGCCCAGGGCGACTGTGTTTGTACTTCAGCTGTTCCATAGGTGCTCAAGTCCTTCCACAAGGACCAAAGCTGAGTCCATGGGAGGTGCTCTTCCTCATGAAGAAGACACAAGCCCCTTCCACCCTGAACCCACCGTGCCCCAGGCTAAGTGCCCTGAATGGGAGGAAAGGAATATGCGTGCTTATGATGGGAAGCTTGATGAGGACTTTGAGGGGAGCAGACATTAGGGCTGTGGGTCTTGTCCCTGTTTCTGCATGAGAACCCCCTTGGGAGGATGCCAACTCAATGCACGGGTGTTTGTAAATCCAAACCTCTGCCAGGGAAATGGAGCCTAGCTGTGGCGCTCTGAAAATCACCATGGGTGATACTCAGACACGGCCAGGATTAAGCACCATCTTGGAGAACAGGGTTCTTTAGGGGCTGGGGACATGGCTCAGTGGGTAAAGCATCTGCCTAGCAAGCACAAGGACCTGAATTTGCATCCCCAGCACCCACTTAAATAGCTGGGTGTGGCAGCTATAATCCTGGTGCATCGAGGTGGAAACAGGATTCTTAGGGCTTCCTAAAGAGACAGTCTAGCCCACTGGTAGGCTCCAGGATCAATGTGAGATCTTAGGGATTCCATACCTGTGTACATAAACACAGACAGACAGACAGACACACGCACACGCACACGCACACGCACACACACACACACACACACACACACACACACACTAAACTTGACCTGGCCCTGTCGGCCCAGATTCCACTGAAGGAATGTTAATAGGCAACAAGTCACATCAATGGTCTTTGGAAAATGGGAGCACACACCTCATGTCCCTGTAAGTCTCCAGTGGACTTCATGGACAACTGGCACGAGACAAGAGACAAGAGCCCTGCTCAAGAATGGACCCAAGGTTTGTTTCACTTGAGGGTGGCAAGACAGGCAGACAGAAAAGAGTGTGATCAAAGAACAAACAAGCTTTTTTTTTTTTTTTTCCGGAGCTGGGGACCAAACCCAGGGCCTTGCGCTTGCTAGGCAAGCGCTCTACCACTGAGCTAAATCCCCAACCCCAACAAACAAGCTTTTATGTCAAACACAAAGCACTGCATACCAGGAAGGGTCACACAAAGACACGGTGGCAGATCATGAGGCAGAGGGAAGGAGGCAGAAGAAGCATTGAGTCTTGATGTACTTGTTGTTACTAAAACTAAATACCACAGTCCCAGTAATTGTGATGGGTAAAGATCTCTTTGGCTCATGGTTCTGGAGGCAGAGAACACGGCAAAAGCATGTCACACCATGACACTATTTTTATAAATCCATTAATGTCATCACAGAGGCCCTGCCCTCACAATCTCATCTAACCCCCATTATCTCCACAGGCCCCACCTCCAAACTCCATTAAGTTTCGACCACAGATTTTGAGAAAGCCCTCTCCATCATGGTTTTCCCATATAGGGGACGGCAAGGCAAGCATGCAGACAGGGTTAAGATCGACTGGCTTACACAGTTCTTATGGATGCTGGCAAACCCACCCCTCTGCCATGCTTGTCATAGTTTGTCTTTGTAAACTGGAAACAAACATAGACAACCGGGAAAGAGGGCATCTCAATGGAGGAACTGCCTTCATCAGATTGACATCTGAGCAGCCGTGCACAGGTATTTTCTTACTTGCTAACTGATAAAAGAGATCCCAGCCCACTGTAGGCAGTGTCCTTCCTAGGCAGGAGGCACTGAGCTGCATAAGAAAGGCGGCTGAGCAAGCCAATAAGCAGTTTTCCTCCGTGCTTTTCAGCTTCAAGCAACTGCCTTGAATCTTTGACTTGGCTCTCTTCAGTGATAGACAGTAACCTTTAAACCACATAAATCCTTTCCTCCCCAGGCTGATTTTTACCACAGGAGCCAAATACGAACCAGAACAATGATTCCATCAGGGAGAGTGCTCAGTCTTCTAAGAGAGGTGTTTGAGGTTGTGAGCCTCAGCAAGGTCAATCTGCCTTTGAAGAACATGTTCTCTTTGAGAAATGGCCCGCTGTAGCAGAAGTTGTCTCTCCAGGTCATCAAAAGCACCAGAAAATAAAAGACAGATTAATATGGGCTTCATCTTTTCAGTATTTCTATGACTCATGACTGTCCCAAGGGCCACTAAAACATGGTCATAATCTATCCTAGGGTTATTTTTTCATCCCTTCTTCTCTCTGGGGAAGAGGACTGTATAAATGGCCAGGTAAAAGGAAGGGGTATTGGAGACTGTCACATTCATAGCCATATTGGGACAGCATTGACAGATGCCAGCCTTGGCATCTGTCTTAGTCAGCTTGGGCTATGTACTATTATTTTGTGCCACTGTGACCAAAAGGCCTAGTAGAAGTGACCCAAGGGAGGAAAGGATTGTTTTGACTTACAGTTCCAGCCCACTGTGCTGGGAAAGGCAGGACAGAAAGGCTCCATTTGTGGTGGTGGCAGTGTGTGACAGAGGCTCTTTGCATTGGTAGATCAATAAACAGAGACATTACGTCAGAGCCAGGGTGGCATATAACCTTCAAAGACCCACCCTTCTGCTAGCCTAGCCCCACTTCTCATATGCTCAACAGCTTCCCAAAATATTGCCACAAACTAGGGTCTAATTGTTCTATACATGAGTCTGACTAGGCCTCTGGAGCAATAATCCCATCACCTGGGTGGCTGACACAAACATTTATTCTCATAGATATGTAAGCTAGACCTCTAAATTCAACTCACATGCAGATTTGGTGTCTGGAGAAAACCCACTTCCTGATTTATAAGGAGCTCTCTCTTGATAAAAAGGGAAGGTTGAAGAGTAAGTTTTTATGTGTCTCTTACAAGGATAATAATCTCCCCCACCAGGACTCTACCTTGCCCTTTTACCACCTCCTAAAAAGTGATTACATCCAAATACCAATCCATTGTGGATTAGGGCTTCAGGTATGAAGTCATCTTGATTCATCCATACCACACCCCAGGCAAGGACTATATTTCATCTTATAATTCCAGATTATAGTCCATCACTGTATAGAAGTCAAGGAAGGAGCTTCAAACAGCTAGTCACATCCCATTAGCAGTGAATAGCTAAGAGAAATAGATGCCTGCATGCTTGCTTGCTACTTGCTTGCTTGTACTCAGCTTGATTTCTCCTCTCTTATATGCTCTAAGATCTCCTGCCTAGGGAATGATGCTGCCCACAATGCCCACATCAATCAACTTAAGACAATCATTCACAGACCAACCTAATGCAGACAGTCCTTCATTTAGAGTCTATTCCTGAGTGATTCTAAGTTGTGTCAATTTCAGCAGAGATAACCATCACACCATCCTACACATAAATCTTTCTCCAGGCATCTCCCCAAGAGAAATGAAGAAAAAAAAAAAAAAGACATGCACAAGTGTTCATGTCAGCATCACTAGTGCTAAATAAAACAACCTAAGTCTCTGTTAACCAGACAAGCAAAATGTCTTCACATGTAGTAAGTTGTTTTTCTGAAAGAAAAAAAGAAAAAAAGAACTGACACATATTGATACGTGATGCCATGTAGAAGAGCTTCCAAGAATGATGCCAAGAAGAGACGCTATGCACACAAGACCACAAGTGACATGATTCCATTCATATGGAATGCTCAGAAAAGGCAAAAGGAGATTGGAAATGCAGAAAACAAATTAGTGACTGCATAGATCTGGGGAAGTAAGTGGGCACAGGTCATCTGGGAGATGGAAATGTTTTCAGTGTGGCTTGTAGATGGCTCTACAGCCCTTGTTCAACTACAAGAAAATTGCTGAAATATATGTTGAAAGAGGTGGGCTTGAGAGGTGTCAGTTCTAATGGATAGCCATATTTTAAGAATTCATCTCATGCTGAGGATGTGGCTCATTGGATAGAGGGTTTGCCTAGCATGTATGAAGCCCCAGCTGGGTCTAGTCTCCATCATTGTACTAGCAGGGTATGGTAAGACATACCTGTAATCTCAGCTCTCAGGAGGCAGAAGCAGGAGGAACAGAAATTGAAGTTTATCTTCAGCTTCATAGAGAGTGTGGGGTCTCTATGAGAGACTATGAGACCCTGCATCAAAACAAGAAAATCAATCAAAAAAATTTACAACAACAAAAAGACATCTGGCCGAGCTCATGCTTAATTTTGCCTCTAAGTCATCAGCATGACTCCAGGCTTCATAAGCCTGGCCCCCAGTACCTTGTGCATGCTGTGTAACAAGAAATTTTACCCTTTAGAAATGGAGTGCAGTCTTCTCCTTTTCTCAGGCTTCTGGGAAGATGGCGAAGACTCAGATGGAGCATGTTTACCAAAAGCAGCCTTTAATCTCTCAGAGCTGGGAGAAACCGGTCAAGAAAAACTCCCTCAGTACTACACAAACATTGGTATAAGTTTCAAGATGCCCAAGGAGGCCACCCCGGGCACCTACATAGACAAGAAATGCCCCTTCACTGTTAACATCTCCATCAGAGGTCGGATCCTATCTGGTGTCATGACCAAGATAAAGATGCAGAGGACCATGTCATCTGCTGGGACTATCTCCATTACATCTGAAGGTACAGTCACTTTGAGAAGCATCACAAGACCAAGTCTGTGTACCTGTCCCCCTCTTTCAGGGGTATATAGATTGGTGACACTAGAACTGTGGAACAGAGTGCAGGCCCCTGAGCAAGACTATTCACTTCAGTATGCTCAAGGTCATCAAGACTGATGGCACCAACAAGCAGTTCCAAAAGTTCTGTGGGGACTCTGGCCAAAAGTTATTTTCCAACTTTAAAAAACATGAAACATACCTTCCCAACCTCTCTACCATGAGGCTATATGTCGAAAACTCTTTGCACGAGTAAGGAACATCCTGAAGACCTGCCTTTCATCGTGTCTTCCAATTTACATTGTAATTGAAGTCTGGTTTTAGCAAGTCCTCTGTTCACAGGGCTCAAAGGAGTCAAGTGATAATGTAGCAGCCTCTCTGTCCCCTCCATCCCACCCCTAGCACTCTATCACCATCTGCACCATTGATTAATCATTTCAAATGTGCTCCTGCAGTCTGTGAATGAGGCATGTCTCCCAGAGTCTTAGGCATTTGAACACCTGATCCCCAGGTGGTGGCACTACTTAAGGAGCACAGCCTTGCTTAAGGAAGTATGTCACTGGGGCAGACTTTTGAGTTCTTGGTTGACTGCTGTTGCCACCATGTCTGATGCCTGTTGCTATGACACCACACCATGATGTTCCCTTATCCCTCTGGAACCACAAACCCAAATCAAAGCTGCCTTCATTTAGTGTTCTTGGTCATGGTGTTTTATCACAGCAACAGAAAAGTCACTATTTGTTTATTCAAAGGCAAGCAAGCACATTTGAAGCAATACTTTACCTTCTAACCCAAAAGTAAGACACTAGATGAGTAGTCCCCCATCTTGCTTTTCCCACTTAATATACCCTGGAGATCTTCCCAAAGTACCCACAATTGCACATGTGGGGTACATTGGCAGTGCACAGGTACACATATGTGTGTAGACGCCAGGGGTCCATGTTGAGCATCCTCACAGACCGTTCTTCATGTTATGTCTCGAGACAGGGTTTCCCATGAAACCGGGAAGTCACCAGTTAGGCTAGTCAGGATAGCCAGCAATCCCCAAAGATTCTCCTATTCCTGCCTCCCCAGTGCTGGGATTATAGATGTGCACTGCTACAACTGATTCTTAAAAGTGCAGATGCTGGGGGTCCGAACTTACGTCTTCAGGCTTAGGCAGCAAGTTCATTACCGCCTGAGCCATCTCCCAGCTCTCTGTGTATTCTATTTCATTGTCTAAATAATACCTTACCCACTTTGCAATGATTCACCTTCAACTAGTGTTCAAGTTACAGTAAACGTTTATTCGTTTATAGTTATCAATTAGCAATTATCCATAAGTCCTTCCTACCACGCAACCTCTATTCTCTCCTCTGTTGCCCATTTGTCTGTTTCTGCCACCACACACAGATGGAATCATATATTATTTGGCATTTCATGACAGTTTCTTTTATGGAGGATAACATCCTCAAAGTTCACTCATGTAATATGCATATTACAGTCATTCCCTTTTAAAAGCTGAGTGAGAGTCTGTTGTGTATATAGATGGCCGATGACTTACAAAAGCTTGACCAAGGGCCTTTTTGACTTTCCAGTGGAATGAAAGTAATATGTGTTGATTGGAAATCTGACTTTTTCTCTTTCCCAGGCTAGTGATAGCATGAACCTCTCTCGTGACTCCCAAATACAGGTGAATGCACGTTTTTCTGAACACATTTAAGCTAACCTATTATGATTGGCAGGTTACATATGATAAAGTCATGTTCAGTTTTCAGCCTGATCTACTTGCCGTGGTTTATTGTGATATAATCCTATTACAAACTAAGGACCATCCGCATATACTATTGTTTCCTTATGGACATTTGGATGACTCTGTGTCCTGGCTGTTGTGACTCCTGCTAGGGGGAACATAGGTGTACAGTTATCTCTCAGAGATCTCGACACCAGGCCCTTTGGACAAACCCCAGAAACAGGATTATATGAGAAGACTCACCTTTTTGGTGCCTAGAAATCTCAGGATTCAAATGTTAGAAGACAGGCAAAGATCATCTCCCTCAGCCTCTTTGTTTTTTAGGAAGAATCCAGAAAGAGAGGACTGAGCTTGAATCCAGGTCACTGTGTAAGAAGCATCTTACTAGGTCACTGCTATTCCCCGCCCCTGAGAGGTTTCTATCAGTCCCAGAGCTAGGCCAGGTCACAGGTAGTGAATTCAAATGGCTCTGAGCACCACTCCATCCCTTATCAGTTTGTTGCTGATTTTGTCTAGGAGGGGATTGATGGCTTTCTGCGGTGCAGAGGTTGACCCCAGGCCTGTCAGCACATTATACACTGAGGGACAGGGACAGCTGCCAACTTCCCACTGTTTCACGTTTTGACTGAATATCCTTCTCCCTCCACTATGCTTACAGAATGTGGCACCATGGTTGGAAGAGTTTCCTCTTCTAGAAGATTGTCTGGTCTCTTTCTGTTACCACAGCAGCCTGTATGATCCAGGAACAATCAGATCTCTCTCCAGTTGCCCGGCCCAGCTCTGGAAGAGCTTGTTTCCTTACTTCTCCTGTGAACACACACACACACACACACACACACACACACACACACACACACACGCTCTCACACCCCCTAATTATTTGCTAGGAGCTTCTGTTGGTAGTCAGGGCTGTGGAAAGCACCATGACACATTGTGACCTGTGTCCCTTGAAAGAGCTCTGTAACCCCACTGCCACAAAGCCCTTCTCTTTCTGCTGAGTTCCTAAAAGATCATCTCTAAGGTAGCAGAGAGGTAACAATGTTTGTCTAGTCTCTGTTACTCTAACAACACATCCAAGGCTGGGACAGTTCATAAAGAAGAGAGGATTGTTTTGTTCAGTGTTCTAGAGATTCAAGGGCATCACAAAGGTTTATACTTGGTGCTGGGGAGGACCCTTTAGTAGATAACATCACATGTCAGGGAACATGCCAGGGTCACTTGGTGGGTTGCCTAGGTTTATATCAACTTGATACAAGCTAGAGTCATCTGTAAGGAGGGAACCTCAGTTGAGAAGATGCCTCTATAAGATCAGTCTGTAGGACATTTTCTTCATTTGTCATAGATGGGGGAGGACCCAGCCAACTGTAATTGATATCATCCTTGGGCTGGTGGCCCTGGAAACACCACCCTCCATGGCCTCTTAACCAGATTCTGCCATCCCTCCCTGCCTGAGCTCTTGCCCTCCCAGTCATTAATGAACTGTTATGTGGACCAGTGAGTGAAACAAACCCTTTCTCGCCCAGGCTGCTTTCCACTGTGGAGTTCCATCACAGCACTAGCATCCCTAACTAAGACACATGGTCAGAAGGCAGCCAGAAAGCAACTGGGGACTCACTGGGATCTCATGAGAATTACAGTCATCACTTCCAAGAATTAACAGCCCTTAGTTCTAATGGACCAAAGACCACAGTACCATCACAATGTGGACCAAAATGGAAACATAGGAAGTCTCGGGGGAATCCCACTCAAGCTACAGTAGTTGTGTGTTGTGATCCCTAGCAGATGAGCACCGTGGAGAGGGCCATACAACACAGGCCCACCTAAAAAGACTCTTGGAGCAGTGAACAGAGAGGCCAACAGGAGCGTGGAAGAGCTGTGGTAGGAACAGGGAGGAGCTTCCAGGAAAGCCAGGGACAAGGACTGAAGGGAAGCCCACTATGGGCAAGAATGCCACTGGATGCTGTCTGAGTAAGAAGGAAGATTCTGGAACTTTGTATGGTGGCTTTAGTTGTTCTCCCAGGCCTAAATATTTTAAGCACAAAAAAAAGTACTTTTTTTTGCTCAGAAACTCTTAAAAAATATAGAAGAGCATAAAGATGAAAAAGACTCTGAACCCCCCCCCCCCCCGCTAATAGAGCTGTCAGTCAGTCACATACATATGCACTTCCTGGTCCGAGGCTTTCTGTGACTTGTGTGGTAGCTTGAATGTGAAATGCCACCCATTATCTTACACCTTTGAACACTGGTGGCCAACTGGTGGCGCTGCTTTGGAGGGCTGTGGAACCCTGAGGAGGAAGAGGGTCACCCTGAGGGCTCATAGCCTGGCCCAGTTTCCAGTGCCTCCTAGTAAGGAATGCCATGTGACCAGCTGCCTCCTGCTCCTGCTTGCCCCCAGTGGACTGTCTCCCCTCAAATTCTAATCCCAAATTAGCCCTTCCTCCCTGGAGTCATTTTTTTGGTAAGGCATTTGTCACAGTGACAGAAGAGCAGCACAGAGGGTAATTAAAGATACGGTGTGTGCACGTTTATCATAGATGGTCTGTGCCTTCTTTCCTCTTTAAGAAGATGACGAATTTGTGAGGGTTCACTGGGTTTTCTAACCCATCCTTTGGTCCTACATATTTTAAAACTCAGGATAAAATCCTAAAAATGCATATTTATAGACAAAGGGTTTTATTTTATATTTTGCTTGTATTTCATTGTTAGTGAAAGTCAACAAATTGTTCCTACATGTCTGGACCACTTGTGTTTCTTAGTTTTCAAGTTGACTTAATATTGTCCATTCTCTTCTTTTCTCTCTCTCTCTCTCTCTCTCTCTCTCTCTCTCTCTCTCTCTCTCTCTCTCTCTCTCTCCTTGAAACATGGTTTCTCTGTGTAACAACCCTGACTGTCCTAGAACTTGCTTTGTAGACCAGTCTGGCCTTGAATTCACCTGCCTCTGCCTCCTGTGTGCTTGGGTTTAAAGGCCCGCACCACTGTACCTACTACTAGTCCTTTCCTTATTGATTAAAAAAATACTTTATATATTAAGTACTTTTTCATAGATTTTGTAACTATCTCTCCTCGATTTGTTCTCCTTGGATTTTATTTAACATTCTTCTGCCATATAAAAGACTTTAAAATATATCCAGTCAGATGATATCAATCTTTTCTTTCATGCCATTTACTGTTAACAGTTTGGTATGTATTTCTCCAGACATTTTTCTGTGCATATGGAGATATATCTATAAATATATATATATAGCTAGATATATAAAGTTTTCCGCACATTTAAGATGTCATGCACACTGCAGTGCAACTTGCTTATTTCACATTAGTGATATAAAGATCTCACTCCAATAGTGTGTTCTGTTCCATAGATTCAATGTTCTGTTATTAAACCAGCTTTTAGAGGTAGTCCTTTTCACTTTCATATTTAAATATGACAGTTTTCTGATGCCTGAAAGAAACAGAGACCTCAATTTATCTAGTCCATGTAACTAGCCAATTAACCCTGTGCCGGCTAATTTTAGCTGTCAACCTAACACAACATAGACCCGCCCAAGAAGAGAAAGAGTTTCAGTGAGGAATCATTGGTCTACGGGAACGTCTGTGGGGGGTTGTCTTGATGGATACCTGAGGTGAAAGGACCCTGATAGTGAGCAATGCCATCCCATGACCTGGCCTTTAACTGTGTAAGTTAGTGGCTGTGCTCCCCCTGCGCCCTTGACTGTGGGTGTGATGTGTCAGAAGCTTGAGTCCCTTACCCCGAGTTCCCCATGATAATGGACTGTCACCTGGGACCCAAATCAATCCCTTCCTCCCTTGTGTTGTTTTTCGTTGGGGTATTTTATCACAGCAACAGAAATAAAACTTTGACATAGCCATAGTATTTATATAAGTTAGTTGGTTTTTTTTTTCTGAGACAAAGTTTTGTTATGTAGCCTTGGCTAAGACCAAGCTGGCCTTGAACTCATAGAGAGCTGCTCTGATTAAAGGTGTGCACCACCACATCTGACTATAGGGTTAATAATAATACCCCCCCTTACTCTTCTGATTTAACATATATATTAAATAGCAAATATTAAAGACTACTATCATATTAAATATAGGTACATTGAAACTCGAGTTTCTCACTACGGGGTCTCTAGTACCTATCTTGCAGTGCCATGCTGTTCTAGTTGTTTTAGCTTTGTAATATATCTTTATGTCTTCAGAGTCAATAACATCCCTATTTCATCTTTTTCAGTGTTGCCTTTGATAATTTTTTCTTTTAATTGCTGTTCTTTAAATTTAAATATAAGTCTTATGATTACACGTGAGGTTTGCAAGCTATTTACTTAAGATTTTAGTTACAATTGTGGTTATAGTAATGAGTTAATTAAAGCTTTTTCTTGCAGTTTTGGTAAAATACTTATTTCAGCTTAAAAGTAGAATGTGTCTCTCCAGCTAGTCAATTTTGTAGGTTTTTTTTAAAAATCTTACATTTTTAATCATGTTTATTCTGAGACAGTTTAAATTTTTGTTACAACTGAAAATGGAGTTTAATGGTGTTTAAAAGTACATTTCATTACTATTATTAGTAATTATTAAAAAAGTTACTTTTCTGTGGGCTTAGTTGTTTTCAGGGTTTCTGAAAAGGGATTCTCACACAGACAATCATGTCATTTGAAAATAGAAAAGGAAAGCATGGAGGGTTGAGGCCTAATTTCTTCTTTCACTGTAGTTGCACCTTGTTTGTTGTTGTTGTTTGTTTGTTTTCCTTACTGCTCAGCTAGAACCAATTCTGGGATGCATCCGACATGCAGGTTCCTCCTTCTGGGACTCCTCAGGGATCACGCACATACCTGGAGTCTTCCCCTTTTACCTTTCCTTCCTGAGTCCATGGAGACTTGTTCGAGCTTGTCTTTGGACTCTTGGGTTTAGGCTTCTACCGTGTCTGATATGTGGCTCACTATTCCTTTTGGGTTTTAACACTCAGCAAAACATGTTTTTATCTCTTTCTTTAGGGAGTAACGAGTGGCCCCCAAGGCCACCTTCATGGTCTCTGTGGAGCGACACCTCCCCAGGGCCACCCTGGCCCATCTCCATCCTCCTGGAGCCCACAGCTCCGCTGCTCCCTAATTCTCAACTAACTAACTCCCTTCTCTGCCGTCTTGTCTCCACACTTGTTTGAGTCCCTGGGGTTTCCCTTTGATTCTCCACAGGTTATCCCTGGACAGTCTTGAGCATCCCCAGATACATGATCATTTTTGAAGTCTTGGGAAATGTATGAGAAGGCCATCTCTGCCTGTCTATTCCAACACCTCGCTTGCTGGCCCATTGTCTTCCAGCTCAAGTCAGTATGATCTTGCCCAGGAGAAAATTACAGACTCGCTCTGGGCGTCTCCTTTTCCAAGCAGCCCCATGTCTTCACACGCTCCATTTGCTTTGCCTAAGAAGACATTTTTCTGACCCCTCACCTGCTTATCCTTCGAGATCAAGCTCAATCCTGTATGCCTTTGGTAGAAATATTCAGGCTGCCCTCCTCCACATTCCCTTAGAGCCTCATAAACACTCCTCAGCTAGGATGCTTGGGACGATGTGGAGCACTTATGTGTGTGTCCAGGTCAAGAAGAGGGCCAAGATGCCTGTATCGCTCTCCCATCCTTACTTTCTTCCTCCTTCCCTCCAGGAGAACACCAGCCTAAGTCTCCATCTGAGTTAAGCCTAACTGCCAGTTAACCAGCATACCGCTGGATACTATAATCCCATTCTTCTTCCCATCCCCAAATTATCATAATTCCTTCCTCCTAATAACCTGGCCTCTAATCACAAAGAGCCACAAGCAATCAGAAGACAGTGTCAGGGTTTGCTACTGTTACATCTTTTGATTCTGCATTTGTCCCTGCTCATAACAAAGACCCAGTTTCTGGTTTTGCTGTGGATCCTCTGACTTAGCAGAGACTTGGCTTTTACAATGATTCCCTTTCTACTCCCTGCCATCTGCATCCCTTTCCTACTAGAGGACGGCTTACAAGCATTCCCATGTATTCCCTGTCAAAAATCAAATCAAATCAAAGCTCTTGACTCTCTCTTCCCTAGTAAAAGCCACTCCATGTCTCAGCCGTGCTCCAAGCCATCTTTAAGAGTATCAATTCCTCACAACCCATCTCAGCCCCACCCACCCCTTCCAATCCCACCCAAAAAGGTCTTATCAAGATAACAGTTATCTCAAAGTTGTCAACTCATCTTGTCATACATGGGTCCACATCTTGCTCTTCTAGAACATGGTTCTCAACCAGAGGACCATGACCCCATTTAGCATCAAATGACACTTTCATTGGAGTCTCATATCATAGATCCTGAATATCAGATGTCTACATTGTGATTCATAACAGTAGCAAAATAGCTATGAAGTAGCAACAAAAATAATTTAATGGTGGGGGTGGTCGCCACAACATAAGGAACTGTGTTAAAGGGTCACAGTATTAGGAAGGCTGAGAACCACCGCTTGAATCTAGAGGTATTGGTGTGGATTGACCCCCTTCCTCCTTCTCTCCTTCTTCTTCTTTATTTTTTGGTGATTTTATTTATTACTTAGTGTGTACATGTGTGCGTGCAAGAGAGAGAGAGAGAGAGAGAGAGAGAGAGAGAGAGAGTCTCAAGCTTCCTATGCAGCTGAGGATGCCCTTGAACTTCTGATCCCTCTGCCTTCACCTCTTGATTGGTGGGAAGATAGATGTGTACACCACGTCCCTTTATGTGGTGCTTGGGGTCACACCCAGGGCTTCCTGCATTTGAGGCAAGGACTCTACCAAATGCCCCACACTCTCTTTCTTGGGACACACCTGCTTTCCAGGTCTCACCTACCTCACCTACCTCTGTTTCCTTTGCCAGATTCTGCTCTCTCAGTATCTGCATGGTCCAAAGCTCAGTCATGGACCCTTCTTTCTCCTGTGTCAGCTCTCTTGTTATGTCATGTGCTGACAGATTCCATGTCCGTGCCCAGCAGATATACATATCCACCTGGCCCAGTGAGTACCCTTGAACTCCAGCTTCTGATATGCAGACTTGGGTTGTCTTCTAGCCCACCTTTCAAACTTATCAGACCTGAAACAGAAAGCTAATGTTCTCCTCCAAACATTCTCCCCTCCTAAGCTCTATTTTCAGTGGCCCAGTTGCCAGGCAAGCATAGTGGCCTACGCAGGTAATCTCAAACCTTAGTGGCAAGAGTAGGAGAAATGTGAGTTCAAAGCCATCTTGGGCTACATCGCATGACCCTGTCTCAAAGACAGAACAAAACAAACAAAATAGCCAGGTGTTCAAGCTGAAAATGAGAAGTGACTCCTGATTTTCCTTCTCCACACCCTCCTCTCTGTTCTACCATCTAGTCCATTAGCCAGCCTTGCTGAGTCTACCTGAAATGCTTCTCTTGGTTTCTAGTCCCGCATCTACCATTGTCGTCCAACATACCACCATCCTGTTCTAGCTCCTGCTGCCTCGTGTGTCCCTGCTTACCATTCCTCTACCTAGCAGCCCACCTCATCTCCCCAAATACCTAAAACAAGGCATAACACAGTCCTGTGTGATCCTGCTGTACTTAGAGTCAAATTCCATTCCTCACCTATGCCTAGAAAACCTTCTGTGTCTCCCAACTACCCCCCTCCACTCAGCATGTCCACCCCTCCCCTTGTCTGCCCTAGTCAGGCCACAAGAATTCTTTCCACAAATACACCAGGAAAGCCTTAGGGAGCTCGTACTCTCTCTCTCTCTCTCTCTCTCTCTCTCTCTCTCTCTCTCTCTCTCTCTCTCTCTCTCTCTCCTGCCTATGCTTCCTCGGCCGACCCTATTGCACTTCCAACAGCTGGCTGTGTTAGTTCTTTCTTATATATTCATTCTTATTACATGTGCCTTAAAACAGAAGTTTCCAGGGTGTGTGGATCTCACTATGTCGTATTCCTACACCTGGAGTTGTTCCCAGCACACAGGAAACAGCTAAATGTTTGTTGAAGGGATGAATGCACCTGGTAGCTCTAACACACAAGCTCTCACTGGTTTGTTGGGTGAACAGTACCTGAGAATGTACTGGAAGCTCCTGAAGGGCAGACACCCTGCTGTAGTAGGCTTCACCATTTCCTCCCAGCATGACACCCTGGACTCTCACCCCGCACACACTCCACCCCAGGTGCTTAGTAAAATCTCATCGGATTTATTTCTACATCAAGGCCAAGAGTCCTATTGACTCTTTCACAGACTTCGTTTTTCTGAGAGTAAGCATGCAACATGAGGAAAATCCCATGAGTGTCAGAACAAAGCAGGTAGGATGCAGTAGGCACCGGCTGCGTTCTCAGCTGGAAACAGGGAGTAAAGTCTTCTCTTTTGGTACTGTTCTGTCAAGTGCCAGGCACGGTGTTACATTACTTCTTGATGCATGTGTTACAGGGTGCACAGTATCTGCTGGTGATGGTGGATCCAGATGCCCCCAGCAGGTCTAATCCCAGGATGAAATACTGGAGACACTGGGTGGTGTCCAACATCACAGTAAGGAGAAAGAGGGGTGTTTTCTATTCAAACTTGATTGGAATTGTTTGGGAATGTAGCTGGGAGGTCATTGCCCTGTGTGGTTTCTTAGCACGTACCCAAAAGAGCTGGAGATGAGGGCAAGTGGGATCTTCTGGGTCAGATTCCCAAAGTTTCTAAGAACTTCAAAGACACATCTAAATGTGAGCCATGGTGGGCTGGGTGAGAAGAGCAGCAAACTCTGGTTGTCTGTGCAGTTGCTGTTCTTTGTGATAGAAATCCCCTCTTTGATATCAATTTCAGTCGATGACTGAAGAACTGACCCACAAAACTTCTGCAAGTCCACAAGTACATCACTGTAGACTTGTGGGTGGGGGAGGGGTCCCTAGTTTTGTTGGCAGGAGGGGGGAATCATGTGATGGGCCTTCCACTAATATACCAGGGGCTCAAAGGTTGCAGGAAGCATTGCCTTCTTTATACAGAACTAAGTAGCTGCCTGTAAGTTGGTCTGACGATAGCTGGGGAGAAGCCTAACTTACCCTTTCCAGGGTATGTCTGAGGAGCAGACTGTAGTCTGAGGAGCAGACTGTAGTCTGAGGGGAAGACTGTAGTCTGAGGGGCAGACTGTAGTCTGAGGAGCAGACTATAGCAACACTCGAGTGTTAGGCCTTTCTGCTTCAGCTCACTTGGTCTCAGGTCTCATCCAGGGGCCTTTAAAGATATTGCTATCCTAGTCGACATTACAGTCAACTTTCGATGTCCTCAGGGAACCCCCGAAAGTCTATTCTATAAAATAGTGTTTGGATTAAGCCTATACACATCTTTCTCACACATTGTAATCATCTCTAGATGGTTATCACATCTAACACAATGTAAATACTGCAGAAATAGCTTGTGGTACTGTATCATTTAGGTAATTGAAAGGAAAATAATGCCTACTCATGCTCACAGATATAATTCTGTCTGTCTGTCTGTCTGTCAGCTATCTATCTATCTATCTATCTATCTATCTATCTATCTATCTATCTATCTAAGTCGGCTTTTGGTTGAATCTGACTATGTGGAATCTTCAGATAAGACGCCCAACTGCATATAAAGTAAATGTGTTTCCCAGTTCTGTTCAATTCTAGAATCTGGTATTCATGAATGGCTCAGCAGTATACTTTGGAGACATCCATGCTAGCCCATAGCCTTCGGGCTCTGTGCCCAGACAGTCTGTGGGTTTTACAAAGACTGTAGAAAGGCCTCTGCTCTATAAGATAATAGAAACTGGTGAAATGAAATTTGAATTTGAGTTAAGAGCTGTTTCCCAGCTCAGAGACCAGACATCTGCTGTTGCTCTGCGATGTGTGACTTGTACTCTTTGACTTTCTGTGGCCATCCTCATGATCCCATGATGAACACTCTAGAAAATGTAGAGAAAACCACAGTTGCAAAGGCCAGTGTCTTGACTGCTAGAGCCCAGGGCAGAAGCAGGGACATCATTTTAAACTAGCTATTGACTCCTGACAAGGGGAAGATTCTCAAACCAGAGTAGGTAGGAAAGGGAGGGTTACCCTGGCAACCAACCATATCCCAGGACCAGGACTCTTGGTAGGAATGAGGAGGCAGCAGGGTAGGGGGCAGTCCTCCTTAGGAGCTGCCTGATGGGGCTTCTTAAGCAGCAATGGAACACTTTTCCTTGAGCAGACTGTGGGAGAATTTATCAATTAGCTTAGAGGCATGGCTGAGGAAGGGTCCTGGTGTAGGGCAGGGACAGCAGAAGGGGACACCAAAAGCTGGGACACTTGTCAGACCGGCCTCCCTCTAGAGCATTGTTTTCTAGACTTGGGTAACATTCTTAGGGTGGAAGCTCAAGGAAGAAGTTTTGCCAGAAGGTTACATTCATAGCCCCCCCACCCCATATATTTATAACACACACACAACGCATGCACACATACACTCACAGTTCCCTGTGAGAGGGTTCCAGTAGGGATTCTCAGGCCAGAAGGAAAGCCATATGAGCAGAATGGTTTCACAGCCCTGGGTCTGTGACACAACCTCCATTGCTGTCTGACACTTCCATCCCACCCACTCCATCACCCTGATACTCACTCAGGACACAGCCTTTACACCAGCTCTGCCCTGTGAACAAGGATTTAGCCCCAGATACCCTGCTCGGAGACACAGCAGGTGGCAGGTGACAGGTGGCAGCTGTCGGGCAAGGCTGCTAAGCCACAGAGCTTAACCAAAGCCACCTGCCCGGGCATGGCCCTCACTTCCCCTTTGCCCAGAGGAGGCTCAGGTTTCAGTCACATCACCACCCACTTTCCCTCTTCTGGGTGCCCGGCAGGAAGCTGCGGCTTTCCCTCATGGAGTTACTTGGCCCCGTCACCTGCCCTCATGTTCTGCAAGCCAGAAAGATAGCATAGCCAAGCGGGTTCAGGTCTCAGATCCCAGAGGAAAGCAAAGGAAGAGCAGTAGAGAGTGCGGGTTCTGGCCAAGCCTAGGCCCCTGTTCTCTAACTTACAGTTCACACAGAACATTAAGGTATCAACCTTGGAGAAATGTACGTTCTTGGGCCCACAATATTTGTGATCTCCACAAACCTCAGTGGAGATGGGCCCATCACCTGGCAACTGGAAGCTCAAGGGAACAGAGGCAGATCACTGCCTGACAAAGTGGAAGTTTCTTGGATGAGAACCGAGTCATCCCCATATGGTTCCCCGCGCTGTGCTGTGGAAGAGCTTTGCAGACTCACAGATAACATGGTCTCCACCTTGACCAAGTGCTCCAGAGTAATTCACAGGTTGGAGAAGGCTGCAGTGCCCAGGCTGGGATGGCTGACATCATCCATTCTTAGGGCAGTCTTCAAGTAAAAGCACTTTGGAAACTGTTGAAACCTCAATTGCTTTGTGCACTAGCATTGTCCCTTAAAAAAAAAAAGAGCAGGGCTGGAGAGGTTCAGTGACTGTAGCTGCAGGTGCTGGATGTGTGCACCAGACTCTAAACCATACATACCATGCTACATCATTGTGGGGTCTCAACATGCCCACTAGTCACATCATGTCGGTGGATCACCGTGTCCCCTCTGTAAAAGGAAAACAATCTCTGTGCCTCATTTCCCTCAATTCCAGCTCACTCCTGGATGGATGGAGGCTTCTAGGGCACACTGCCCGGGGAATGCTGTCTTGGTATGGAAAACATCCCTGGTCTGTACTTCAGACCTCATAAACCTATACCCCACCAACACCCACCCAACTACACCCAAACACACTCACCAGTAAGGCATGTGGTGTAAAGTCACTGCCAACGGATCAACAGTGTCCCTGTGGTTCTCAGTGGGCATAGAGAAAAAACTGGAGGAACTTAAAAGCTGGCCTTGGTATCAGGTGGCCAGATATAACCATACATAGGACCAGGGCATGGCCACAGAAGCCATTCAGCAGACATAATGTTTTGAATGGCTGTCCAAACTAGGACAGTATAGAAATCAATTCTTAGTAACGTGGGGAACATCTGTAGCCCCCTCCCCACACACACCCTAAAGACAGGCTCACAGTATCTAGATAGAATAGGGGGAGACTCTAGGCATGTGGGCATCCTAAATAAAGAGCAGGAGCAGAAAGAAGTCCAGAAACAGAATTAGTCCTTGTAGTGGTTGACATCAATGACCCTATAGTCAGTCTGCTCTAGCCCAAATCCAACACTCGCCATTTTTGGCTGTATGATCTGGGTAACTTCTCTGGGTCTCAGTGTACTCACCTGTAAAGTGGAAATATTTATGGACTCTGCCTTGCACTGTTGAAATGATATTTATATATGTTACTTCAGGTAAAATGCTTAAAGTAAAAAACCCACAGCACAGTTGGGAGCTACACTCTTACTGCCATGGTTCCAAGACCTTTCACGTCACGCATGCAAATGAAACTCGGGAAGATGCTGTCCTGTAGAAGGGACGAATTATGAGGGTCCAGGGACAGGCTTGGGTAGCAATTCCTTTACCTGTCAGTTCCCATCAGCCCAACAGGACTAGGTGGAAGCCCCTCCCCCCCCCCGCCCCCTGCAACCTGGTCATGCAAAGGTACCTCTCTGAAACGCTCTCATTTGGGTAAAAGAGATTTCTAATCATAGCCAGACTTAGTGGCGCACACCTGTGATCCCAACACTCCGGAATCTGAAGCAGGATGACCTCCACAGACTTCTAGGCTAGCTCGGCCTGGGTACTGAGATGCCTGCTACCTTAAAACACAAAGGAGTGTTCCCAGCAGCACACAGTGAGATGGCACCTTCCTTCCCAGGGGTGGGGGTTGTGGGGGGAGGGATGCCCTCAGGTTTCTCTACAGATGCTTTTCAGTTCCACTGAAGCCCAATTGAGACGTCAAATTAGCCCACATCATTCACTAATGGAGAAGACTTTATTGGCTCCTTGTCTTATTTGTCTATGAAATTAACACTCAGGGCTTTTCATGCAGATATTTTCATTAGACTCCTTTTTTTGTTGTGAATGAGAATATTAAACACAGGAAGATGGTATTCGAATGCTTTTCCACAAAGACTATCGTGATTGGTGACAAAGAATATGAAGAATAATTAAGGAGACAAGAGTACCCTTTTTTTCCCCTTCCAAAAAAGAAAATCTTCCTAGAAACAGTCAATGATTCTAACATTTGTCCTGAATGTCTTTTTTGTTTTAAGAAAGAAAAGGAGCCGCCGAGCTCACGTTCCCCGCTTTCATTCCATGCCCTCAACCTTTGGCAGCCATAAAATGGCAGCCAATTCTGACTTGAATCAAAGGGACCTCTAAGGGGTCATTATTCTGTCTGCTTTTCTATAGAGTTGGATTTTTTTCTGTAATAAGAGGTTGTGTGTGTGTGTGTGTGTGTGTGTGTGTGTGTGTGTGTGTGCTTAAAGGACCTCTAAGTAAGTTCAATGAATAGGGTGAATAGAAAACCCAACAAACAGAGCCAGGATTAGCTGACTTTGTGCAGTGGGCATGTGTTTGAGTGAGAGCCACACTGGGGCTAGGGACATAGCTCAGTTGATAAAGTACTTGCCTTGGAAACAAGAGGGCCTGAGTTCAATTCCCAGAACCCATGTGTGGAAAAATAAATAGATTTAAGGGCAAGCCAGCACTGAGGCCAGAGACTGAAAGATCCCTGGGGCTCTTCTAGTCTGCTTGGTTAAATTCCAGGCTAATGAGGAACCTCTCTAAAAAAGCATCTGAAAGGGACAGCCAGGCTTGCCCTTTGCCCTTCACATGCACGCACATACATATCAAATAAATAAAAATTTAAGATATATATTCCCACGTGCTCATGGCCGCAGACACCTCTGAGAATTTCGCTTCTCCACTGGAGAATGGACCCGGGGCCACTCCTCCCCAGGGCTGGAGTGAGGAAGAAGGAGATTAAATACTGAAGAGGAGAAGCCTTCCTAGAAAGAGCCCCATAGAAAGTAGCATTTTGTCCTCATTCCTAATAAACCAAACAGCAGACCCCACACAGGAAATTTACACATGCACCTATAAATAATTATGGAATGTGTTGTGTTGTGTTTTGTTTTGTTTTTTTATAACCGGAGCCTAGCTAACAACAAAAAGCAGAACAAGTTATCTTTGTCAGGACCACCGATTGAGATGATGAGGGAAAATTGAATAGATGGGATTGATAAGTAGTTCCTTTTTGTTGTTTATTTATTAATGTTTTGGGGGCTGTTTTATTATTACTGTGTGTGTCTGTGTGTGTGTGCGTGTGTGTGTGAGAGAGAGAGAGAGAGAGAGGGAGGGAGGGAGAGAGAGAGAGAGGGGTGGGGGGGATTCTTTCAGAGAGAGAGAGAGAGAGAGAGAGAGAGAGGTGGGGGGATTCTTTCTGTAGTTAGGTTACCCTCAAACTTGCAATTGCAGTTTTCCTACCCACAGTGCTAGGACTACAGGCGTGTGCCACCAGGCATGTTTGAGAGCAGTCAGTCCTATAGCACAGTCTCTGGTGATTAACATCTGATCTCTGGATACAATGAGGCCTCTCCCACCCCCAGTGTTAGCGCTTCCTGTACTTCTTGGACCAAGGCTGCAGGCCCTTCCTCCCCAACACTTCCCACTTCTGTTTTGAACCCCTCACCAGATTCTTATCCCTCACAGTCCCCAACTCAGCTGCCATTGCCCTACCCCAGAGATGCCTTCAGTCCCATTCAAAATAATTTAAATAAAATGTTGCTACAAAGTGGAATATTATCTTTTGATGAATGTTTTTAAAGCCCTTTAGGTTTTCACGGTAATTTGCGGTGTAAAATTATTTAGAGATAAGAGCCAAATTAGCTCTCCTATGCTGAGGTCGCTGTGTCCTGTTATCCATGTGAGCAGTGTTTAAATATAATCAGTCCTTAGACTAATGCAGCATAATTGTTCATTTGAAATAGCTTTTTTTACTCCATTCAATGAGTCATTAAAATATTCAAGGGATAATGCAGTGAATTGGAAATGAATTTATCATATTATCCCATACATACTGCAGTGCTTCAGGTAACTAAGGAGAAGTAGGGAGAAAGGGAGGAAGGGAGGGATGGAGGGGGAGAGAGAGAGGGAGGGGGAGAGAAAGAGAGAGAGAATGCAAGGCACACAGGGAGAAAGGGGGCTTGTACACATAGGAATATGAGAAAGGTTTTCAGTGGGTTTATGGTAAGTAGGAGAGGGAGGGGAACAAAAACACTGTTCTTCAGTTCTTCAAGGATCTCTCTCCCTCTCTCTCTCTCTCTCTCTCTCTCTCTCTCTCTCTCTCTCTCTCTCTGCATTCCGAGAATCTGCTTTACCACAGCTCCACTGTTAACTTATTTTTATCAAATATGTTTATATCAGAAAGTCGTTATGGAAACCAATTCTGCCATCCAGGAGAATTCCTGGAGCAGGCAGAAAACATTCTCTCTCTCTCTCTCTCTCTCTCTCTCTCTCTCTCTCTCTCTCTCACACACACACACACACACACACACACACACACACACACACACACACACATACACAAAGCACAATCTTGCTTTTCTCCAGCTCCAGTGGCTCTGAAGGGCAGCGGCTCAGCTCTGCTTCTTGATCAGAGCTGTGCGATGAACCCAACTATTCACCCAGGGCCACTATTCTCTTCCTGTCCTAATGTAAGAGACCCATGCTTGTCACTGTCCCCTGGGCTTCAGTCACCTAGCCTATGTGTTCTAGTTTCCATTGCTGTGATAAAGGCCATGACCAAAAGCCACTTGTGATGGAAGGAAAGGATCTGCTCGACTTATGGTCACAGTCCCATCCCCAAGAGAATTCAGGGCGGAGTAGAGACCATGAAGGAGTGCAACTCACGGCCTTACCATAGCCAGCTTAGCCTGCTTTCTTATACCACCCAACATCAAGAAAATGTCCCCAAGAGACTAGTTTACAAGGCCAGTCTGATGGGAGCATCTTCTCAGTTAAGTTCTCTTTTACATACTCCTAATTTGAGTCAAATTTGTGGGAGTGGGGAGCCCTAACCGACGTCCAGTAGCATGTGCTTCTTAGGGTTGAGAGTGGGAGTAGAGCTTTGGTAGATAGATGCTCTGAATGCTCCCAGGATCTCATGAATGAAAGCATCAAGGAAGATGCCACATCCAGAATGAAGATCCTCTGCCCTGGCCACCCTTCCCTAAGATGCTAGGTCACCAACCCCCAAGAAACCAGCCAACACCACCACTAGGTTGTTTAGAGACCATCTCAGATCAGCAATCATGAAAGGAGGGGGAAAGAGGGTAGCCTTCTAGTGCGACCCCAGAAAACAGTCAGTGTAGCTGTCTTTAAAGACATCTGGAGACCTCACCAGGAGGCAGGGATCTCCTGCAGGCCCAACTGAGCAATGGAGGGGCAAATGGGTGATATTTGGCAGGAAGTAATACTTGATATCAGGAGGAAAATTCTAAGTATTTGAAGTACCCAAAAAAAGTAATGTCTACTGCAAGAGAAAGTAAGGTCCTTGTCACTAAAACAAAGCACATGGGTGACCCAGGGAACTGACACCCCTGGCATAAAAGGGAAGAGCCAGTGACTCAGAAGATGAAAACAAGTCCAAGAGTCACGGTAGCAGGAAGTTAGCTTGTGGGGTTGAGAGGCAGGTACTGAAATTTTCTAAAAATCTAAACATGACTAGACCACTGTCCTATTGGAAGCCATATTCTACTATCTCCCTAGGCTCAGGCCTGCTCTTAAAGACTACACAGCCTCCTGCTGATCTGTCTGTGGTGTCCCCAGGCCTTTCAGAGGTCTGTCACAGCCTCTGTGAACCATCACTTGCTTTGTCCCTTCATCTTACAAGTTCTTCTGCAGTCTACAAATACAAGATGCTCTAAGTTCCTCAGGACCTCCAGACAGATTACACCTTCGGGGTCCCGGAAGAGCTAAGATCATGAAACCTTCTCCAGGATGGGAAAGGACAGCACCATCTCCTGAACTCAAGCTGCTGTCACAGCAATCTTCATTGAAAAATTAAAAAAGAAGTCTCTATTTACTCCATTTTACATGTATGTGTGTGTACAGGAACCCAGGTGCCTTCAGAGGCCAAAAAGAAGGGTGATGCTCTGTGAACTGGAATTATAGGTGGCTATGAGCTCCTGATGTTGGGGCTAGGAACTGAGCCCAGCTTCCTCTAGGAGAACAGCAAGTATTCTTTCTTAACCACTGAGCCGTCTGTCACTCTAGCCAATCTTCATCAAAATTCAAAAAGCATTTAACAGGCAGACAGTTGGAGAAACTCAACAAGAGGAGTCCACAAAGGTTCAATAAAAGCCAGTCACTCCAGACTACTCCAATGTCTTCACTGGCACATGCATTGGTCCCTTGGACAGGAGGGAGCCATAAGCAAGCATAAGACATCTTGACTGGAGAAGGCTTAAACCACACCCATCCTTGGAGCCTGTGAGAAAGGAGTGGGGACTTGGTTGCAGTGGCTGTGACCTGATGTGGTTTTGTGGCTCATTGACAAACCAGTTCTGAAGATCACTGGCTGTCAAAGTCACACAGTGTCAGCACAAGTCTTGTCTTGTTCTGTTTTTAGGGATAGCATGCCACCGTATTTGTAGATGACACAAAATTTCAAGAAGTGGTTAATGTGATGAGTGGCATAAAATGGTTGATTTTGACAAACAGGAAGTAGGGGCCCTCATTGTGGAAAAAATGATTTAATAGAGATTGCTATAAAGTTCTATATTTAAATTAAAATCAGCTTTGCTCGTTCAGAATGGGGAAGATCTGGCATGTCAGAGGTTCATGAAGAGAATGATCAAGAAGAGTTGTTGTTAATTCCTAAGCTAATTTAAACCTGAATTTTCAGATAATAATAGAACGTCAAACCATAATGCAGGCATTAAGACAGTTAAGATAATCTTAGGCCGTATCAGAAAAAGTCTCTTTAGATCATTGAAGATGCTCATGTTTGAACTGGTCAAACCTTGTCTGTTCATCCATCCACCCATCCACCCATCCACCCATCCACCCATCCACCCATCCATTCATCATGTGCTCAGAACATCCTGGGCGATAGGTTCCATTCAGTCATCTGCAAGCAAATGCAGGCAGATTCCTTCTTTTTAAAGAACTTCATGCCTGGCGACACAGACCTGGGAAGAAAAATAATGACTGGTGCAGAGTGGGAAGTGTTGGGGTAGGGTGGAGTCTTGAGAACCCTGGGGAAATGAGAAAGACGGCTGGAAGCAGACTCCCCAGAGGTTTGGACCTGTGGGCCAAGTAGGCGCTCACCAGGTCACCAGGTCACCAGATAAAGAGAACACTTACCCGGGCAGAAAAGGAAGGATGTAATTGTGGCTGGAGCTCGTGGTCCAGGGCAAGTGCTCAGGAGACAGAGTCAGTGAGATGGTGAGAGAGGCATGAACAATGAAGGTCCTAATGTCCTTACCACCCATTAGAGCCCCCCTGGAAACCACACCCAAAACCAGTTACATCAAAGTCATGGGGCTGGGGGTGGTGGGTAGAGCTCAGGTATACACTTATTTTTAAGGTTCCCCAGGTAAATGTACCTGAGAGGTGAAGGGGGGCAGGAGAAGTGCTGTCACAGAACAGCCCTCACGTTCCAGTTATGCAACATGACTAAGTTCCAGTACCTAGCTTACAATCCTGTATTAGAACTCAAGAGGATAAACTCACATAAAGTGTTCTTTCACAAAAAAAGGGAAAGGAATTTAAAAAAAAAATAGATGCACCAGAATTGAGAAATACCAATGCAAGGCCTTCACCCAGACAGGGCAAGGATTTTAACACATGGAGTATAGGAGGGCTTTAGCCAGAGACTATAAACTCCCATGTCCCCATGGTTAAGAGCACTTGTTCTTCTAAAGAACCTGAGTTCAGGGGTTGGGGATTTAGCTCAGAGGTACAGCGCTTGCCTAGCAAGCGCAAGGCCCTGGGTTCGGTCCCCAGCTCCAAAAAAAAGAGAAAAAAAAAAGGAAAAGAAAAAGAAAAAGAACTTGAGTTCAATTCCTGGCACCCACATAACAGCTCACAAATGGTCCATAGCACCAATTCTAGGGGATCAGATACACTCTTCTGATCTCCTCAGGCACCAGGCAGACATTCAAACAAAACAGTCATGCACATAAATAAAAATATAACTAGAAACAAACTAACTAACTAACTAACCAACTAACTAACTAACTGCCTGGAAGCTAGGCGCAAAGCCAGATACCTACAGTTCTCTCTATAGGAGACAGAAAGATCACTTGAGCCCAGAGTTTGAGACCAGCCAAGGCAGCATAGCAAGACCTTTAGTCAACCGATCAATCACTAAATAAATAATTATCATAAAACCCAGGCTTGCATTTCTAAAAGTTTTCTATGTCTGCCATGCCAGCAGGTAGCCCCAAGAGACACTTTTGTTCTTTCAGGAAAGATGACAGTAGCGTTCTATGAGACAAGAGTAGAAGACATGGAGGGGACAGCTTCAGGACCTTCCATGAGGTCTTGAGCCATCAGGACCTGCTGATGGATAAGAAAACAAGGGTGAAGGATAGCCCAGTGGAAGCTCCTAGATTTGGGTACAATTTACTAAGATGGAGACACTCAGACAAGCTCCGCTGAAACAAAGACCTTTTGGATCTCCTTGTGGGGATGTCAAATAGGAGATTCATAGAAATCTCAGGTCCCAGAAGGGCACAAGAGCCTGGAATAGCAAGGCATGCAGGGTGCTTGCTGCCAGGTCCTGCTGCCTGGAGAGAGGAAGTGAGTTACCCTTGCAGATGTCTACGGAGACGCTGCCTTGAAGGGCTGAGCAGGAGACTGGGTTAGATCAACAGTCAAGTGTGGGCCTCAGACACTGCTCAGCAGGAACCTACACTGATGGGACACTGAGTTCACTCAAAAAGGAGATGAAAGGCAGAGAGGCTGGTGTAACACAGGGCCTTGGAAGCCATAATGAGTCAGCCACATCTTGATGGGTACTGGGTGGTACTTCAGAGTTGGAGCAGTGTTCGGGAGGTTTGTCTGCCAGACCACTTGCCAAGTGGGTGACATTCCTGTAGACTCTGCTCTTGGGTGGATCTCCTATGCTCTCCCTTATAGACTGAGACAGGCAGGTGGATTTTGGTGCTGGTACTAAGCTCTCATAATAAAGAGCCCTGGACCCAATGCCCTACAAAGGAGCCTGTAATATTTCTGTAGAAGCACTGTTGATATGCACAGCCTCCTCTCCCGGGTCTCAGAACACACAAAGCAAGCTGTAAGTTCTCCCCTTCTGCAGAGTATTTCCAAATACCCGGGAGAGTGGCATTGCAAGAAGGAGAACCTGGAAGCCACTCTTACGTATTATAAAAGGTGAGCCGCTCCTCAGTGGAACTTTGCGTTAGTCACACCTGCCTGTCCGAGAACCTACTCCCCCCATGATCTGCAACTGGTGATTGGTACTATAGCCAGCCAGGGCTGCAAACCTCAGTTACTAACCAGAAGACCAAGGCAGGCCACAGAGAAGAATGGGGCCTGAACATCTTTCATCTGGGAGAAGTGGGATGGGGGTAGGGGTGGGGGTGGGAGTGGGGCCAGCATCATCCTGGCTACATTGGACATGGTAAGGTCCCAGCTAGGAGGTACAATTTGGGGGCAGCTACAGGAATTCATATTTGCTAAGGTGAGAGGCCTAAACTGTGACAATGAGGCTGAGGAGAGCGACCCAGGAGCATACTAGGACTCACCAGTTAGCCTGCCCCCACCTCCCAGGCCCCCCAAACTCCAATGGATCCAGTGTGGAGATCAGAGAACGAAGAACAAGTGGCCCTGAGTTCAGTGCCCTCTTTCACTGGGGTCTTTGTTTCTCAGAGAGGAGGAGGTAGGAGGAAGGAAGAAGACGGGGAAGGGGATGAAGGGGGGGGAAGAGGATGAAGAGAGAAGGAGGTCAGTTCAGAGCTCCTCAGTACTCCTGGGGAGGAAGCAGCAGACCCTCAGAATGGGGGTGGGGGTGTCTCGGACTCCTCCCTCCAGGGGTGGAAGGACAAATTCACAGAGCCCTATGGGCTGCTGGCCTATCAAGCCTTTCACTAAGAACCAGCTCTTTCCTTTCAAAGAGGGTGGAAGTCACTGTTCTCTTGTCTCCGTTGATGAACAGATTCTGGGTGGCAGGAGTCACCATAGAAACAGGTGCTATCTTAAGCAAATGAGCCTTATTAACCTTAAGAGTGGTGGAGTTTTCACAAGATTGCACATATAGGGTAGGAGGGAGACAGGGTTTGGTGGGGGGAGAGTCGAGGTGGCTGGGAAGCCACGTTGCTCCGGGTGGGGAGGCATGGATTGCATATGTGTGCATGTGTGTGTACTGCACGTGTGGGTGCCCGTCTATACTTGTTGTACAAAACTGCTTCTGGGAGGAGGTAAGCTCAGGTCCTGCCCCTCCTTCCCTAAGAAATAAGCACCCTCCTCAGTCCCCTTCCCCTGCCAAGAAATCTTTGTCTCCTAGAAAGTGGCCCTAAGGCTGCAGGTGCCCAGAGCTCCAGTCATGACCCTCTTCCTTCTCCCACTGCTTTTGTATAGACCTTGCTTGTGTCCCCTGGCCTTCGGTCCTTAGAAACAGGTGTTTCTGGAGAGAATGGCCAGGAAGAAGGGCCCTTTCTGCCGTAGGCAGCAGTTTAGTTCAGTAGCATGAGTGGGAATACAGGCATTTAGTAGACTTGGTCCATGTAACTGGTCCATGACTGTCTGCTTATGTCCCTCAGTGAGCCCCCATCTGTAAGGGCAGATTTACCAGGCACCTCGCAGGACTGAAGCCAGGTTCCCATGAGATCACCTAAGTTCACATGGAAAGTATACCCTCAGCACTCCCCACTATGACCTGCCTCCTTTCTGGGGAGACGGGGTGGGGACTTTTTCCACATTAACCTTTCCTCATTATGGTTTCATCAGTCAACAGAATTGCCTGGGTTGTCCCCCTCATTCTGTGCTTTGGAGACGGGGGTAGAAGGGGGGTTGTGGCTTGAGGAAAGATCAGGACAGAGATCCTGGCCCTCTGAGAAGTTGTGGTAGACAGGTAGGCCAGGAAGAAGTAAGGTTGGGTAGGGCTTTGAAGTCAGGTAGGGTTGGGATGGACAGAGAGAAAAGGGCCATACATTCAGCTCTTGGTGTTAAGAAGAAATATGTCTTTTCCCTCAGAATTCCTGAGCTGTGAGTGTTGGTTCCAAGACACACATCTGCTGCCCTCTGCAGCCCCTCCTTGGACAGGACACTCCACTACTCCATGTAGCATGCCACCTGCCCTAGCCTGGCTCCTCTCCTTAGTATAAATCCAACTGCTGCCTCAGGGACTCTGGTGCCATGCTGTAGACCCTCTGTAGTCCAAGGGGTTGTTTATCAGGGAACCAGGTTAGCAGACACCGCATCCCCTGCAAGGACTCTTGGAAGTTGGGAAATCCTTTGCTTCCTTGCTGCAAAGGGTCAAGAGCCCCAGGGTAGGGGATATGGATGGCTCAGTGGATCAAGTGTTTGTGTTTAATCCCCAGCATGAGGAGGCAGACTAACAAAAGAGTTTGTTAGTCTGGCTCATTGGTAAGACCCAGGTTCAGTGAGAAACCCTGTCTCAAAAGATGAGGTGGAGAGTGGAGGAGGACACCCTACACTGACCTCTACACACACACACACAGAGAGAGAGAGAGAGAGAGAGAGAGAGAGAGCGCTTTAACACATGCCTTGGAACTGAGGCAAGGTTGCCACCACTGATTGGCTCTTCCCTGCCTTATGGTTTTCTAGATCTCCAGAGCTGGTAGATGCCTCAGGCTCATTAGGTGATACCCATGAAGAAAGACACTGATATCCAACATCACTCAACCTATAAGTGTAGTGTGGACCACAATGAAGGAAGGGTCTTAGCATTTAGTCTCTAGTGCCCCAACATTACTGAAATGAGAGAAGCCACCCTCCAGCTCATGTTTGCTGGTTCACCTAAGGTTAGGGGGTGATTAGGTAGGTCACCAGGGGTGCCATGGGACCCATCTTTTGGGTCTGACTAATGGAGAAGAAAAGGGAAGGTCAGCCCTGGTAGCTCAGCTCTCACCTCCTCTCCATTTAGAAAGCAAAACCTGGGGCTGGGGATTTAGCTCAGTGGTAGAGCGCTTACCTAGGAAGCGCAAGGCCCTGGGTTCGGTCCCCAGCTCCGAAAAAAAGAACCAAAAAAAAAAAAAAAAAAAAAAAGAAAGAAAGCAAAACCTGGCACTTGGGAGTTTGGTCTGGCCCCAGCAAGGGACACAACTTTAAGGATGGATACATGTATGTATGTGTGTATGTATGTATGTATGTATCTTTCCAATCCCCTCATCTGTAGCTCCAGAATCTTCTTTCCCATTGGCTTTAGAGCTTCTTAGTGACATGGAAACAACACAGTTGAAGGCCTGGCTGAAAGGACCATTCACAGAGAGAAGCTGTGAGCTGACTCAAGCCCCAGACTCAACTTGGCAATACACAAAATGGGAATATTTCATGAGCCACTTAGAGAAGAGCAAACCCAGAGGCTCTGGCCACAAAGCAAAAAGCAGAATTTTACTCTAGATTATCTCCCAGCAAAATCTTCTCCTTCCTCTACAACAGTGGCCTCTAGAAGTTATAGTAGCCTGCCTGCCTGCCTGCCTTTCTTCCCTCCTCCCTCTTTCTCTCCCTTCCTCGTCCCTCCCTCATTCCCTTCTTCCCTCCCTCCCTCCCTCCTTCTCTCTCTCCCTCCCTCCCTCCCTCCCTTCCTCTCCTTCCTTCCTTCCCTCCTTCCTCCCTTCCTCCCTTCTTTCCAAGGGCACCCAGTTCATAATTTATAGGCATGACATGGAGAGATCAATGTCACTGAGAGAAGTTATTACTCAGTTTCAAGAGAAGGAGACTTGCCAAGCTGTGCCATTCAAAGTCCCATGGGGAAGTCCCAGGGTGTGTCAGGAAGCAGAGGTGGCAGAGAGGAGTGTGGCCTGAAGCCTTTGCTGTGGTTTCTGCAGGAAAAGAGCAAAGTGAGGGCAAGCAAGCCCTAGCAAGCTTAGCCCTGATGAGCTGGCATACTATCAGTGGGCTCTGGGGTGATCGGAGTATGTCCCAACTGTCTGGTACCTGCCCTAGGGTGCATGGGGCAGGGAATGTTACCTAGGTATGAGAGGGTGAGGGAAAAGAAGTGATGGAAGAGATGGGCTTGGGGCTGGTTAGTGTGTACGTGACAGGTGTGCTTGTAGGCAGTCTCTAGGAAGTAGGCAGCTTTGGCAGGGACATCTTTCCAGAACAAGCGCCCCTCAGGTTATCAAAGCATCAACACAATACAGAAGATAAAACCTATGACCAATTCACCCTGCATCCTGTCTCTCTGAACACTGCTCTTTTGAAATCATCCAGAATCCTCTTGTTCAGGTGCCTTCTTTGGGACTCTAGGACCTGCCCCACCACCCCCTGCCACCTCCCACTTAGCGCAAGCTGTGCCGCACAATTTAGCACCCAATTCCACGCTATCTTGTTCCCTAGCCATTCCAGGGCGCTTGCCCCAGTTTCCCAGCCCCCCTGGGAAGGCTCTGCTCGCCTCCTTCCTGCACTGGTGCATGTCCAACCCTGTACCCTGAGCTCCACTGTGTACATAGGCATCAACACTTATCCTGTTTGGAGTACCACTTCTGACTGCATTGCCTTTGACACATTTAGAATGGGTAGCCAGGCTGACATCACGGCCTGCATTGTCCCTCTCACAGACTGCTGTCTCTTCCCTAGGTCCTTCTGATTGCACAGGCCTAGCAGAGGTGTCTTCTCACAGCTTCCTCCAATAATCATACACCCTCCAGCATTGACCACTCACCATCCACAAAACCCCTTCCCCTCCTCCAAACATCCTCCATTGCTTTCCCCTTCATCAAATAGCCTCTTCCTCCTTCTCTCCCATAGCAAAGTGCTCTGTAGTTTTCAAACTGGCTTAGGCCACAAGATGTCTTCTAGAGAGACCATGAACCTGCCTACTATGAGATTTTTGACTTTGGCTGAGATTGCTCATCTCCCTGGCCTCAGTATCCCAGCAGCTTGGATGAAGAGTTGGCTACATGACCACCAAGGCCATCACCATCTGGAGTATTAGGAATTACTATATAGTTCTTTCTTGGCCTAGGCAAGAATGTCTCCTTAGATTGCACAGGGGAAGATATAGGAACTGTGATGGCAGATATACCCTTTCCCCAAAGCTAGCACCATATGCTGAATAGAGAAGTCTTTTTTCTATTACATACTATTGACCATGCCGTTGATAGTTTCGGTAGCAAAAGGGAACTCAACCCACCCAAGACTGGCCAGGCAGACACCTCCATCCCCTACGCCTTCCTTTCTCGTCTCTCTGCTAGGCATTATAGGAAGCTGTAGAAGGCTAGTATTAAATATCCTCAAGAAACTCAAAACCCCATGGAGAAATGAAATAAACGTACACACGTGCGTACACACAAACACAGCATACCGTCCTCTAGCTTCTCAGGAAGCTAGAGGATGCCATAGTCCAGTGGCACAGTACTCTTGCCAGTCTGGGGTGGTTGCTTGTAATCCTTCCTCTGGGTTAGCTGCATCTGACTCTCAGTCTCTGGCAACACACAGTGCAAAGCCACATACGGGTACCCAGTGTCTAACACCTAGAAAGAACTGTGTTGTAAACTTTGGGTTAGGTGGGATTTGTCTGATGCTGTTGCCATTGTAAACATTCCACATAATGGTCCTCTCAGCCACAGAAAGGCTCTGAAATCACAGCATCTCCACATCTAAGGTGCACATCTGAAAATGTCCTTAACACTTAGAAACACAAAACCATTGTGTTTGTACTGATACTTGCTCCAGAAACCACGGCAGATTCATTTATATGTTACACTAGAATGGTATGAAACAGCAATGAAAAAATATCCAATAAATATGAAGAATTTTATGAAATGTTTCAAAAAACTAATGAAAGGTTGGAAGGTTAGATAGATGTTAGATACATGATTATTTAAGTAGGTAGATAGATATGTATACATATACATAGGTAGATACAGACATGCAGACAGATAGAGTTCATATGTTGATGGTTTCTAAATTAATTTGTTTGATAAACATTGATTTTGTTGGAATACAATATAAATTTTATAGACTGGAGAGAGAGAGAGCTCTGCAGTCAGGAATGTTGGCTGCTCTTCCAGAGGACCCAGGTTTCCCAGCACCTAGTACCAGCCATCAGTGGCTAACAGCCATCAGTAACTTCAGTTCAAAGGAACCTAACACTCTTTTCTGGCCTTTATGGACACCACGAACACATGGTGCACAGACATACATGTAGGCAAAACACACACACACACACACACACACACACACGAAGAATTTTATGAAATGTTTCAGAAAACTAATGAAATATATGTGTATATATAATATACAATAAAATAAATTTTTAAAGATGCTTCTGTTGAAGCTTAAGGTATTCAGTATGAAGAAAGAGGAAGAAGAGGAGGAGGAAGAAGAAGAAGAGGAGGAGAGGAGGAGGAAGAAGAAGAGGAGGAGAGGAGGAGGAGGGAAGTACTCATAAGGACTATTCAAGAGCGTTTTGTAAACGATGACTCTGGGATCAGATGGACTTGTTTGGCTGACATTGATTCATATTGGGAAAGCACAGCGTGTGACGTGCCGCTGTGGCAGGAAAGTCACAGATACGTCCTTGAGATGGAGCAGGAAGATCAGGAGCCAACTAAAATACTCATCCCAGCATGAAGAGAAACCTAACCAGTTCCCCTTCCCAGCCACTCAGGAAGCTGAATCAGGAAAATGACATGTTCAGGTCTAGCCTGGGCTACATCATGAGCTTCGGACCACTCTGGACAACTTACTGGGTCTCTGTCTCAAAACAAAGCATTTAGGAGGAGCCAAGTCTGTATCTTGTTGGTGGAGCGCTGGCCCCGCATATGGAAGGCCCTGGGTTCACCTCCCAGCACAACAATAAGAGTATTAAAGTTCTTTCTCAACCTGTAATCACAACAAATTCAAAATTAACTATGTGAATGTTAATTTTAATGTTAAATCATCAAAGAATAAAATGAACTGACACTTTTTACGCAGCTGTGTAAAACCTTGAAATTGTAAATATGAAAACCTTCAAGGGCCGATTAAAAGAAAATGCACTTTGGAAAATCCAATGTACAGATGACAAAATGTCACTGTCACAGACACACACAGCCATCACAGTGTGTTAATACCACACAGACCTAGTGGGGCTGTGGTAAGGCAGAAAACAAGCAGGAGGTTAAATGCTCAGGACAGTGTCTGGCACAGTAGGCACTCAAAACATTGTATCAGTTATCAATCTACTGTAGCACTCAATAGAAAAACATTAGATTTAAAAAAACAGCAAAGGCCATAAATAGGATAATTTGAGTGAGGATAGGGTAGAACCCAGAGCCTTATGAATATTTATTTCATAAGCACCCTGATGTTGAACCACACCCACATCCCAGGAAATTCTGTTTAAACCTACGAGAAATGAGCATCTCTACACGGACAGTGAGAAATGCAAGCCAAACAAGATCATCTTCCTTGGCCACTGAACTGGCAGAGCTTGAATGTGGCTTTGTTTTAAAATTAACTAATACCCAGGACCCTCTCATATGTCACCAGTGGGAGTGGAGTATGAATTGCTGAGAACCCTCTTGTAAGGTAATACTGCCAGATGCATCAAATGTCAAATGCCTTTATAATGTATACAAGCTTTGACCCAAGGCTCATTTTAGAAATTTGTACAAAAATTATATTAAAAAGGTGGTATATATCAAAATAAAATAAGATGTGTTAAGTACGGTGGACGTGAACAGTGTATATCATCAACAGTACAATTCACTGCCAGGTGGCTTATACTAGCTACAAAGTAGAATGTCCCAATACCCCCACCACACACACAAGGTTAAAAATTAGCAATGACCTATTTACCCAGTGCGAGGACTGGCAGCTAATAGTAGCTTGTGGAACAGTATGCAGCTAATAAAAGGATGGAGACAAGGTATTTATGTCACATTGCAATGCGAAATGAAAGAGCAGACTAGAGGTTAGTAAGCTATAGGCTGGGGTACAGCTCAGATGGTAGACTTCTTCCTGGCATACACAGAGTTCTGGCTCCTGTTTCCAGGGCTACCTAAGCTAGATGTGTGTGCCACTGATCTCAGTGCTGGGGAGATGGAGACAGGGAATCAGACATTCAGGGTCATCAGCAGCTGCGTACAAGTTAGAGACCAATCAGGGATGTACAAGTCTGGCCTTCAAAACAAAACCAATACAAGTTATTAGACAGATGTTGGACATGGTTGTGCATATCTGTAATCCTAGCATGTGGGGAGCTGAGACAGAGTGTGGGGGGGGATTCTAAACTCAAGGCTAGCCTGGGCTACATGTCAAGATGCCATCAGGAGAAAGAAAGAAAGAAAGAAAGAAAGAGAGAGAGAGAGAGAGAGAGGGAGGGAGGGAGGGAGGGAGGGAGGGAGGAAGGAAGGAAGGAAGGAAGGAAGGAAGGAAGGAAGGAAGGAAGGAAGGAAGGACCCCAAATTTATCAAAGGGCACTCAGGGAATGTCTATAGGTACATTTGTAAAGCACACTGTTTCTGTCCCACAGGGTGACTTCAGCTCAGTAAAAATAATTAGATGGAACCTACCCCATTTGGGTGTATGAAAAATATGCACGAGAGAAGAAACTGGAAAGTATACCCACCAACATGTTCCTAAGAGTCAAATCCAGGCAGCAGCTGTAGAATTGGAAGTGGTTTTTATGTTCTTCTTTGGGCTTAGATGTTTTTCCAAATATTATATAATATGTATTTTTATCACCATATTTTAAGTACTGTCTAAAAAAATTAAACTGCAGAGCAGAGCACATGACCATCACAGCTCCAGGGGTGATGGGGAGGACCAGGAAAGGTCCCTGAGGCTTCCTTTAGGAGGTGCCGAAGCCCTGAGCGCGCCCTGCCCTACCTCCCTGCCACCACCTCCCTTCTTACATCCTGCACATGTTTCTCTGCCCTCAGCCTGGAACTCCATTTGCAATTACAGGTGGTGTGTCTGTCCTAGGACTTGGGGCTGAGAGTGCCCTACAGGCAGAGCCAGAATCCTGAAATCCTGACTGCTCTTTGAAAGGGTTACTGATACTTAAATAAGGCAAGGCATGTCAGGTACTGGATGAATCACACAGACACGGAGTGTCTAAGTCAGAAATGTTGGTTCTAACTGGTAAGAGCAAGGAAGGCTTTACTGAGGAGGAAGCCTGACAGCATGGGTGGATAGAACCTAAGTCACAATCCAGTACCACTGTTGGCTAAAAAGTAAAAGGTCCCCAAGGGTTTCTGGAGGAGACGGCTCAGTCAGTAAAGCCCCCATTTTACAAGCATGAGAAACCGAGTTTAACTCAGAATCCATGCTTAAAAGGCTATGTGTGACAGAGCACACGTCCGAAATCCTACTGCAGATCCTTGGGGCTTGCAGCCAGCCAGTCTTGCTCAACAGTTCCAGGCCAGTGAGAGACTGTCTGAAAAGACAAGGTAGATAGCACTTGAGAAACAGCATCCAAGAGTGTCCCCTGGCCTACACAGACACACACACATGCACACACAGACACACGCACACCCACACACACACAGGCATACACACACACATATACAAGCACATGCAGATACACACATACACACTCATACACAGACACACACACATGCACACGCATGCACACATATACACACACATGAACGCATGCACAAAAGCATGTACACATACATACATGCACAAAACACAGGTCACCATAGAAACATCCCACCAACCCTGCCCCAGCTCTTTCATCAACACTGGATCAAGCCCTAGCAGCCTTGCAAGGCCGTCTATGGCAAGGAACCCTAATGCTGTTTCACTCAGAAGGGCCAGTCTGTATATAGGGACCACTGGTCTGTGATATCACCCACAGCCAGCTCACTCACTGATGTGATCACATATTTCCTCACATTTGTTGGCAATCCTTTATTAAGAATCCCATAAAATTAAACATCACCTCCCCAAGACTGTGGCTTTTATTTTTTTTTTTATCTGACTCGCTCACAGCTTTACGCCTAGGGCCTAGGATGGTGCTTAATGAATTGTAAGTACTTATTAAATGTTTGTTATATAAATTAAATAGAACTTAAATATTGGTTCACAGGAGTCTGCACCATGTTGCACGTATATGTGATGAATACATATGTATGTGTACACAGTTCTGTAGCTGCCTTGTGAATATGCATTATGTGTTTATACATAAGATATGCAGAGAATCCAAAAGTGAATATGCATACATGTGTACATATGCACACACACACATACACACACACACACACACACACACACACACACACAGAAACAGACATGCGTGTGCCATTTGGGAAAATATCAAAAGGAGAAGCCCACAGCTTTCTCAGGAGTCAACTGCATCCTTTGGGAATAGAATTGCAATAAAATAGAATTTGGATGGTGTCACAAATAAATTTGCCTTTCTAAAAGCTCCCAAATTAAAATTTGAGAGGCTTGCACATGAGGACGGGTGGCAATGAATAGATATGAATTTGCTTTATTTGTGCAGCATGAAAATCTCACTGTACCATTTCAGGGAGAGGGAAGAAAAGCCGAGGTGAGGGAAGCGAGTTGCCGGAGGCTCGCCTGCTCAGGCTGCCTCCTGTCGCAACCTACATTCCTGGGTCTGCCCAGAAACCTAGTGGACACTATAGCCCATTGCACTATCCCGACCCAGAAGCACACACAATCCGGCTTCTCCTTGGATGTGCACGGAAAGTGAGGAATCTGAAAGAACCCAGTGACTGAGGCTAAGGACCCCTGTGAATTACCAGCTTAATAGACTTAACTCTTTTGTGCCTCTGGCCAACCAAAGGGTGTTGGTTGTCTCTATGTCATCCCCCCAACCACAGCAAAAGAAAATGATTTGTCACACTGATCCAGCATCTCAAAGTCCTGGGGGAATCGTTGCACGTCCCAGGCACTTGCACATCTAAGTGCCTCATGCTAAAGACTGTGTTTAAGGGTAATCGAAACAGTTTGATCTTTAAAGAACCCTGGATGCATAATATCTATACATAGTTCTTGAATTTTTATCCTAAAAACAATTAGCCAAAAAGCCCTTTTTATATGATATTTGCAACTACACTGACAGTAACAGCAATTAAACCCCGTCTGTTTGCTGAGAGGAGCCAACTCCCCCTTCTCCAGAAGCCTGTAAAATGTACAAAGTGGGGACTGTACCAGAAGCCTGCAGAGATAGCTCGAGACCCTCCAAAGACAGGCTCCAGCTCAGCTGTGTCCTCTATAACCCCAAGTGTCCCAAAATTTTAGACAGCCATAGCAACCCAAGAATAGTCTTGGTATTTCCTTTTTTACCACTTATAACAGCTTCTGGTCTACTCCTTCCCTGACCCTCTCCCTTGACTTCCTGTTCCTTCTGCCTCACAGAAGGGCCTTTCACTTGCTATGGTCATGGTCAGTCCCAAAGGTTTGTATGCTCTATTGACCTCGGGTCTTCCCAAGGAGAAACTATGTCTAGGTCTGGGCTAGTGGCTCTGATGAATAAATGCAGGAGAGGGTGAATGGGTGAATTAGTCAGCCCTCACAGTAATGTAGAGTAACAAAAGAAACCTTTGAGGTGTATGCAACAGAGACTGGGGTTCTAGGGCTGGGGCGGTGGGGAGGTCTGGAGTGATAGCTGAACTTGTGCCTATCTTTCTACTGTCGCGGTTACCCGGGAACACTGAGCATGACCTAAACCCTCTCTGAATGCTCTCCTGATTGGGGAAAGGTTCCCAAGCTCTTAATTTTTACCTTTTTCTCTTTGTATCATTAAACTGTTTGCAGCTGGGGGATTGCTTCTCTGACACAGAGAGCTCCCAGAAGCTTATTGGCATACCACAAAACAGCAGCATTCAGGATTAATGAAACTCCCCTGTGTCAGGGGAGTAAGGCGGGAAGTGACAGGCCATCCACTGTCCTCACCTGTCCCCTCTGTGAACTCCTGAGCATGCGCAACTGCCCACATATGCATACATCAGAGAGAGAGAGAGAGAGAGAGAGAGAGAGAGAGAGAGAGAGAGAGAGAGAGAGCACAATGCAGCTTGGTATTGGCCCAGGCCTGTAATTGCAGTTAGTCAGAAGGTTGAGACAGGAAGAGGCCTATGTGGCCTCCAGTCTGAGTTCAAGGCCAACTTGGGCAACTTAATTCGACCCTGTTTCAAAATAAGAAGTACAGATTGCTGAGGACATAGCCCAGTAGTAGAATGTTTGCCTGGTGTGCACAAGGCCCCAGGCCCAATTCCCAATACCACGACCAAAATTAAAATTTAAAAGCAATGCAAACTATGGTGGATCACCAGGTACTCTGTACTGGGGAACAGGGCCACAGAGTGAGGTGAGATCTATAGTGTGTGCCAGGGAGAGCCTCTCTGAGAAGGCCATGCTAGAACAAAACTGTAGAAGCGTTAAGGGACGAAGCTTACAAAAATCTGGGAGGACTCTGAGGAGAACCAACCAATGCAAAGGGCTTAAGGCAAGAATACCCCTGGGTGTCCAAAGTGGAGCTAGAAGGCTGTGACTTCAGTAGAGTAAGCTCAGAGCAGGGTAAGGGGATATGAGATGAGAGAGTTGAGATTGCAGGCAGGCCTATCCAAGCTCTGCTCTTCCCGTGAATCTGTCAGGAACTACTAGGGCATGGGAGCAGATGTAGGAGACATTTACAGAGGTTCTAGAAGGATTCTTCTAGCTGTTTTAGGACTCAAAGTAGAAGCAAGAATATGTCAGAAACTACTGCAATAGTCCAGGTGACTGAGAAAGGAAGCCACAAGTCACTAGGCTGACAAGGGCCAAAGCCACCTACAACTGCACCTTGTCTCGAAGCTAAGGTCAGCAAAGATGGTGTGTTACCTTGAGTTGGGAAGTTAGCCAGCTGGGGACAGAAGAGGAAACCCATTTTAAGGAAGGAGAATCACTTCAAGCAAATGCCTGACAAACTGAAGGCATATTTTTTGGGAAACCAAAGAAGCCCAGCTCAGGAGCACCCAGATACTGGTCTCCCCTTGAGGCATAAGATCAGCTCCAGAGGACTCAATATTCCTGGAGAAGTCACCCCAAAACTGCACTATGGTCTCAGGCACCAGCCTGCCACCTCTGACCTGCACAGACATCCAGTGCTAGGGATGAAGGAAGTGTAGATACCAGGTCCTCCATAAATATCACTGCAGTCTTTGGAGGAGGGGGGAGGCAGCGTATCGGCATAAACTAGAAGCTGAAAGACTAAAGGTCTTGGCAGGGCATCTGCCTTCATTCTAACTAGCTGCCCTGACAATCCAGGCAAACCCAACAGTTTGCCAAGTGAAGGGTTTGAGTCCCCTGAACTCAGGGCAGTGTCCACAACTGAAGCCCCCCCCCCCCAGTTTCTCAGCTTCTCCGAGTTTTTGTTGTTGTTGTTGTTGTTGTTGTTGTTGTTGTTTGACTTGCCGACAGCCTATTCTTCATCCCAGAGATTTTCAGAAGCCACGTGACACACTTAGTGTGGGACTCTTGTCTCCCTGTTTCATTTTTCTGGTTACATTATTCCAGATAATACTCCTCTTGCTTGCCAAGAGAAGAAGAAAAAAATGACATTAATTAAAGATTTGGTCTGTGTCCTAATCAAAAAATTTTGAAAATGAATGTATCATACTGTACGTTCCGTAATGTAGTCGGCTTTTTTACTTAGCAATATATCATTAACATTTTCCTATGTCAACACATAATCTCCCCAACCATGATTTTTACAGCAGAAGTAGTTTACCATATGGGTGTACTATAATTTCCTCAGCCAATCCTTCACTGTTGGACATTAGGCTGTGTCTCTTTTTTTCCCTCAAATATATATAATTATCACCAAGGCTACGAAGAACACGTGAGCAGATAACTCTTCATTCACCTCTGCAGTAACTTACTTAAGATGAACCTCAGAGTTCGGAAGCTTCAGGTGTTCAAAGGCTTGAGGGCCTACGTCACCAAAATACCCTCCAGTATTTAGAATGTCTATCTGTTTAGATTTGTGCCAACCATATCTGAGGGCTGAAGAGAAATAAAGCAAGACTACGGCTCAAACCCTCCCACCCCCATTCCACATGTGGGTAAACTGAGGCCAGGCAGAGATATGGTCAGGTAATTGTCCAGGGTGCTCCTCACAAGTGTGTGAGGCGTAAAACAAACTAGGAGGCAACAGACCCTGTTTGCATCCCCCAACTGCCCAGCCTGCCCACCTCAGACGAAACTGCCATAACTCAGGCTTCTGGAATCTTCCTCTGCCTTTCACAGTCATGCTAACTCTGAGACCCAATGGCCCACAAAGTTTTCTTTCACTACCCCTCACACATCTTTTCCCTCAGTAAACTGTTCCTCCTTCAGCCCTCTCATTGCAAGCACGCTGGTTCTTATCCCAGGAACACCTCCAGGACATTGAGGAAATGTTTCCTGTTCCCATCCCTGGCCCCCTCATCATCCTCCCCAGGTACCTCCCACTGCCCTCTCTTAATTAGCTTTCCCAACATGCCCTCCCCACAGTGCATCCCAGCAAAAGTGGCTCTACTCTCAAAGGCTTCAGTCACACATCCCTTACCTCTGTCCAGAGTTCCTTGGCTAGGCCTGTGACTATTTCTCCCTGTACACCCTGCAAGGGCATTCACAGTGCATGAGACAGAATATTAGTTCTGTTTTGTCTGACTCAGCCCACACCTCCCCCACTTACCTGCCTAGAGCATCCTTTAAGGTTGAATATAAACATCTCTTCCTCTAAAGCAGTCCTGGGATCTGTTCCCTTCAGGAAGTCAGGCACTTCACAGAGGGTACACAGTCCCCACCCCCAGCCTACACACCCTTAGAGACATTCAGAGGTCATGGCAGCTTACTTCTCTGACTCTCCACCTAGGCTCAAGCACTTGGAGAACTTAAACCCCTGCGTGTGTTTGAGGACTGAAGAGCAAAGAGTACTAAATCCTCTTCTCTCTGCCATCGCCAACCAACTGGAATCCAGACCAAGAATTGCTTCTGACTTCAGTGAGAGGGTACCACGGAAACCAAGCTTATCTGTCAGAGTGCTGCTACCCTCTCCCGCTTCCTCTATTCCAATCAATTCCCAGGCAAGAGAAACATCCCTTAGGAAAGGCCATTCGGATATGTAAGACCTGCCCTGTCTTCTGCCCACTCTGGTATAAACCACTCAACAGCCTGACTTCCATGTCTAGAGCAAGCAGGCCTTCCGCTTGCAACCCTTCTCACCATGGTTCACCCATTCTTCTGAAGTATCATTCCTTCGCCCCAAATGTGAATCTCGTCATGCTCCAAGAGAGGCAGCTTGGCAGCGTTCTCAGAGGGGGGCCCACTAGTGAAGATTTTACACCTAAACATCAGGGCCCAATCCAAGGGGATGGCTTTCTTCCCCTTGGAAAGAAAGTACACCCCAACTTCTTTCTAGGGAAAACATGAGCAGGATACAACAATGTCTTTGGGGGCTCCCATCCTGCTATCAGTAATCTAGATCCCTCCGGAATGGAAGGATTAGTCTTCTCTTCCTGGGAAACAAAATACATCGATGATGCAGCAGGCAGGTGTGTGTGTGTGTGTGTGTGTGTGTGTGTGTGTGTGTGTGTGTGTGTGCGCGTGTGTGTGTGTGTGTGTGTGTGTGTGATTTCTACTCTGTACTGGACATGTCCTGAACACCTATTGTTTTGGATCATTTCCTTCTACAAGACCATCATAAGCTCCACTTGCACAACATGGGGAAACGGTGGTTCCGAGAAGTCACTTCCTCTACCTAGAGTCATATACATAGTAAGAACTGGGGCAGAGACTGAAACCCAGCTTCTCTTCACTCCAATGTCTGCCTTCTTTCTGGTACAACCGTCTCCTCCAGACTCCATTTCCAGGCATCCACAGATCCCTAGGAACAGTTCTTCCTTCTCCTTCTCCTCTGTTAGCCCTTGCTGGTAACATCCTCCACACCCAACTTCCAGGACCCTGCCTGCTACCTAGTGTCTTTATTTTCAAGGAGGAATCCATCCAGCAACATGGGTTTCTGGGTTCATACCTCTTCTACCAAGGGACAGAGTTCGGGCCATCCGAGTCAGGCACACTTCCGCCATCTTGCTTCCACCGCCTAGCATTCCTCTCAGTTCTCTTCCCCTAAAGAGCAAGATCTGTGGCCAGACAGACATGTTCCAAAATATCCCACCCCTTTGCCCTTCCCCGCAGAGCTATCGTCTTCAGTCTGGAATTTTGATAAGACCTCAGCTTTGACCCCAGCTTTGGACAGGACAGGGAAGGCCCTGGGCCAGCTTCCCAAAGTTGTCTCATAGGAACAAGGAAACCCCAGTCCTCTTCTTTAAGAACCGATGTCCTTGATTAGAAACCTTTGAAAGTCAATGGCTGTCCCCAACATCCCCACAACCCCTGCCTCAACGAACAAGAACCGCCATAAATCTGACCCTTGCTCAACCACTCCCAGCATTCTCTAGGTGAGGTTACCTGAGGTCAGGCCCTGAGGCTTTATGCTCAGCTGCTTTGCACTCCCACTGCCACTTGTAGATCTGGGGCAGCAGAGTCAAAGTAAGTAGCAAAGGTGCCGAGGAATGGGCATGGCATCAGACCCCTGCTCAAGGAGTGCAGGCATCATGTGGATGGAGCCTGAAGCATCTCTGATGGTCCCCTCCACAGTGCCCATGCCTTCCCTCCTGGTGCCCTCACTGTTGACAGAGGGTTATGTAACCCAGAGTGAAGGAAGGCCTGGAGTTCTCCCCAAAGCAGCAGAGTGAATCTTTTTTTTTTTTTTTTTTTTTTTTGCCGCCGCTGTCATTTTCTCCACAGGAATCTGCTTTATGCAGATTGGATTTAGGGTTTTTTCCTGGATGCTTCTGTTTCATTTAACATGCAAGGGCTAATAACTTGTCACAATTCAATAAGACGGTGGTTACAAACACCCAGGCAGCTGCTTATTTAAATGCAGGTTTGTTAATTAGCTTCTCTTAACAAGGCTTGTGCTAAATCAAGCTCCCGGCTGGCAGCACCCAAGCCTGGCACTACTCCCAGGACAGGAGGTCGGGACGTTGGCAATAGGGTCAAAATTCAAAGCAAGGAGAGCTGTCCTGGTCACTCCTCTGCCTCAGTTTCCCTAAAATCAAGGTGCCACAAGAGACCTACACTGCCTCTCCCTGCTTATTTCTAGTGCTTTCTCTGACTCCGAGCCCTGAGCCCATCCTCCCATCCAAGGCTGTAGTTAGTATTTAGTATTGTGGTTCTTTTCCTGCATCTCCTCATCCTCCACTAAGCTGTCCTATGTTCCCTCATCCCTCTCTGGCATCATTCTCCCCTGAACATCACTATGTGTTCAGTTCTGGGGACAGGGGTGCCAGGAACAAAAGGGAACTAACCAAAACAGGGTACTGCTGAATGCCAGAGACTATCTCTGTAATCATTGTGCCAGTGTAGAACTGACGCTGTCTCAACCTGCTACAAATGTAGGCATCGAGACCTGTAGAGGTTCCACAGGGCCGGTGAGCATCACTCTGGGCTTTCCTACAACCCTGATTCCAGGAAGCACTTAGAAACCTTCACTTCCTATGTGGACATTATTAATTTGTTAGCCTGATGCTCTCCACACTGAGATCCTGCTTAAAGAGCATGAGCCTGGTTGGATGAAATCCGAATCATAGATTCTGGTTCCTCTTGGAGGTTGGAGGCCTCTCACTCAACACCTGACCGCCAGCCCCAACAATGCTGCTGGGGGCCTCTGAGGACATCTAAGAGGCTGTTGAGGAGCCCTCGCCTTTGTGAGGGGTTAACAGAGCAACCCCCAGTGTCAGTAGATGGGGAAGAAGCACAGACAGAAGCCATAAGCCAGGAAGAGCTGGAAATCAGAGGAAGTGTGTGCCACAGATACCTTCCAACCAGACAGGATAGCCAAACCTATCAGAGGGGCAGCGACATGAAACAACAAGAAAAATAGATTTATGTGCCTGCTTATTCTCAAGAAAGGACTGGGAATCAACAAAATATAAAAAGGAAATGAAATGAGATTTGGGCCTGAGAATCCAGCTGCCCCAAAATTCCAGAGCAGCAGGAGTCCAGCTGACTTGGCCTCCCCCAGTGGTGTATGTGTGGTGGCGGGGGGGGGGGGGGGGGGGGGGCTTTTCAGTAGAGAAGCTGAATGTGCCCCTAGGTGAAGCTGGTGTCTACCACGACCTCCTGACAGAGGCTGGACCTGAGATAGCTGACATCTCTTGGGACTCTGGCTGCCACAGGCCCTTCCCACAATTATGACAGAGGCAAGACTGGGAGATCTAGAAGACTGGCTACTAAGATGTCACTGTGGACACTAAGCTCCAGATGTGTGCAGATGCAGATTTCCTTCCTATGATACCCTGGAGCATTGCTGCTTCTGAAACTGGGCCAATCTCTAGAGAACCTTCTAGAGAATTAGCATTCCTAGTAGGAAACTAGTGGTGGCTTCTCCTTAGAGCAGTGGTTCTCAACCTTTGGGAATTCAATAACCCTCTCACAGGGGTCGCCTAAGACCATCAGAAAACACAGATGCTTACATTACAATTCAAATCAACAAAATGATTTATGGTTTGGGGTCACCACAACATGAGGGACTATTAAGGAGGTCACAGCATTACAATGATTGAACCATGGTCCTAGAGAAATACACATTCAAACATACTCAAAGGTGTAGAATTTTCTAATTCTTGCTCATCTGCCAACCTTTTGAAATCTGTTCACAGTTGGTTCATATGAATTCTCAATACCTTTCCCCTAATTAACATCCCTCTGAGAGTGAGTGAGACTTTCCACATGTGGTCCACAGGCCCTGTGTGAAGACGGCTGTTTTCGAGCACTCTCTGATGGATAACTTGGACAGTTTCACACTGCTAGAGGGTGAGGTCTAGATCTAATAGTTTTTAAGGATGTAGACAACACTTAGCACAGAGTAGGCATTCCCCAAATGTGTGCTTGTGTGCTGAATGAAGGAGCAAAAAAAAGGATTCTATGCATTCTGCAATACCTACTACTTTGTTGCATAGTTGGTACAACTGCCCTTGATTCATAACCCCAAGCGCCTTGTGTCAATCATTACAGCATTAAAGGGGTCCATGAGATGGCTCAGTGGGTAAAAGTGTTTGTCAATATACCCAGTGAACAAAGATTGGGACCCAGGTGATAGGAAAGAACCAACTCCCACACGTTGTCCTCTGACCCCGACATGTAACATGCATGAGCTTGCAGGTACACACACACACACACACACACAGCAAGAGACAGCAGTGGAGACAGAGAGATAGTGCCTCTCTGTCTCACCTTTTATAAGGAAGTGGGGGAGGCACACAAGTTCAGGCCTTCTGAATTCTCTGTCCTGTGTTTCTTACCTCAAGAGAGACCTACTGCCACCCTAAGTACCTCAAATCTAATTTTCCCAAGCCACTGTGCACTGTTGTATAACCAAGACTGCCACAAACAGTTTCAAGAGACCCATAGAGTAGGAAGGAAGTAGACCACACTCCACATCCTTCCCCTATACCGAGAGGAAAGGAACCAAGATGCCAGGCCCTTCACCTAGATATAGCAGCAGAATGGCCTCTACAGTCCTCAAGTGCCCTGGGTGGGCCTTGCTGAGAAAATCCCAGCTTTGTCGCTTCACTGGGATTCTTGGCTTGCTTTCTCTCCCCAAGAGAAGGATGAGAGCCAACCAAATCCAAAGGCCCATATGGGCATCTCCAGACATGGGCTAGGGGCTGGGGGCCTAAGCCAGAGGGTCCAGAATGAGGTCCGAGGTTGGGTATCAGAGTTTGTCTCCCCAGATGTCTCTGGCAGCTGGGCCACCTGACATGCCAACTGAGGCAGGAGTGGCTGTGTGGGCGGCCTGGGTACAGGGGGAGGGAACTCCTACCCCCGCCCAGGCCTTGGAGCATTTGAAAGGCAAATGTGCTGGGTTGCCTAGGGAACAGGAGAAAAGGGACTTCCCTAGCACCGGTGACTAGTAAGGGATGGAGACGGGGAGCTGTGATGCTGAGAAAATTGTTTCCAAAAAAAAGTAAAAAAGCAGTGACTAAGCAGGCCTGGTTATGTAAAGCGATCCCTGAGGAAGTGTGGGGAAAAGCCTGGGACCCACCCCCGTGTCCCTCCTCCCCACTCCCAGCCCCGTGCCTGGGAGTTTCCACCAGCCCCAGCCCCCTCCTATTCTCCCGGAACTCCCAACTCCTCCACAGGACTGACAAGAGAGGCCGCCTACCTGCCAGGGCAACATGTCGTTGTTGTGGTGGGCTAGGCAAAGAACAGAAGAGGGATTGTCACACCCCTCCCCTGTGTGTCCCCCTCCCCCAAGTGATAGTTCAGGGAACACCATTCCACACAGCACCCAAGATCAGGCCAACAGGAACAAGGGGTATTTAGTTACCATTCCAGGGTCAAGGGCTGTCCGCTCAGAAGACAGAAATACAGATTTGAACCCCAGCAAATCTGCTTGCTAACTGTGAGGCTTTGCGTGGGCGGGGGGGGAGGGGCTAGTTCTCAGAAACGGTCTGTTCCTTTACCTGGGGATATAGGTAGATGACCACCCCATGCGGCTTTTAGGGCAGCTCACTAAGAGGTCTTTAGGTCAGCATGCCATAAGAGGGGTGCTTGCTCCACGCCAGTGTCAGAATCACAGGGAGTGTGAATCGTGCTTGGAACCTGAGAGGTGTACTTGACACTTTAGCATCCATTCTTGTTTTTCTAGCTGAAGGTTCCCAACCACTGAGTAGACATACAGCGGGGTAGACCCTTGCCTTCAGGCCCAGTCATACCCACCCCTGAGGAGCTGCCTCACTTCTCAAAGGGATCCTCTCAAGAGGAGACTTGTGAGACCTTAAAAGGCTGGTTGAATGTTGGTAGGACCCCCAAAACCCTCACCTAGGGTTCGACAGGATCACAAGTACCCCTGTTCCCCATTCTATATATTTTGACATCTTATGAAGTCAGACTTCTCAGGACAAGAAGATTTTTGTTTAAGATTTATTTTATTTTTAATCATGTGTATGTGGGGGGCGGGGGCGGGGGGAATCTGTCTCTATGAATGCAGATGTCCCAGGATGCTGGAGCTATCAGATCCTTGGTCCTAGAGTTACTGCCAGTTTGTAAGCTGTCTGATGTAGGTGCTGGAAATCAAACTCTGGTCCTCTGGAAGAGCCTGGAGCCATCTCCCTGGCCTTGGTACACACACACACACACACACACACACACACACACAGAGAGAGAGAGACAGACAGACAGACAGACAGACAGACAGACAGACAGACACAGACACAGACACAGAGAGAGACAGAGAGCGCTGTAACTCTAGGACCAAGAGATCCAATAACTCTACCATCCGGGGACATCTAGCCCTGTGCAGTGCCCAGCAGAGTTCTGTAAGAGCTCATCTTATATGTGTCTCCTGTGGGCTAGTTTAAGCTTTGGTCCCTCTCATGTGCCATCCTTAGGGAGGGGAAGTAACTAGCAACTTTTCATTTCAAGGGACAAGTGCAGGAAGGAAATTATCAGGAAGGTTTGGAGAGCTACCACCTCCCATTTTCTGAGTCCTCTGCTGCTTTTTAAAGTTCTGATCTCTGTACTTTTCTTGGATCCACAGGGTGCCCTGGGATGAAGGGACTGTCCCAGCTGACCTGAACTCTTAGCAGAGACTAAGGTTGAGCTGGCTTTACAGAGCCTCAGCCCCTCTGGCTGCCCTGACACTGTGTCCTCCCCTAAGGGCAGATCTCTCTTTACTCTGCTCTAGATGAGGGTTCAAACCCAGCCTCTCCCAGGCCTACACCACAGTTCAGTTTTCTTTCGGGCCCCTCAGTACCTCTTACATCACTTTGGAGCTTCAAGTACAGGCTGAATCTCTTTTCTTGGAAACTTGGCTTTCTTGGCCCTCTGTGGTGTGAAGCCCAGGCCTGGGAATGTAGCCCACTTCATCCACAGATATTTAAGTAGAGTGGATAGACATTCCCGTAGAGACACTGCCCACAGTCCCAGGAACTCTGCCTCATCAGTGGGCAAGCAGAGTCAGGTGGGGAGTCTAGGGACCCACCCGAGCTGGCTCTCTCCCTGAGTGTCTAGTCTCTGTAGAATTGGGGACAGGAGGCACTTGCGACCTCTGACTCAGGTCTTCCATTGAGACCCTCAGACCTCCTGTCTTGCTGTGACACTATGAAACCCACTAGCCTCAGAGTCACACATGCATCCAGTCTTGTCACCTCTTAGCTAAGTGACTTTTGATGTCCCTTACTTCTCTATACCTCAGTTTTTTTGTTGTTTGTTCATTTGTTCTTGGTAAATTGAGGCCACCTTGGAGTTGTGAGAAGGAGAGTGCCTGCTCCTCAGAAAGCATTAAGAGAATCAAAACGCGAGGAGCTAGTTGCCTTGGACCCCACCACAGGGTATGGTCCTTTCTGTGAGGGGACTGAGTCCCTGTGGCTCTGATTTCTGAGGACTGCACACTCTCCTCTGGCCACCACCAAAGTCTTGCCCAGCAGCAGCTCTGGGTGAGGAAATCCCCTCCTCCCACCTCCACGCCTCCCCCACGCCCCTCACCTTCCCACACCTCCTCCCCAGAAGCTCATAATTGGCGTTGTGAGGATTAGTCACCTCACCAGTGCAAGGAGCCTCCCCCACATCTCAGGCCCCCACACAGGCAGACTGACTGAATGCTTAATTGGAGTTCCTCACACCTCTAAGGACAGCCTGTAATGAAGTGACAGAAGAAGTGAGGCCTGGGCCTCACTCTGGTTGGGGGGTTTCTGTGGCTGACCAACAGAACAGGGCTCACCTGTTCTAATGTCCCCTTTGAATGGGCACAGCAGGGCTGGAAGAGAAAGGTAAAACATCAAGAGACTTGAAAATGGCCTGGGTACTCAGCATACACCCAAAGGATACTTCCAGAACTTTCTATCCAGGGCGTCAGGGAATGGGAGGGTGGTCCATTGCCAGTCAGGCCCATCCATCTCAGTAGAAAGGGCAGCCTCAGGCCTGCCCCCACCAACAGCAGCCTCTTCCTCTCCTGGGATGCTTAAAGGGATGGGGTTAGCCGCAGCCGAAGGTTGGAGACGGTCAGTGGCCTGTCCAGGGTCTGACAGAATCACAATAAACCACTTTCTACCAATAGACTTAGGTGACCCTTCTGAGTCAGGAAGATCTAGGCTCAGAGAGTAGAATAGTAACTCATTTGGCTGCTAGGAATAGTTGGGAATGAAGGTTCTGGAAGGAGCGAGGTCACTTTTTACTACTTGTGCTACACCTCAGTAGAGCAGGGTGACACCGGTGCTTGCTGCTGCATTCAGGTAGGCTCAGGAGAACTGGAGACGGGATGGGTGAGTATCCAACTCTCGGGAAGCAGGAGGCAGCACCCTCCCCAAATTTAGAGGCAGGTAAAGAGAAAGGAGCAGTGGTGGCCGTTCCATTTGAGGTTCTGCTGACTCAGGGCTTCACTCATAGGGTCTGTCCTACTCTGAGTTAGATAGGGTGGTGGTCAGAGCACATTGAGGAAAATGGAACTTGAGGGGAGCCATGATGGAGCTGAGCTGTCACACCCCACCCCACCGAGGGTCAGGCAGAAATCGAGAAGCAAGCTTTGCCCACTCACCACACAGCTCCCCAGCCTTGCATGTCTAATTGTATTCTCTCTTCCTCCTACAAGGTTATCCCTAGTGTATGGAAAATACCTCATGGTTGGGTTCTCTCTTCTTGCTCAAGAGGGAGGCTGGGGGCTCCAAGAAGTTCTGACATTCCTATTTCCCTGTGCCCAGCCACCCCTGGCTCTGGGTGACAGGCCTGTTATAGGAGCAGTGTAGGAGGCACCTGGGCAGCCCAGCTGGACACGTGGAGCCTAGGATGAGCTTCCCCGTTGTCTCCAGGCTGTTACAGGCAGACCATGTCCAATGTTGACCCAGCAGATGCCTGCCCATCTTCCTCAAGATGTGACCCTTGAGGGTCTTGGGGCTGTACAGCCAGCCTCCTCCCTGGCCATCCTGGACCCTGTCTCAAGGAATCTTCAGTCACCACCCACCACTTCCCAGTCCTGCACAAACCCTACCTGTGATTTAAGGGAGCCACTCGTATCCACCCAGGATTGCCGTCCTTCCTGAAATCATTCAGCAGTGTAACACCAGCCCAGCAGTGTAACACCAGTGTAACTCCAGCCTTCCCCACTGGAGAGGGCTTTCCCTCTGAAAAGTGGCCCTGAGAGGCAGGATCATCTCCTGCTGCCCCATTCCTATTGTACTTGAGGCTGGGCTTAGAGAGAATCTCAGTCATGGAAGGGCCCATCTGTTCTAGTCCTGAGGAGTCAGGAGGGATATTATGGTTCGAAGGGAAAACATCTCCTATCACAAGCTCCTGTTTGAACACTTGTTTGGGGTGGAGGCTGTAGAACCTTTAGGGTAGGAGATGTGGGTGCAGATTGTTTTAGGCCTAGCCTAATCCCACTTGCAAGGTAGAGTTCTCTGCTTCCTGATCTACCAAGATGTGAAAAATCCACCCAGTCGACTCCCACCACTGACTGCCCTTCCCCGCCACTGTGGGGCTGTGCCCTCTTAAGTGTGAGCCCAAGTAAATTCTTCCTTCCCTAAAACTAGGGCAGGTACCATTCACGTTCAGCTCGTGCCTTGGGTAGCAAAAAGTGATGAGGAGATATGCGTCCCTCCCAGAGATGCTTTCCTTCATCGGTAAGTTCCTGGATGGGGTGCTGATGTCAGCTGTGAGATCCACATAGCACATAACATCACATGTCACTGGTGCTCTGCAAAAGGGAGTAGGAAGTGTCACAGCACTGTCCCTCCACCTCACTGCCCACAGAGTGTCCCTCACAACCACAGATGAGGACTCCAGCTGAGTTCCAGGGGTCCTTGGCCTGTGTCTAGATACAGCCTGGTGTTGTCTCCCCGACATATCCCACAAACATCTGATCTGAGGAAGGGTTATCTCCCTCCTTAAAGATAACTTCATATAACCCAACACTACCAACTTAATATTCTCAAAGTAGACCTGTCTCACCCTCTCCAAATTCTCTACTTTTGGCCTCCTCTGACCCCTTCACCTCTACTTACTCTCCTGCCTCTGCTTTAGCCCTCTCCTCTAAGCCATTACCCATACTTCACCTTCCTATCAAGTGACAAAGATGATGCAGTGCCTAGTACAAGCACTGTTCCTCTGTGTGACCCAGGCTCCTTATCTTTGGGGGCATTGAACTCAGAACCCTAGCAGGGCATCTTCAGAGATGGTCTTGTATTCTCTGCTCCAGGATGCTCCTCTGAGACAGCCACACCCCTCTTCTCCTACCTTATAAATGTGGGGGATGCTACAGTTTGGGGTATGGAGAGAATAGTGGAGTAAAGGAAGGATGCGGCAGAGATGAAATAGAAAGAAGGGAGCAAACAAAGAAGGTAGGGAAGAGGCCGCCATTTGTATTCCTCCTTGGGTGACTAGTACTAGACTTCCCAGCTGCCTGCTGGTGCCTCTGGCCCAGCCGGCTTAGTGGCTTCCTCTGTAGCTTTCCTTTTCTGGACCAAACCTCAATAGTGCCATTCCCCATTCTTCCCAACATTCATCCCATAGCTCTACCAGGTTGGCTTTCCTGGTACCTGTTACCAGCTATCCCAGTTGTGCCCACGTGCCACCCTTCAGGCAGGCATGAAGCCACTTGCCAACCCCCTCCACATTCAGCAGGCTTCACACTGGGGCTGCTCGGAAGAGGAGGCGCTTGCTAGCACGAGATGACTCAACCAACATCTTGGGTGCCTTGATCAGAAAAGTACCCATCTGACAATCTCCTTCCCCCACTTCTGTATCAGCCCAGCTAATGTGCTTCCTAAGTAGCCAGGGGACTGTGTTTTCATCCTTTAGCAGAGTGAATTTGAGGTGATCGTGGCAGAGCAAATAGGGAGAGAGGCAACCTTAGGTGCAGGGGACTGACCAATGAAGACATGGGTAGATGGCTGTAAGACGGTAGAGTAGCAGTCTGAATAGAAGACCAGCGTTTTGATAGCTAAGACTAAGAAGACAATGGTCAGCTTGGCCAACCATCCCCGTGGCCATGCTCACTGACCATCAAATGTCTCACATGTGGGCAACTCACTCAAACCTCCTCAGAGCCACATGATCTTACCATCAAAAGACAGGCTCTATCTGGGTCAACGTAGATTGGTCTTTGTCGGCTAGAAAGTATTTCTGTTTGCACCATTCCATTTATGAGTAATAAGAGAACTGAGGGACAAGAAAAAGGCTCACAACAGTTCCTGGGGACCTGTGAAAGCCCAAAGTGCCTCTGCCTGACCCCCAAAACCAGCATCTTAGGATTTTTTTAATAGTGAAACCACTCCTCCAACTGAGGCTCCCCACATGCTCCTGTGGACTAGAAAGGTAGGAGGAGTAGGTAGTCTAGGCTAGAAGTGGCTGTCATGTCTGCAAACTCCTCTCCACATATGTTAGAGACCCTCCCAGGAGTGAGCGCAGACCACCCTGGCCATCTTTGTGGGGACAGATGCCCCAGTGGAGCTCACTGCCAGCATCCGGAAAAAACCCCCAAGAGCCAAGGAATCAGGCAATCCTTCCTACCCACTCAGAAATTCCGGAAGCCCTTCCAGCCGGGAACCCGCCTCCCCAACCTCTCTCTAGCTTCCTCTGTCTGTCTCCTTCTTGCGACTCCTGCGAGTGCACAGGAGGGTTGAGGGAAGCCCCGTGTGCCTGTGATGAACAGAGCTAATTTCTGGTTTGCTGGTATGCCGCAGAGACACTGCCTCCATCCCCCTCCCTCCAGCAAACCCTCTCCCACACACAGACAAATAGGCTGCATATTTAATTGGAATTCCTCACACCTACAGGGTAAAGCCTTGTCAGTAGAAATAGAGCCCACAGCCAGCTGGCTTCCCCCATTCCACCCACCTTGTCTCTTAAAAAGAAATCCCCCCCCCCATACGTGAACACCACCCACAGGCCCTTACAAGTCCCTCCCAGCATAGTTGTAAAGGAGGGATTGGTTGGCAGTGCTGCTTCTTGCCTGGGCTGCTACAGCCTGGCCCACCCAACAGAGACCACCCAGGAGCTTCTCCCCAATAGACAGACCCCCGGCAGTCATCTGACTACCAACCTCAGGACCCCCTTAACCAAAGCTCTTGAGGCCCCAGGGTCACTGCAGGATGCTGCCCAGATATTCAGGTTACTTGGTGTAAGAGACCAGGTGGGAGGAGGAGAGACACTGAGAGCTTCCAAAGCTAGAAAATTCCCTGTGAATAGCCAGCCTGTGGAGTCAGCCTCTCATGGTTCAGGTGGGAAACTGAGGCTGAGGAGGCAAAACAAAGGTCGGATGGCTAACAGGACAGAGCTGGACTGAGCCTCAGCCACCGCCCCCAGGGTGCTGCTACAGCCCCCTGCCTCGTCGTGAAGTCTCTCCTAGAATGCAGGAGGGAAGTGGCACACAGAGACAGACAGTCATGGAGGTCGGAAGTAATCATGAAGGAAAGCAGAAAAAAGGTGGGAAGTCTCAGAAGGACAAGGCTCCCTAGCAGACCTGTAGAGAGAAGGAAGTCATAGTGGTCCGTTCTCATGAGACAAGGCAGCTGGTCTAGGGGCACAAAGCAGGCCAACAGAAGTTTTAAGATGACAGACTCGAGATAGGCTGAGCTCCTCGGGGCAGCCTCATGGACACCCAGCCCGAAAGGCAACTGTTAGTAGGGACAAACAGACGAGGGACGCCCCTCCCCACCAGCCATTCCAGAGTGGGACTCTGCCACCACCAAACCTTGTGGGACCTTGCCATTCAGGTCAACAGCCTCAGCTGACTCTGCAGCCTAGGTGGCTGCAGAGGGCTTCCTATCTTGCTGTCTTGTCCCCGTGGGCCTCTTTCTTCCCTCCCTGGCTCAGACTCAGCCTGGCACAGGCCTGTGTGCCAAACCTGTGTGTGTCAGCGAGTAGACAGCTGCCTAGGGGGCTCTGAAGAGCACTGTGACATCCTCGCTCCCCCACAAAATATCATCTTGGTTTGCCTGAAAGTTCACCATTAGTGACTCATTTCTTTGGGTTAAACATAGCCCTCCCTTCTCCAAGGCAGCTGCTTTGGGAAAGGGGAGCTCATTGAGATCTCAGCATCCCGGTGTGAATGGGAAGACTAGCGATCCAGGAGACAGCCCAGAGGAAGGGAGGAAGGAGAAGCTGTGGAAAAGACAAAAAGGAGGAAGGAAGTTTATTGAAAAGGAAGAGGAGGCCAAAGAAAGAAGAGACGGGTCCAGCCTGAGCCATGGCTGTCCTCCAGTGAATGTAGAAACCCAACTTGGTTGATGCTCACAGGCCAAAGAGACTGTGTACACCATTGAAGAGATGAAGAAACTACTGAAGCTTGTGGAGGTTGGAGGGCTTGCCAATCTCGCCAAGGAGCTGGAAGGCTGGGACCACATTTGTCTCACATCTGCAGAGCCACCAGCACGCATTCAGAGATCACCCTTCCTCCATCTCTCTCAGCATCCACCTCTCATAGAAGGAAAGGTCCCTGGTAGACAAACAAGGGGGACAAGGAAGAAACTGTGAGAGGCTTGAAGCAGGCAAAGTGGGTAGAGTGAGGCCCAGGCTATGGTCCTGAAGCAGTCAACGGAGACCCAGTCAAGAAGAAGGTGGTGTGGGCAAAGGCAGAGACTCACTGGCTGATACCAAATCTGTCACTAACATGGAAACCACCCTAGCACATTCCCCTATAACATCCTCGAAGAAGGCACTTCAAGAGTCTCTGCTAGAGGGTCTATGCTGACTGGCAGGAGCAGGCAGGCCCAAGCTCCTATACCCCGGTGCCCTCTACTCCCCTTCTACCTTTTCTGCTTGCCTTTCCTTCCCTCCAGCCATAGCCCTTCAGGAGGTGGCCTGTCGGCCATATTGAAAGCGTCTGCTCCTCTCCCTCTTAACGAGCCAGGTTAAATACGCTGTAATCAGAATAATCATACACCTGGGCTGGTTCTCGAGAGAACTGCCTTTTGTACTGCGATAGGACATTAATAGCAATTATTCTGCTTTGTAATTGGAGCTTTAAATACTAATTCAAACAGCCAGAGGAAAACCAATTAGTGCTAATTTATCTCTATGTGTTTTCCAGAGCTGGTGTCTGTCACACTGTGAAGAAATAGGTTGGTAATTAGTACAGTTGGGTGGTAGATAGAAGTAATTATCAGATTCTTTCATTTTTCTTTGGGGGAGAAAATGGGTAGGGGGCAGGGAAGGCCAAGATAGGTACTGTAAGTCTTTATTGTCTTGAAGTTTACCAGGATGGCCTCTGAGTGCCCAGCCCTGGGCATCCCAAGCCAGCAAGGTATTCCTGAGCCAGGTGGATTCAGATGGGAAGGGACACTGAAGGCCTTAACAGGGACCTTCCCACTAGCAGGCACACAGAGAACTACCAGCAGTGTTATGGTAAGCATTCTTTTCCTGTGCATCTGGAAGAGGGCCTGGAAGTTCCACCCCTGATAGGGTTAAATGGACAGTAAGATCTGGGCCCCAAGTCAGCCTCTTATTCACTAGCTGTGTGGCCTGGCAGAGGCACTGAATCTCTATGGTTCCTACTTTCCTCCCATGGAAAATGAGCAGGAGTGCTCAGATAATGTTAACTGTCAACTTGACAATGTAGAAACACTTAGAAATGGGCCTTTGGGCGTACCTGTGGGCTACTGTCTTGACTAAACTAATTGAGGTAGAAAGACCTATCCACTATGGGTGGTGCCATTTCCTGGCTAGAACCTAGACTGTATTCAGAGAAAGTGATGCGCAGCCTCAAGCAATCATTAATTCCTCTGTGCTTCCTGACTGTGACTGTAACGTGACCAACTTTTGCTCTGACTTTTGCACCGTGATGGACTGTGTGCCTTGAGCTGTCCTTTCTCCCTTATGTTTCCTTTGCCAGGGTATTTGATCATAGCAACAGAAAAAATGAAAGACAAATATTTTCCTCACAGGGATACTCTAAGGATTGATTTAAACTAAAGCCAGACGTCCCTAGGCCTGGTACCAAACAGCAATATTACTACTACAGGCCCGTAGTTTGCCTGAGGCTCTTCTCAGTGCTTTTGTAAGTGTGATGTCTGGTGGTTTCAGTCTTGTGACTCATCATGTCCTCGACTTCCCCACTCCCCATGGTGGAGCTCTCACCAGCCACACGGCTCTCATCTCCACAGGAAGGGTAACAATGGTGCCTTCCTTGAGGACTTACTGTGAAGACTGTATGAAGCAGTGATCGAAAGGCTCTTAGCCAGGGGTCAAGCATGCAATAGGAGCTCAGTCTGGGCTACTTGTCACTACTGATTCCATTATGGTTTTATTTCACTGCGCCTGGTCGTGTTGGAATCCATGTAAATCCTCCATTGAAGGAGGTAGACATAGTGCTATAAATGCATTCTATTAATAAATGTTATCAAAAGCCAGGTCCACCCTCCGAACTGTTGGGGGTGGGGGCAGCCACTCCCTCTCAGAAACACGAGACTAGTGTACCTCGAATAAAGGAAGATGGGAGACTAATGGCACTTCCCAGGGCACCACGGTTTCCGCTTTCACATATGTGATTCTCGGAAAGCGGGTGGGCAGAGATTTGCCTTAATCTCTGTTTCACAAGTCAGGAAGCAAGGGTTGGAAAGTATAAGTGACCTACTCCAGAATGTTCTGGGAACAGAGGCCAAAGCCAAGGACTGTGAAATCTGCAAAGGACACTCAGTGTGTCCTTGTCAAGTGGAGGAATAAACGGGAATGTTTGCCACTACATCAGGCAGCCTGGCCTGCCAAGGTGGGAGGGGTCCTTTGTGAGCAGTGGAGTTGACCGAGAAGAGGAGTTGCAGAGGATCGGAACTCTTACAGGAGAAATTAGTTGAAGGAGAGTTGGATAGCTTTGTTCTGTCTGGACTGGGCCTTTAAAGGTTTGGATAACAGTCTCAAGTTGACAATGGCTCAACTTGAAATTTTCAACATTAGGCCGATGTGAACAGGATTGTACATTCAGTAGAAACCATGCATGGGTTTGATGGATTTGGTTTGCTTTGTTTTGAGATGTAATCTTGTGCCCTGGTTGGCCAGGAACTGCCTTAAAGTCCTAAAGATCCTCCTACCTGATTCTCCCAAATGCAGGGGTTACAGCTCTGGCCATCATCCCCACCCACACTTGGAATTTGGAGTTTTGATCTCCCCCCACTAGCAATAGACACACTATGAAACCAGTAGCTCCGGGAAGAGCCTCAGCTTCCGGTCAGTCCCACAGACACAAGAGGAGACATCTAACACTTTAAAATGTGATGTGTTGGGTTGGGGATTTAGCTCAGTGGTAGAGCGCTTGCCTAGCAAGCGCAAGGCCCTGGGTTCGGTCCTCAGCTCCGAAAAAAAGAAAAGAAAAAAAAAAAAGAAAAAAAAATGTGATGTGTTTTAATATGTGGCGTACTGTGAGTTTGGTGGATAAGAAAGCATCGACAGCCATTTGTTGAGTCTGGGTTGTGCCCAGTCATGACCGAGAAGCATCTCTGCAAGCAACACTGAAAAGTTGTGAGGTTGTTTTAATAGGAGAGAGGGAGATCTGGTAGACCCAGGTCCTCACCACAGACCCCATCCTTCCTACCCAGTGATGTATTCGGGGAATCTGTCTGAACTCTATAGGCATTTGAGGGCTGACCCTGATTCACAAGAGTGGGTACAGAAGAGTAATGAGAAGGAGAATACTGGAGAAGGATAGAGCTGCAGCAAAAGCTTAGGAAGGGGTAGGACACACGTTTTTGAGAAGCAGGGTATAGCTCAACTCTAGTGTGGTTGATAGGGCTGGGAAGCCAGAAGCTGAGGCTGGTAAGTTAGGCTTTGCTAACCACATGGCAGAGGACACTTGACCAGGGTCACCTCCTAGAGCTGTTCACTGCTCCCATGAGGAAGTTTGTTCTCCACCTACCAGGTCACCCATCCTTGGTGTCTACCACCATAACAGAATACCTAAGAAACAGGTGATTTACAAAGAACAGGGGCTTAGGACTGGAGAGATGGCACAGTCAGTCAAGTGGATGCTGTGTAAGCATGAAGACTGGAGATCAAGCCCCAGAATCCACATTCTAAAACATCCAGGTTCCTGATGCACACGTATAACCCTATCACTGGAGAAATAGAGACAAGAGGATCTTTGGGACTTGGTGGCCAATCTGCCTAGCTTATTTAGTGAATACCAGGTCCAGTGAGAATCCCTAACTCAAAAAGTAGATGACATTCCTGAGGAACAACCACCCGAGGTGTCCCCTGACCTCTCTGCATACGTGTGCCTAGCACATACGTGCGCCTAGCACATACGTGCACTCACCTGCACATGAACACGCATACACAGATATGAAAAAGATGGGGGAGCAATAACAGAGATGATGTGCACAGCCGTGGTTCCAAAGGCTGAGAAGCCTGAGAGCACGGCCCTGGCATCTGACCAGCGTGAGCCACACACAGTGGGAAGTTGGGCAAGGATACCTGAGTCTCTTTTCATCTTCTTACCAATCACCTCCAAGTACCATCGGCACATCAACATGGAGATAAAAGTCTTTATGGACTTTGGGAGATACATTCAAACATAGCATGAACTTCCACCCTAAGTAAGGCAAGCCCCTTTCTAATTCCCAGGAGGGAACTGGCCATAGGGTTACCAAGCTGTGAACTCCCCAATCCCCCCCCCCCGGGGCGGGGCACTTGCTTCCTATGGACTCTCAGCTTCTCTGAATTCAACAGGCTGGGGACCAGAAGTTTTGAAGACATGTTTGAGGAGCTTAGACTGGCCAGAGCAGAAGAGAGTGGGAGGGACAAGTGAGGAGAACTTGAGACCTAGAAGGGAGGGTGGGGGTAGGGATGGGTAACAATGGGAAGAAAGACAAGGTTGAAGGGTAAGGACAGATATGGAAGGGCAGGGCTTATAGCCAAACAATAGGAATAGTTAGCCATCGTGGCAAGAGTTGTTGGTGACTTTCTTTTTTTTTTTTTCTTTCTTATTTATTTATTATTTATCGTCTTCTTTGGTTACGGGGACTGTATTTTCTAAACATTTCACACTGAACATATTTCTCCTTTATACAAAGAAAAACAATGAAATTTATTTTTAAGGAAGGAAGTGACATATGCTAGAGACACTTTGAAGGAAGAACTGACGGAATTTGATAAGCGACTAGATAAGGGTGATAAAGGAGACAGATGAATCAAAAATAACTCATAGGTTTTGAGACTGGGTGCTGGCACTGGGGGGCAGGGGGATGACGGCGTGCAGGCAGGCAGGGAGTGGATGAGGGGGCTCTGTAGCGGGACAAGATTGGCACAATGTCAAAGTGTGATTTTTCCCAGCTGTTGGCAAGATCACAGAGGGTGCCCACACAGCCCAGAGGAGAGGGTCTTGGTACCCTGTGGAGGCTTCTTGGTCGACTCACCAGGTGGAGAAACCACCTAGGGCTAAGGAAAGGAATTCACCAAATCCTTACACAAGCCAGAGCTGTGAGAAAGACCCAAACATAATGATGTGCCTGATACCTGTCTCAGAACAAGGAAGGATGGTCCAAGAGGAGAGAGGTGAGGATGAGTACAAAGAGGCCCAAGGCAGGGAGACAGACATACTGCTGGGAGTTCCCAAGGATCCTAACAACGGAGGGAAGCCAAGAAGTTCCTCTCAGAGATACACATAACCCTCTTCACAGAGAAGGACCTGCCTGAGTTAAGCACTTGCCCATGCCCCCTCCCAAATTGCCCATGACAAGAAATCCTATTCTCCCTGGCTCCTGACTGTGCTGGAGTCTGCAGAGGCTTTGGACCTGGGAAAGCCTCACAAATACCAAGGCAGGATGAACTGTTACCACTGCCTTCTATTTGCCTGGTATCTGCTGGTGGCACGGGGAAAGATACGTCTCTAGAGACTGTGTATGGCTGGGACCTGCAGGTGGTTGAACAGCCCCCCCGCCAGCCACCCCTCGTCCCAGAATGTTCCAATTCTTCCTTAATACCAGCACCTGCCCCAGGCCCACCGCCCTGAATGTGGCCTCAGAAGACTCTATTGACCAGCTCAGGCCCCACCCTGGGATGCATCACTGTTTCCTTGGCAACTGAGGGGGTGGGTTGAGAAGTAACACACAAAGCAAATAAAATGAGCTCCGAAATGGGTGGCCCACAAACAGGCACCTCAGCATCCTGGAGCCTCAGATATAAAGGGGGCTGTTGTCCGTCCAGCCCCCTTTACGAGATTGCTCAGGGAAACCTGGAGGCAAAGAACCCTTCCCAACATGCTGTGGGCCCCACGCATGCTCTCACTGCGCTCATAGAGCTGTCACCAGAAATTAGATCTCTGATGAAGATCTGTCTGTATAAGCGCCGGCGTTAATGATAGGCAAGGAGAGCCAGTCATCTCCCCTGGGGTAGGTAGCTCAGAGCAGACACCAAGCTACTAAATGGAGCAGGAAGATAGAGTAAAAACACAACTCATGGGCAGAACCTACAGGGGAACAGGCTGGAGATCCAAAAGCTACCAGAGTCCCCAAGTTAATGTGATCATCCCACTGTCCCCTCCCAAGACCTTAGAGCATTTAGGTAGCTCCCAGTGGTGTTCTAGGAAAGCCTCTTGGGGGGTGGTGGTGACTAAGACCCCATAGAGACGAGCAAAGATTTTTCTGTGAGGGTACAAACACATAGGACAAGGACAGGGACCTTTTATTGGGGGAGAGGGCGTTGTAGCCCTGGCTGGCCTACAACTCACTTTGCAGAACAAGCTGGCCTCAAACTCAGAGATCTGTCTTCTTCTGTCTCCCAAGAGCTGAGATTGAAGGCATGAATGTCATACCCAGCTCAAGGACACAGACCTTAAGGAAACACCTTTGAGGCATTTATTTTAGCTGTGGGTCTACCAGCACACCCAAACCATAGGCTCTCTTTAGCATCCGGAGAGGCCCGCCACATTGCCTCTCCGTCATTCACTTCCCCTGCTTTGGAAACTCTGTGCCATCACCACCAACTGGCATATATTTAAGCATCTTTGATTGGCATCATGTGGCAGGTGCTGGTTTGTGTCACCTGTGCAGATGCAGACAGCAGGTGTTTGTTTCCTTGTTTATGTGGCATACAACTAGTGTGTCTCTGTTTCTCAAAGACTTTCACGTCTGGGCTTCTCAGTGTCCCAGGCAGGGGCTTGAGCCCATGACATCCAGGGCATCCCTGAGATGGTGATCTAACATGCACGTCCCTGTAAAGCCAGGCCCAGTTCCCAGGCACTCTTCATATGGGCGTGAGGCTGGGTCTGATGACATGACACAAGAGAGATAACCTTGAATTCCCTCTAATTTACACAAAAGAAAAAACAGGGGGAAATTATTCGAAAACTGCAACACTTTATTATTAGTAACGTATTTGTCTGTGATGCATCTCACAACTGCTGGTCCCACACCAGTGTGTCACAGCTTTGAGGCTGAGAACTGCTAGTCTAAGTGGTGTGATTTCAGAAGATAAAGGAGGGCCACTTCCTGCCCCCAAAATATCTCCTGTCTCCACCCTACCACTTTCCCCTGAAGTCTCACCCCAGTCGATCTATAGCACTGTGTTAAACAATCCAGCATCCTCTTCTAAAGTGTAAGGACTCTGAGGGGAGAGAATCCATTAAGGCCACAGTATGCTTTAGTGAGACTTACAGAGGACCCAGAAGCCCATGTGCTAGGCTTTTCATATCCATGTCCCCCTCTATCCATCCCCTCCACAAGATAAGCAGGATAGTACTGTTGTCCCCGCATCTCATAAGAGGAAACTGAGGCACGGGGCAGGTACACAACTATAGGCCATCATCCCAACCCAGTTTGGTCTCTTCCAAAGTTTGTATTTTGATACGCCATTAGTGGAACAGAAGATCCTGGGTATTGGTGAGCCAGAGCCAGAACAAAGAAGCCCGCACCCAGGAGGAAACGATGCTTTTAGGACACAAGGAGAGTGGGGTTTTCCCCCAGAGGTGGGGGGGGGGCTTCATGCCTTATAGCACTTTACCAAAGCAGGCTTCTTTTACACCAGAGGCATAGATACCCTCCATGCCTGCTAACAGCTGTCCCATTCTTGGTCGCCATCAAGGCCAGGAGCAGGGATCTATCAAGATAGCAATTCTCATCCTTAATGATATGTGCACAGGTAGTCCTGTCCCAGAAGAGCCCACTTCTACCTATACTCCCAGGATAGGGAGGAATACCTACTTGAGAACCTTATGGAGTATTTACTCCTCATCAAATGTCTCCGCTCTAGTAACCCTGTGGAATGGAGCTCCTGGGCTCCTTTTATAAATGAGAAAGCCTGCGCTCAAACAGCTAAATAAACTACTGGAAGCCGGAAGGTGAGCCTAGTGACCAATATGATGGTCACCTACTGCCAGCCTCTCTCTACCATACACAGACTTATCAAAGTGCTCATTGACTGTGTGGGCTTTACAGCCCAAAAACATGTAAACCCACATGACCAGGTCTGTCTGTCAGACCCTGAAGAGAGCATTGTCCCCACCATGTCCCATCACCCAAAGGCCTCATTGCACTAGAACTGCCTAGAAATACAATATAAGAGAAATGCAACCATAAGCTTTTCAGAGAAGCAGGGGCCATCCAAATAGGCCAGATAACAGCAGTCAGATCTGCTGATATGAGGCAAGTGCTCTCCCTTTAAAATAGCACCTGCACCACCCCTGATTCTACGCATATTTATTCCTTAAAGTCCTACATGTAGAGAATCATGATTGCATGATTTACAAAATTTACATCCAAGATGCAGTCAATGCCTGGATTGAGTTAGGCTGGGAAATGATAAACTAGATAGATCGCAGTCCTGTCTTTAGTTCTATAAAACAAGAGGTAAAATTCTAAAAAAAAAAAAAAAAAGAAAGAAAGAAAGAAAGAAAGAAAGAGAAAGAAAGAAAGAGAAAAGAAGGAAGGGAGGAAGGAAGGAAGGAAGGAAGGAAGGAAGGAAGAAAGGAAGGAAGGGAGGAAGGAAGAAAGGAAGGGGGCAATCCAGCCGGGCTGTGGTGGCACCCACCTTTAATCCCAGCCCTCAGGAGGCAGAGACAGGCAGACCTCTGTGAGTTTGAGGAATGAGTTTCAGGACAGCCAGGACTTCACATAGAAACCCCATCTCGAAAAAATCAAACCAAAATGAACAAAAAACTAAACATGGCAATCATGGGCAAGCCAGTGTACATAAAGCCTTAGATATGTGCATCCCTCCATATGACCATGCACCAAAGAGCTTGTATGCTATCCTAGATTCAACAGGGAACACTGGAGAAAGGGCTTTAGCTGGAGAGCAACCAAAAGAAATCCATCTTCACCAGATGCCAGCTTTGCATAGTCAGCCATGAGAGATGAGAAAGACGGGAGTTGCACACAGGTGGTCCCAGCAGTCCTGATCTAGTCCTGTGGAGCTATTCCTGTTCCTGAGAGATGTTCCTAAGAACTGAGAACTCGATGAAACTACTGGAAGGTAAAGGAATGTAGAGGGAGTCTTCAGTTAGACTGTGTGATGATATGACTGTAGGACTTGATGTGACAAGGGAATTGGGCCTGCCTTCAGTGGAAATGGGCAGGATCCTCTTCCCATTGATCTGCTACCCACACTGCCAGGGCAAACCCCGAGGATTATAGCATCCATGCCATGAGTTGGCTGGTATCCAGATTAGGCATAGGGAAGAGGTACCAAAGGCTGCCTGGCAGGGCTAGGATGACCATTTTTTGTCCCATCCCAATACACATTGAAAGGTGTCCCTGATCTCCACTCTGCACCTTGCTCAGGGCCCTACTGAGATGGCATGATCACTCATAGAGGGCGGGGGAGGGGGAGTGAAGGCACACATCAGCCAGGGAGACTTTAAGTCCCTAGCATGTGCTGTCCCATCAGTCCTCATGCACAACACAGTTTCAAAGATGAAGTCATTAGGAACACAAAGACATGGACAGTAGAGAGTTCCATCGTTTCAAGGTCAAGGGCCTACACTGGCCATATTCATAGAAAGATATCCTGGTGCCTGGTTTGAGGGTCTGTCAAATACAATGACCAAGGAATTATCAGTTGTAGCTCGGTGCTTTTAGAAGATTCACTCATCATCAGCTCATTTCTAGCATACCCAATCACAGAGTTTGAGACAGAAAAAAAATAAAATTATATGTATGTATATATATATATATGTGTGTATATATGTGTGTATATATATATATATATAAAACAAAGTCACACCCTTCAGTTTAACCAGTGTGTGAGTGACAGAGAGAGAGAGAGAGAGAGAGAGAGAGAGAGAGAGAGAGAGAGAAAGGCTGACTGACTGATTGACTGACTGACTGACTGACTCACTGACTCAGGCCCTCTAGCTAAGGAGTACCCTGTGTCCAAGAGTTTCGAGTACTCTGCAGTTTGGGGATGAGATGCTCAAATTCGCTGCCACTTTCTTTGATCTATTTCCTTGAGGTCTCCCTCAAGGAAAATGGGTAGGACAGCTAGGATATCATGCCAAGAGAGAAGCAAATCAAGGCTCTGAAGAGCCCTTCTGAGAAAGACAGGCTCTGAGTTGAAAGTGGAGACCAGGTGTCGCTATCGGGCAGGAGTCACCTGGTAAAAGCGACACTTGTAAGTTAATGAAACATTTGAAGGCAGCTCAGTTGGAGGAGAGTTGATCTCAGTCCATGGGGCCAAAAGTAGAATCATAACCAAGCAGTCCTTGGAAAGATATAGATTTTGTTTTTGTTGGTGTGTGAGTGTGTGTGTGTGTGTGTGTGTGTGTGTGTGTGTGTGTGTGTGTGGTCACAGGACAACCTCTGGTGTTAGTGTTCACCTTCTTTGATTATTAATTATTATTATTATTACCATTATCATTATTGACTAAAATTTTATTGTAAAGAACTGTCAAAACAAACAAACAAAAAACAGCAGAATTGGCCAGATCCAAAGTGTAATCCTGTCTCTGAGCTTCTACACAGAACGGCCATCCCGAGGCTATGAAGCTTCATAGTGGATCCCACACCATCACTCAACCATGTTTTCACACACTTATTTCACCAACTACCAAAAGCAATACAAAACAAGCAGGAAAAAAAAATCAGTGACAGAGTTAAACAATTCATTTCCTTCTTCGTGACTCGAGTCCTTTACCTGCATCCCTCCCTCCCTCCCTCTCTCCCTCCCTCCCTCCTTCTCCTCCCCTCCCCTTCCTTCCTTCCTTCCTTCCTTCCTTCCTTCCTTCCTTCCTTCCTTCCTTCCTTCCTTCCTCTGGAACATAGCCTTTCCTACTCTCCTTTCTGTATGTTGTATACTAATCCTGTGTGCACTCTTCTTTTTTTTCTTTTTTCTTTTTTTTCGGAGCTGGGGACCGAACCCAGGGCCTTTCGTTTGCTAGGCAAGCGCTCTACCACTGAGCTAAATCCCAAACCCAAATATATATTAACTGAGCCAACATGGTAGCTCATGTTCTTTTCTTTCTTTTTTTTTTTTTCTTTTTCTTTTTTTTTCCGGAGCTGGGGACCGGAGCTGGGGACCGAACCCAGGGCCTTGCGCTTACTAGGCAAGCGCTCTACCACTGAGCTAAATCCCCAACCCCCTGTGTGCACTCTTTACATACTCACACATTGGCACACATATGGAACCTGGGATTCCCGCATGAGGAAGAATGTGAGGGTTTCATTTTTCATTCTGAGTTTGCATGACCTTGCCTAATATCTTTTCCAAATCCATTTTCTTGCAAGTTTTGTGATTTCATTGTCCTTTAGAGCTGAATAGTATTCCACCTGGTGTCAGTACCAGATTTCACTACAGCTTCCCTGCTTAGACAGCTATGTTACCTCCAGTTCCTTGCTGTAGCAAATAAAGCAGCAATAAGGTCCCATGGGGATCAAATACCTCTCAGGTAGAATGTGGAATTCTCTGGATATCTGCCTGGAAGTAAAATAGGTAGCAGTTTTATTTTTAGATTGGGGGGTGGGGATCTCCAAGCTGATTTTCATAGTTACTGTATTAATTTGTGTCCCCACCAAAACGACATTGTTTTGAAGCATGATTCCCTTGTGTTAGCCACTGTGCCACGTACTGCACCTAGCAGGCCCTTGAGCTTTTCCTGTGTCTGCCTACCATCTTGTCATAGGAGTACTCGATTTACAATGGCTGCATCTAGGTTTTAGATGGGTTTGGGGGATCAAAACCCTCATCATCAAGCTTGTACACATGGCAAGCGCTCTTCCTCACTAATCCAGCTCCCCAGCCCTCACCCTTCTTTGTCCTTTCCATTATGAGATAGGGGTGGGGGTGGGGTCTCGCTAATTCGCCAAGACCAGACTTTAACTCTGTAACCCAGGCAGGACCTGAACTTCCAATCTCCCTGCATCAGCATACCAAGGAGCTGGGGTTACAGGCCTGCTCCGCCAGGCCCAACTTTTGAGTCATTGTCCACAAGGATAGTACTCAGCTGAGCTTTCTAACAATAGTAAACCTGAGTTGGCCCGCAGGCTGGAAGTAACACGTGTGATCTCCTTCTTCCTCACAAAACCCAGCAACACAGGCACTCCAATTACCAGTGTACAGACAAGGAGGGAAAAAGCAAGAAAGGAAACACTATTACTTTACCCAACGGCTACTGAGTCGCAGGTGGCCCAGCAAGGTTTGAAAGCAGGAGTGGCAGCTCTAGCTGTCACTTCCCCTTCACCTTCCAGGCAGCAGGGCTACACAGCCTTGAGCCGAGCACCATAGAAGACCCAGAGCCAAGAATACATTCATGGGTGGGGATATTATAGAGATGGCCCGTCAGCATCAAGAGAGGTGGACTTAATGACTCTCAGAGAGATGGCTGGCTGTCCCTCCATTCCTTTGCCCTTGGCCAAGCTTGTCCAAGCCAGTTGCTTGGAACTTCTCTTTCTGAAGTGGATTAATCAGGGTCTGGCTGTAACTAAGTGTATGGCTGTGGGATAGTGAATGGTGTTCCCTGCGACATTCCAAGGTCATCCAGATGTAAAACAAGAGCAAAGGTCATTCTAATCCTTCTCAGCTGGACACAAGGTTCAGTGTGCAGCACAAATGGATGGCCATAGAAATACAGTCTGAGAGTTTTCTTTGTTGATGTCGTTTGAGGTCTGACCTCAGGTTAGCCTAGGGTGGTTTTCTGTTCCCCATAGAACCAAACAGAACCTTGAGCTCCTTGTCTCCCTGCCTCCACCTCCCATGTTCTGGGATTACAAACGTGATTGGGTTTAGTGACCCAATGGTTGAGTAGATCTATCCCCCAGACACACAGTCTCTTTTAGTTGTAGTGCACCACCAGCCACTGGAGGCCTGGCCAAGAAGAGGCAACATCAGGCCATCCATCTTGGTGGGACTTGGCCTCTTCCTCCCTTCCAGACTTCTGACACCCCAGGTCACCTCAGCCTCACTGCTGCTTCTACCTAACTATGGACAAGGGAATTAAGGCTCTAGGAGCAGGATGCTGGCAGCATTTGTGCTCAGGGGTTCCTAAAGGAATGGCCCCGCCCCGCCACCCCCACCACCATGGCTTCCCACCTCTGAATTGCTCTACAGATATATATCTATATCTATGTATAGATATAGATATAGATATAGATATAGATATAGATATAGATATAGATATAGATATATAAATATCTTCTTCCCTGAGGGACAATGAAACTCAGCCAAGTGGGAATTCAGCGTGATCTGGTAAGATGTGTTGCAAAGGAATTTTACTGGGGTGGGGAGCGAAATTCAGGACACCGCCTGGTTAGTAAACCAAACACCAAGCTCCCAGAACACACGAGGTTTCTTTTCTTTATTCTCTTTAAGTTAACCAAGGTGGTATTGTTATCTGCCACACACACACACCCCTCCTTCGCCAATTTAAATTGTGGAGATTTTTTTTTCTTCCTCCTTTGAGACAATAAGCAAATTAACTGCAGGGGTTAAATAATTTGTTAAGGGGGGTGGTAGATAGAGTGGAGTTGGGGGCTTCGAAGCAGGAGTAGGGGACTAAAACCTGCCAGTAGCAGCAATAAATACAGAGTTGTGCCTTGGGCATAATATATCAAAGAAAATATAATGCATCCAGCTTAAAACTAATGATTGCCATATAATTAGATGAGAAGCATTGTGCTATAAATGTGTATTCTTTAGCGTGCTGTGATGTTACTGTAAAAAAAAAGGAGAGAGAGAGAGAGAGAGAGAGAGAGAGAGAGAGAGAGAGAGAGGAGACAGAGAAACACAGAGCCCAGCAACATACTATAAAAAGACCCCTCTGTTGACTTCTCGGCTGTTTAGTATTCCTTGGCTGTTCTCCCTTGGGAGTGTGTAATTAGTGCTTTATGAAGAGTACATTTAAAGCATTTAATATTCACCTCATTCAGTCTGAAACAATGTGATCCATGCTTAGACAAATCAGTGCTCCTTGCTGACATAATCTGTCAGAACATTACCTCTGAAAAGACCTTTCAAGAGGTTCTGCTGTTAATTAGTTGTCTATCATGTATAAACAGAGCAGTGAGCAGAAGGGCCTCGACAGGCCAGAGGGATACATTGGGAAATGCATTTTGTATGAACGAGGGTTGCGGGGGGGGGGGGTGTCTTCTCACTCACCAGCCTCCCTCCTCCTCCAGAGCCTCGCCTTGCCACGCCTGCAAACACACACACACACACACACACACACACACACACACACACACGCACACACACGCACACACGCATTGGGCCTCTTCCAGGCAAGCAAAGTGCTTTCCAGGTGACTTCAGGGGGCACTGCCAGTCACCACAGTGAAGTGTTCTCTCTCTCTCTCTCTCTCTCTCTCTCTCTCTCTCTCTCTCTCTCTCTCTCACACACACACACACACACACACACACACACACACACACAGAGTACGCCTCCCTGGACAGACCTACCTGCTAGATAATACAGTGGCTTTTACATCCCAGGTGCACGACCTCACAGGCCATCTGAGCATACTGGGATGCTCTGTAAGTGTTGAGCGGGAGAGACCCCGCCCTCCATGGGAAAGGGCCAAGCAGAAAATAGGTCTCATATGCATCTTTTTGCTCTACTCCAAATGAAAGAGAATAATATACGTGGGCATTTACACACAGTAACCTCCTTGGCTGCCATGGTCACAAAGAATGACAGCCGTGTTCAGAGCCCTGTTTAAGATCACATGATCTAGACCTTACTTCAAGGGGTGCTTCTGCCCGAGGGTGAGTGCTGGCTCTTTCTCTGTATTTTGTCGAAGGATTTGAATAGTTCTTCTTCTTTCTGGATTTAGAGCACCTCTTTGCAAGCATCCTAGATCTTGACAGGGATGCTTACCAAATAGTGGGTCAAGACACAACTCTGCAGCCTTCATAGAATGGCAATTCCCAGAGAGTATGTCATGGACTCCCCAAGCATCTCCTTCCCCTGCAGGGTTCCAGAAGGCTGGGGACTGTGTCTATATATCTGCCTCTCATGCCTGTTTAAGAGTTGTCACTTCCCTCAGTGGCCTCAACCCTACAGTTTCAACATTCACTCCATAAACATCCATTAGGCACCTACTGTGCGCATTACTCTATGAACTACATTCCAGGGCAGCTGAAACAAGTAAGTCACAGTCTCTCTACTCATGAGATGCTTACAGACCCATAAACGTCTAATTACTGTTTGGGGCAATTATAAGTAATGAAGAGAGGCAATATAATTTTGTAACTAGGAGGGAGGGCACTGGATTGAACTGCTTGGACTCAGACTTCAGACAACTTACTAGTTAAGTGACTCTGTGCAAGTTATTTGGCTGCCCTTCAGCCTCAGTAATGGGAATGAGAGGGGAAGCAGCCTCAAAGATTTGTAAGGATTAACTGAGATAATGCAATCAAGTGCCTGGGGCGGGGGAGCAGGCCCAAGTGCAAGGGGGTGCAGAACTGAGCAAGGTATTTGAACACCAGTGAGTGACATCCTAGGAGGTGAGTCCCAACTGAACCCTTCAGAAGGAGTCATGGGATGACACAGGCTGAGTAATGGAGAGGTGTCCTGACAATTAGAGGGGCAGCCATTTCTCCCTGCATTTCTGAGAGAAGGTGGGGGTCAGGGGGAGAAAGAGAAGGTAGGGGAAGGGGAAGAGAGTGGAAGAGACAGAGTGGGAGGGAGGAAGAAAGGAGAGAGAATATAAAATGTAATATCTCAAAATCCCCAGAGCCTCCAGCTTTCTCCTGACCCCAGGCAATGCAGGAGAAGTTTCCCTCTGCTCTGGCCTGCTCTTTCTCAGACACAAATAGAGGGTCCTGGTCCATCAGTATGTCACAGGTGGGTTGTGGGGAGGGATGCCCAAGGAAGCCCAGCCCTCACACAGCACCTGGCGCCCACTTGGACTTTAGTGAAAATCATGGAGTTGGGTCAGCAGCGTTACACCTGAAAGAGGTTAAATGTGGTGTCCAAGGGCACATGGCTACTCGAAGCTGCATGTCTACGGTTCCCCACCTACCTTTACTCCAGTTAAACTGCAACCCACAGAACACATCAGCCTGCTTTCACAGGGTCTGGGGGCTAATGGTTTTGGTGTTTTTAAGAGGTGGTAAGCAAAGACACAAACACACAGAAGATGTGAGTGATAGCATGTGCAGCCCACCAAGGCTCAGGCGTACTCTACCTGAGCCTTTCTAGAAAGTTAGCTGTGAGGCTGCCCTGGAATGCTCACACATTGAGAATCAGGCATTGAATGCAACACACACACACACACACACAGTACAAAGGGCACAGAGGAAAAGCCAGACATGGGACTTGAGACATCAACTTGGGCAGTAACATACTCACTTCAAAGTCATTTATACACACACACACACACACACACACACACACACACACACACACACCGTGTGTAGCAGAGGAAATGGGAGACCGGGGGAGGGTGGAGGACAGCAGCTGTGTCCCTCTGTGCAGGCTTTGTGGTTAAGGATGAAACAGCTCACACAGTCTTCTTTGTGGGTTTGCATTCCCACTCTGTGAAAAAGCAGAGACAGAATGAGAGAGATCACCCTAACAGGGTCCTGATGACCCAAAGACTGGCTTCTGCCCATCACAGCAGGCTGCTCTGACCCCTAGGGCCTCCATTGAGGGAAGCTGTAGCACAGGCTAGTAGGCAGGTGGGAAGATCCCAAGGCTACCCCTGCTTTCCACAACACATGAATTTCTGTGCATCTCAGATTTCCCTTTCTAATACCACTCCAACTCTCCTGGAGTTGTTTCAGTCTCTGAATCCCCCATATACCCACACCAGGAGGAGTACCCCCACACAGTATTCAAGATCTTGGGGGATGATTTTGATTCCTACCTATCAAGCTAAGGGACTGTCCTAAAGGACAGGAAAGACCAACTTCAGTCCTGACTAGCTGTGTGACTGAGGGTGTGTCTCTGTGCCTCTCTGTGCCCTGCCTTTGATTCCCTGGGAATCAGAAGTCAGAATCTCCACCACTCCCAGGTCTTAAGGGATCTGGGAGAGCGAATGAGGTCATGTCTATGAGCCGGCTGACGGAAGGAAGTCGCAGAACTAACACAAGGCTGCATTATCTTCTGGAGTTGGCAGGGCAATTGCTGTGAAGTTGCTGGAACAGGGAATGTCTCGAGGGCCTCAGAACCAGTCCTGGGAATGCCACAGGGAAGTGATGTGTCATGCCAGATCCAGCTTTCCTGGGCTCTGAGATGTAGGATCAAATCCCAGCTCAGCCGCTTAACAGCATTGGGAAACCACACAATCCCTTTCAGGCTCAGCTTCCTCGCCTATAAAATGAGAATAACCCAAGCCTTGAATGGTTCTTCGGTAGAGGAGTAAATAAAATGAACCCTGGCATACAGAGGGTACACTTACTCTGGCAAGTACCCTGGGACTGTCACAGAGAGTAACCTGCCCATGTCTCTCTCTGTGAGCTGTCTCCACATATATACCAACACATGCAGCTGTTTTCTGAAGGACAGACGTCTGCAGAAGAAGGGGGCTGAGTGCTCCACGCACCTGCTCTGGACCAAGAAAAGAAAGAACAATGGTGGTGAGCATAGGTCCCTGGCATCATCCAGGAAGCCTATAATGTACACAGCCAGGAGTCCAAGGTCAGAAGCCTTGGGGTGGCCCTTCCACCCTGAGTCATGGTGAGAATGGGCAACTGAGTTCTGAGCCCAACGTTCTCAACCTTTGCAAGCCAAAGCTCTTGGCCTGGATGCCTGCATTCCTTGGTCACTGCCACTTAGGCACAGATGACAGACCTCAAAAAGTCTGCAGGCAAGTGAGTCTCCAGACAGATAGGTGGACTCCCTTTTTCTGGTCTCCTTTATAGACACAGGAAACACCCAAAAGTGGGAGTGGGGATGGATGCAGAGAGGAAAAGCATGCCTCTCTAACTACCCATATCTGGGTAACTTCCGGACAGCATTTACATTTGGGGAGCTGAGACCAAGGAAGAGGAAATCTATCCAGCAGAGGGTGTGAGGACCTGTCACAGACTGGCTGAGCCCTCCGAAGCTAACAAGGCTGCAGAGCCAATCTGGCAGAGACTGAATTAGTCACCAGTTTTGATGAGGAGGTAAACGGATTACATAACAACATCTCTCTCTCTCTCTCTCTCTCTCTCTCTCTCTCTCTCTCTCTCTCTCTCTCTCTCCAAAAGACTCTCCAGAGCCAGGGCTTTATTCTCTCCCTCTGGATATGAAGGGGCTCAGAGCCGGGGAGGGTCACATACCAGAGCCTAGGGGCTAAGGTTCAGGCAGGAACCCTCCCCAGGCTGCTCCAGCCCCGCAGGGCCAGAAGGAGGCGCCCGCAGTTCACCTCCTGTCTGCAGCTTGCCACCCAACCTCCAAAGCAATCCCACGCTAGTCTTGCAACCTGCTGCTCTCAAGCTCTAGGTGTTAGCCTGGATGATGCCCCAAACAAGGAGGTAGAAATTTCTCAGTTGCCCAAAGCTCCCAGGCCCCTGGGTTATTCCAGACCCCCTTCCCCCGCCAAATGTATCATGATTCATCATTACAAAAATGAATACCAATCAGTTCCTGAGCCAGCAGCACTGTTTGCTGTACCATGGTGGAGAGACTGCAGGGGTAAGGGGGCATAGGCAGGTATAACTCTGCAGCAGCAGCAGCAGCAGCAGCAGCAGCAGCAGCAGCAGCAGCAGCAGCAGCAGCAGCAGCAGCGTGGAATCTGGATGCTTATCTTCTCCAGAAGAACAAACCTGGCAAACACAAAAGCTCAAGCCTCTGGCTCTATATCCTGTCATGAGTGAGACTTGGCCTCTAGGTAGAGGTCAAGTTCATTGGTTTCCCCTCCCCCGCCCCGCCCCCAGGGCCTTGCGCTTGCTGGGCAAGTGCTCTACCACAGAGCTAAATCCCCAACCCCAGTTCATTGGTTTCTTAAATATGCCTAGGATGGGGCCAGTGTCTGTGACCAGATCTTCCTGTGGATTTACTCATCCCCTGCACAGGGCTGAATAAAGAACAATAAACGTTTAGCAATATTAGTGATGAGTGATGATGATGGTGATGACCATGGTGATATTAGAATGGGGTATGAGTGTCCTGTTTAGCCCCAAGCTCTGGGAGCTTCAGGTCTTCCTGACTGCCTATTGGTGCTTCTGTTGCACTCACTAGACAACTGAGAACCTGGAGCAAGAGTCTGAGAAACTGTAGGAATCACACTGACCTCCTGACCCCACACAGGACTAGCTCCGTCTGTCCAGAAAGAGGACTCACCATTACACAAGTGGGTGAGTCAAGCACTCGGCAAGTGACGTCAGTGCCTCTTGATTCTTCCTCCTTTTTCTCGAGCCTAAGTGAAGGCAAAGTGCCCAGCCCTAACACACAGGAGACAGTAACAACCTTCAAAGGCGGCATTCCCACCTGCCACCCTACCAGATTCTAGGATGGGAGACTTTGGAGAGGTCTTGGGAGTCTGCTGGTCCAGCCTCCCATTGTACAGCTGAGAATGCTGAGGCTTAAAGAAAAATGAGTGTCCAGCCGGAGTGGCCCAAGCTCCCATCTCATCTCATTCACACAATGGAAACCAGAGAAGATGGCAGAAGATAGAAGCAGGGTCATCCATCCTACCAAGACTGCTGAGGTCTATGTGACACCCTGCCTCTCCAGCTCCAAACCAGACAGGCGACGGTTCTGAACAGAAGAATGGACAACCAGCCCATGGAGGCCACACAGATGGCCATGATGACAAGCCAGTAGCTACTGGTTCTAGAACAATGAGGCTTTCCTTCCCGCCCTGCTCCTGAGAACACAGAGAAAAGGCTAACTTACCCCCTAAGCCTGAGGGTAAATTTCCCAGGAGAAGTCTGATCCTGCTTCTATCTCTCAAAGATCTCTCCCGGTGTCTATTTGGGATAAGCTTCCTGGCAGTATTTGAAGCTAATTAGAGGAAATTTTGTGCTAGTTTAGGCCACGAAACCATTTATTCATTCAACGAACTTCTCTGCTTTGCCCCTTGTCTCTTCCCTCTCCCCATTGCTCAGCAACGTTCTTAGTTTCCATCTGAACACACACACACACACACACACACACACACAGACATACATACACAGACACACAGACACAGATACACACACACAGACATACATACACAGACACACAGACACAGATACACACACACAGACATACATACACAGACACACAGACACACACAGACACACACACATACACACAGACACATACACACAGACATACATACACAGACACACAGACACAGACACACACACTGACCTACATACACACACACACACAGACACACACTCACACACACACACACACACACCACACACTCCAGCTTCCAGCCCCAGCCTCTCTTTGGCCCCTTTCTCTCCCATCCTTTTCCCCATCTGGGACCCAAACCCAGCCCACACTCAGCAGAGAGGCTGTGGGAGGGACCCTGCCAAACTTACTCCCAGACAGATGTGCTCTGTTCCGGCACAGCTGTCCAGGCCTGTCCATCTGCGCTCACTTCCTGCCTCCCTGCTCCAGCCCCTCACACTTCCCACGCCAGGGTGGGAAAGTCTAGTCCAGATTTTCTCCTTCCCAATCCAAAAGCTGTCGGGTGGCCACTAACACAGCGGAGCCGACAGCCTTGGTTCCTGCCCTCCTTAGGCCTCCAGGAGGAGCAATGGCCTAGGAGACTCCAGCAAGTCTGCCTCTTCTGAACTTAAACTTCAGCTTCAAAGCCCTGACAGCTGCTCAGGACCCACCTGGCTCTAAAGTCCTCCCTCCCAGCATTCCTTGTTCACATGAAATACACCAATATTGAGGCTGATATGATTTTGTTATTTTCTCAAGCCTAGGAGAGGTAAACATTACTTTCTAGAAAAGTGTGAGGGCTGGGGAGGTGGATCCATTGACAAAGTGCTAATTGCACAAGCACAAAGACCTGCCTTTGATTCCCCAGCACTCGTGTACAATCTGAATATCATGGTATTCCCAGCACAGGGAGGCAGAGACAGGCAGATCCCAGGGCTCTCTTGTCAGCTAGCCTACTCTAACCAATGAGCCCCGGGTCCTAGTGAAAGACCCTGTCTCAGAACACAAAATAGAAACCGGGAAGATGGCTCAGCTGGAAAAGTGTGAGGACTAGAGTTTGGATCCCCAAAACCCAGGTAAAAGCAGGCAGGCCTAGTGGCTGCTTATAGTTACAGCACTCAGGAGACAGAGACAGGTGACCTCTGGGGCCAGCTGACTAGCCATATTCACTAGAATTGGTGAGCTCTGGGTTCAAGGAGAGATTCTGCCTCAATAAATAAAAATGATCTCAAAGTGGACCAGAGATGTCAACTTCCACACGTGCAGGTGCACACACTTGCACGTACATCTACACATCTACTCATGCATGTAAACACACATACACAGAGACACAGACCACATACACATTCACACTCTAGAAGAAACTAAAAGGAATGACACCAAAAGTTGTCCTCTACCTCCACACAGATGTAAACTAATAAACACACACGTGTTTGGCACACAAAGAGCTGTCACCATCATGACTCCTGCAGAAACCCATGTGGCACCTTCTTGCCTAGCTGCCGTGAGGTAGGGTCTGCTTTGCTGAAAGGAAGTGGCATCTCTGGAACCCAGCTTGTTTCTAGGGTTCCCAGAGCTCCCTGCTGGCTCCTGAGAATGGGGAGCCATTCATCTCCCGAGACTTCAGAATGATGTGGTAGGCTCTATAGTGTCGATGTGATAACCCCTCCTTAAGACCAGGAGCTGAAGAACTATGACTGTGTACCCTCCTGTGACAGCCAGCCTTGACTCTAGACCTGGAAGGTGCTTGCTTAGTAAGAGTGTGCTGAACTAGACTGCCAGCCCACTTCTCTGGCACCCATCAGCATCAAAAGGCAAATGGGGAATCTGCTTAACCCCTTACAATTTGCCTTTGGGAAACCCAGATTAGGCAACCAGGAAAAGGGGAGGCAGAAGCAAATGTCTTCATGGTAGAGAAAGGTATGGGGGATGACTGTGCCCCCTACGAAGACACCACCTTTTCGTTGACGCCATGGTCCAAAGATGGGCAGTCCTTTCCTTTTTCTAGAAATATTTTAGGAATATGGAGTGGGAAAAATCCAGAATCCTACACTTTCTGGAGAAAAGACATGACCTACATGAGAACTGGCTTCTCCAGGCAGGAATGAGCTCCAGATCAAGCTTGGTGTCCAGGAGCAAAGCAAAGAGCTGGTTTAAACTTTACAGTTAGAGGAGGCAGGGCTCACTTCTGTAAATAAGACATCATTTCAATTGACCCCACTCCCCCAGTTTATGGAGGCACCCATAACTTTAGGTGAAAGCAGTTGCTGATCTTTCTGTCAGGTGCCCCCCAAAAAACATCAATCATTGGACTCAATTTGGGTTTTTAGATGGTGCTGCTGATATGAACTGCCTCTGAACAACCAGCCAACTGTAGACATAGGTAGTGGTGGTTTTGGTTTTGTTTTAAACCATGTTCTTAAGTATCTAAGAAAGAGAAGTTCTTGGGGGCTGGGAGTGTGACTCGGTTAATAGAATTGTGCATACCATATACAAAGGCCCTTGATTCAATTCCCATTTCCCAGGTGTGGTGGCAGCCTGTGATCCCAACACCAATGAGGTAGAGAAAAGTTAGAAGTTCAAAGTCATCTTCAGCTACACAAATAATTTAAGGATGAGACCCTGTATCATGAGAGAAAGAGAAGGACAGGAGAAGGAGGGTAGAGGAAGGGAGAGAAGGAGGAACAAAAGGGGGAGAGAAGAAAAAGAAAGTTCTTACATGTGGTGTGTTCATGTCACCTTTTCCCCCACTTTACAAATTTGGCCACCATCATTGTGATGGAGTCCCTTGCCACTCAGGTCTCAGCCTGAAATGTTTCATCTGATAAGTCGGAGTCTCCTGCCACACAGGGAATGATCACAGGGGGGCCAGATGATAGATAAGTGGGCAGGTGGATGACAGTCACTAAGTAGGCACAAAAGGCCCAAGTTCATCCTCATTGATGGCCTTAGAAGCAGACTGCCTGGCAAATTTGAGGGATCTGATGACTTATGGTCCTCATATGGCTTCAACTAAGATCAACCAGTGTTTGATCAACCACACACACACACACACACACACACACACACACACACACACACACACACCTCTTCCAAGGCCATGTTCCTATTCTGCCAGCCCACCAATGGTTGGTGGCCTCTCTTCCCGCTCTGTATTTCATAGAACAGACAAATCCATAGGCACACATCTACCTGGATTTTTCTAATAATTCTTCAAGCTAGGGAAGTCCTAGGGTCTTGAGGATGTCCTTGTGTGTCAGACTTATGCATTTCAAGGCAACTGGGGCTGGGAAGGCAGGAATGGGGCTTCAATTCTGGCCATACCCCAGAGCACAGCCTCAAGCGGGTACAGTGGCATCCTTAGGCTTCTGAGCCACGGTTCTCTACCTCTGTTATCTTACTCACAGGATCTCGGTCCAGGGTGGTCACCTTGACCCACCTGGGAGCAGGGACCTTGACTTCAGAGCCCCCACAGCATGGATCCCCTGAGACTAATTTCACAACCCAGCACCGAGTTTACTACACGTTTCAGATGAAGGTGTGTCAGAGCCGAGAGCATGCTTCTGCCCGCTGTGTGGGCGTCAAGTTCAATGCCTTCTTGTCAACACTTGAATGTGTTGAACATCACTCACAAGGGCATTCTTTAAGAAACCTATTAAGTTAATTACCCAGGCATTTTCCCTCTCTCCCCCTATCCATGCATCTCACATAAGGCACACACACACACACACACACACACACACACACACACACACACACACACACAGATGCAAAAAAATTGGCTTTCTTCCTTTCTGAGATACTTTTGATGTAACTCCTCTCTTTTTGGCACAATAGCATCTTGTTTATTTCTCCAACAGTTAGTCAGGGTAGCTACACTACACAGACCCACTCCTTCACTCAAATCTCAGGACCAAATGCAGCTAAGACAGGGTTTGTGACCCAAGAGATGGAGGAGTGGTTTGCCTGCTATCCTCATTTCTAGCTAACTTCCCTCAAAAGTGGTAATGAGGAGGATGAGAACAGCAAGAATGACACAAGAGTCCTCCAAGAGATGCAAGTCCATTGGCAAGCATTTTCTCAAAGCAGCCCTGTGCCCAGGGTTTCTGTAAGAAGACAGCACTCCACTCAAAGCATTGTCTCATTAGAGATTATCAAACCAAGTAGGGAGGTCAAGAGATCTGGGTTCTAGAACCTTTCTGCTATGGACATCTGGTCCTTAGATGCCTGGGTCATGAATGTGTCCCTTTGTTGAATGCGGGAGTGGCCCTAGATCATCAGTTATGGCCCTATGATCCCCAGTCATGGGGCTGCTGTTCACTACTCATCTGTGCCTGCACAACTACCTACAGATGGGGAGGGGTCAATCAAGGGGAGGGGAAGGGAGGCAGTGTTCAGACTATACATAGAAACCACCTGGAAAAGTTCATCTATATGCTGTGCTAGATGAATGGCTGTAACCCTGAGTGATGACGCTTCTGGACAGGGAGACAGGCAAAGTTAAAGCCTGTGGCAGACAAGGCTCTCTGGCTCTAACAGGTAGCTTTGATATTTGTGCTGCCATGACACAGATGGGAACTTTGCGTATTTGAATGGAAAGCAGAAAGAGCAAAAAGAAGGGACTATAGAGACCTAAAAGGAGGTATCAAGCAGCCAGACCTCAACCTTACTGTATCAGATGATATTGAGACCACTGGCTTTGAAAAGAGAGCAACACCCCATAGTTTTCTTATAAATACCCTACATAACCCAAAACCTCAACTTTCTACCTACAAGGAAGCAAAAACACTGCAGGGAAAATAAAAGATGCTGCAAGAGGATGCTGGAAGATGCACTCTCTCCTGTACCCATACCCATCTTGGTCTTCTGACCACAGCCTGTTATTCCCCTAGTCACAAGAAACTATCTCAACTCTCAGTCAGAAGTTCTCGAATCACAGGGTTCAAGGGACCCTAGGGACCTACCTTCCTTTCCCTACCCCTGGGTAGCCCTTCTCCTAAGCCACTCAAGCCTTTAATGGCCTGTCCTGTTCTGGAGTGTGTGGAAATGGCCTGTATGTCTGGGCACATTGGGAACCTTGGACCTTTCGAAGGCCTTGATTTCCTCAGGATGCTTTTGTTCCTAAGGGAACCACAAGACTATCTACAGTCACTCCCACCCTTCCCCCTGCCTTCCCTCTGATTCAGGGCTGATGAAAGCCTGGTCATTTCTGACTCACACCCCATCTCTCCACATGCCCCTAGAGACCACTTCCATCTATGTAAGGTCTAGGGGAGTATCGTTGGAAGTGCGGAAAAGAGCTGGCTGAGGCCAAGGACTTGACCCTGAGCACCTCAAGGTTGGAAAATTGAGCTCACAAGCCCTCACTGCCTTCTCCCCTAAGGCATCTAGCACAGTTTCACTCTGATGCAATACTCTGACAGGCAGGTTCTATGACATAGGAAACTGGAGGCCTAGACACCTTCTCTGGGAGGAAGAGAGAAGCCTCTGTTGCTGTCCAGACTTTGGCCATGCTTCATCTAATGCTCATTTCTGGAACTTTTTCCCCTAACATAGGGCCCTTCCCTCAGTGATTTAGCAGACCTCAGTCCTAGACTGGGAACATGCCCCACACCCAAGCAGCCTGACACAGCTCTCTGTCAGGGATCATCCTTCCTCTAGGTCTGAGAAGACCTATGGGCAGAGGCTTTGCAAAAGAAAGAGAAAGAAAGAAAGAAAGAAAGAAAGAAAGAAAGAAAGAAAGAAAGAAAGAAAGAAAGAAAAAAGAAAGAAAGGAGAAGGAAGAAAGAAAGAAAGAAAGAAAGGAAAGAGAAGGAAGAAAGAAAGGAAGAAAGAAAGAAAGGAAGGAAGGAAGAGAAAAAGGTATTGCAGCAAAGTATGATGTGATAATTTTCTCCCTTCCCTATACCTCTCTACATAAAGTATACACATATCTGTAGAAGCTCATGTTTGCTTAAGTTGACTTGGGACTTAAGTATTTCATAAAGCCAGGGCCCCAAGTATCAGAATCCTTCACCCAAACTGGGATTCCTGCCTAATTGCACACATGCACACACACATAAACACAGACACAGACACACACACACACACACACACACACACACACACACCCTTAGCACTAGGCTATGGCTCTTTGGGATAGCATGTTCAATGACTGTGTGCACACACTCACACATTCCCTGAGAAAGCCCCTGAGGCCTCTGTAGGAAGACTTTCCGGGAGACATTTATGGTTAAAGAGGAAGTCTGAGCACTCTGCAGCAAACAACCCAGGCCAGAGAACCTGCAGATGCCTGCCAGGAGTGGAGTTAGGTCAAAACCATCTCACTAGCTCTGTAGATTTCAGTCCATTTCCTAGATTCATGCTGCTTTGTGACGCAGGCCTTGGTAGAAAACCACATGTAAACACATGGGTCAAATGACTTAGGCAAGGTCATCCATTACCAAGGCCAGCACCTCGACCTCTGCACCCTCTCAGGTGTCCTGGGTTTGGAGGGAGAGCCAGACAAAGTCACTGAGGTGGGGTGGGACAGTGCAGAGGACCCTCCCAGAATGTCTTGGGACCAGTGCGCGCGCACACACACACACACACACACACACACACACTGAGTTCTGATGCCTAACGTAGTAACTACCAGATCCAAGTGATTCTTTCCATTTAGATGAAGTAAAATGAAGTCATCTTTGCTCCAAGTCCCTTCCTGGGTAGCACTAGTTCCCTGTCCAGTGCTGGATGAGAACATGGGGCCACAGTTACTCTGTAGGAGGGCACAAAGGAACACATTCTCACCATGGTAGAACACTGCAAAAGGCAAGGCTGACCTGGAGGGAGGTGAGTGGGAAACCTAGTTGCCTGAAGGATCTGTTCCTAGGTTGCAAGGGGTTGGAGGGTAATGCTGATAGGCTCCCAGCTCCACAAAAGAAGGACAGGAGGATGCAGCAGAAGAGAGGAGGAGAAAGGGAAGACCAAGAGAGGTAGAGGGTGGCAGAGTAGGGTAAAATGAGAGAGGAGACAGACCAGGAAGAGCTGAGGAGACAACTCTGAAGAGCTGCCATCCATGACCACACCAACTGGCCCTGGCCTCAGAGTGACTCACACTGTTTCCCACCTACTACAGAATGTACGTGTGTTTCTGTGAAATCTTTAAACTTTCTTTAACAAAAAAAAAAAACAAAAAACAAAAAAAAATGCATCCCCCTCTACACATACTGGCCACTCTTCCCGAAGTGGAGGGCACCATGGCCCCATTACATGGCCACACCAGCAGCTCATCTCGTCGCTTCTTTTGGTATACTTCTAAGTAAACCTTTGAAAGACACCATGAGGCTGGACAAAGAGCATCACCCATGCGATCAGAAATGCCTGGCTTTCATTCAGAGTTTACTTCCTACTGACTTGTACAGGCCCTGACCTCTCTGCCTTAGCCTCCCTCATTTACTCGGCTGGGATGGTTATGAATGACTCTGATGGACATAGACCTTGTAGCCCTCCAGCCCACATGTTCCATAAGAGGTTGGCAATGGAATGATGCCCTGGTATAGCGTCCACAGAAGAAAGGCAGAAGACGGGACAGCTAGATCTGTCAGTAGAGACCAGCACAGAGGGTAAAGGAGGAGCAACGGGAAAGGGACAATTTAGGAAGGCTTCCTAGCTGAAGCTGTGTGTGGAATGGAAAGAGAAAGAAGAGCACTTAAGACAGAGAACCCATACACCAAGCCGGACAGTAACTCATTAGCTCTTCCTAGTCAAGACAGACAAAGGATGCTCACTTATGTGGAAAAACCTCCGCCATTGAACCCTACCCCCATTCACTCACTAAGACTGACCCATGTCTCCACAGGACTCTGTCTCCTGTCAGATTAAAAGGGTAGAGAGCAGTTGATTCAGCATGTCCCTGCCCCCTGGTGCTCCCTGCACCAGAGAGAGACCCCTAAGTTAAACAAGCATTGCAGAAAAATAACCATTCCCCATCTGGAACCCCTTGCTGGACCTGGCATGATGCAGGAGAGGTGTAGTAAGCTCTGAACCAACCATCTTTCCTCCCAAGGTTGCCAGAGAGATTCCAGCAAACAGAGGAGAAACCAGGCCTTCCCTCAGAACCGGTTCTCTTCATAAAGACCCCCAATGGAGGGGAGGGAGTTTCAAGATGGAAGCTGAAGAACCTTGGGCCATGACTCAGAAGGCAAACATGAGCAAGGATGTTTGGAGTCCACTCCCAGCTCTACTGCCCACTGGGACTAGAAGCCAGCTGGGAATTGTGGTCGATAGCTTCCGGAAGGGGAGCATGTGACACAGTGGCACACAGGGACTGGAAGCCTTGGGGTAGAGGGCCTCTATGCCCTACAGAGACCCAGTGAGACCTACGGGTGCCTTGTCAGCCCCACTTGAGAAGGAAAAGGGCACAGAAAGGGAAGGTTGGCTTAGGGCACAAGGAGCTTGAATTCCTGTGATCCTCTGCCCTCTGCTGATTCTTCAGGTCACCTGGAAGCAGGGCTGAGCCAGCATCTGCATAGTAACACTGAGGCTGCTGACTGAGTCAGAAATGACCCTTGCTACTTGCTGTGGACTCTGCCATGGTGGCCTGTAGACCTTTTCCAGACTGTGACCAGAAGAGCTCAGTTAGGCAGTCCCAGAATCTTCTTTCCATCCTTGGAGACTATCTTGTTCAGGGGCTGTGGCTCACCAAGATCCCCTGTGCACCACTCCATGGTATATCCTGGGAGATTTTATATTCATTGACCAATTTCTACTACCACCTACCTCATGGGGGCATGGACTCATAGAACAGACTCTGTCTCTGTCTCTCTCTCTCTCTCTCTCTGAACTAGTCCTGGGAACACAGAGGCAAGTATCTCTTTAAAAATCCTCCCTGCATAGCAGGTCACACTGGCCTGGAGCCATAACACCGTAGGCTGTGATCTCACCAAACTCCAGGAAGCCAAACAGGGTCAGGCTTGGCTGGTCTCAGAGCAGGAGACCTCCCAAGCAAAACACAGGTGTTGCTGGTGATTCAGCAGGCCAGCCCCTCCCTCCTGGAGTCTAGTTCTTCTCAGGTGTTGGACAGAGACTGGCATGATTCAGTGAACCCCTATCAGTTCCCAGCCAGAGGAAGGGGGTGTGGTGCCACCTCTGGGCACTCACATGCTTTCTGGGTCCCTGTTGGGTCCACGGGTTCTGTTCTTAGGAATTAGGGCGTAAGTTCTGTCCTCCTTTCATAATCCCTGCCTAGTTCCTTAGGCTGAGCATTCTCAGCCATTGACCCAAATTCCTCAGGCTGTTTGTACCAGGTGAGGGACTGAGGAGCGGCAGGCACCCTCCCAGACCAACAGTCCTCCTCAGCCCTGACTCTATCTGTGGTCTGTAGCTGCCATCAGCCTCAGGGCCTCTCAGCAACCCCCCCCCAGATAGTCCCTCTAGTTTGGGAACAGTGAGGATAAAAGGGGTCCACGAAATGAGGGCCGTCATTAGCCTGTTTTATGAGAACAGAAATATTCATTACACCCCAACCCCATCATTAGAAGCTGCAGTGAGAGCTCTGGCCCATTCTTTATGGCAGTAGAAACTGAGGGGGTTTCTCCCCACAAAGGGAGTACGGCTTCTCCCTTGGAGGAAGATGTCCAGTCAAGAGGAAGGAAGGACCGCCAGCCTCGGTCTCAGGCCAACCTCCTAGGCCCCTCCAACTCGACAACCTCCAGATGCATTCAGAGGACCTGTGGAGTGACAGCTATAGTCCGGCACAAGAGTGCACGGCCACCCAGTGCACAACCCTGTCCACCTTCACGTACCAGGCACCACTCACCGACCTACATGGCTTCCTACCCGAGAAACTTCTCCATCCCCACCAGGTCCTCTGGATGTCGCCTTCTTAGCTCTGGTTACAGTTACATCTCTGTATCCTCAGTCCATGCTACACTGTGAGCTATTTCAAACCGGACACTGTGTCCAGACCCTAGAAGTACTTTAGAGTTGTGTTGTTACAAGCCAGGAGCCAGGACAGGACATGTGGGCCTAGCCAGAAAGAGGACACTGTCCTAGCCCCAATTCCTCTTGCTGCCTTTTGTCACAAGAAATGTCTAGTGGCCTGACTGCCTTTTCAAGGCCTTTGCTCGCAGGTGGCTGAAAACAAGTTGCCTGCTCAACCTAGGAGGTGCCCTGCTCACCCGCTAAATTTAACCTCATTCTCTAAGTCTCGTCGAGTGGGTAGTTGGCCTTCTCTTTGCAACTGAACCCAGAAACTTTGTACCAGAACCCCTACCACTGTCAGGGAACACCTAATCAGGAAGTCTGAGAGGATGAAGACATTCCATAGCTCCTCAGGGACTGGAGGAGATAGAAAGCCAGTAACAGTAAGTTGAAGCCCACCCCACTGGCACAAGCCAACCAGGCTGGATGGAGCCTAGCCACAGCCCACAGAGAAGAGCCCACTGACTAATCGGCTGTCATTTGCATTCATTAAAGACCCCTCTGCCTTTGTGCACAGCAACCTCAAACAATGTGACAGTCACTGCGGAGGTTTTTGTCTCAATTCTCTGTGGCCTAGGTATCCAAAGTCCCAGGCTGTTCTGCAGGGGGGTGGGAGTGGGGGAAAATGACCTGGACTAATTACAATGGACTTCCATTGGCAGGAGGTAAGTTCAGGAGTCAGCAGATGTCCCTTGACTCCCTTTGGAGTTAGTTCTCTGCAGTCACCTGGTCCCCTTTCCTCCCATCTCCTTATGCCCCTCGGCACCATCACCTGGAAAGACCAGGCCCTCCTCAAAGTTGTGCAAAGATTCATTTCAACACATTGAGACTGAGGATGCTCCACACAGGGGCTGGATGCCAAACCCCACAGGCTGCTCTGCCTGCCAAGAAGCAGCCAGGGACCTCTCCATATGTACCTTCCCAGGGGTCACTGACATTGAGCAGCCCTTAAGAAATGTCCCCTAGGTTCTCACAGGAGTGCCCCTCTCTGAGGTCATGTCAGTCCCCAACCATTCCAGAGGCCTACAGATCTAACCATGAGGTCAGGGTGGAGTTTGCTATGTTAGCCTGGGTTGTTTTTCTCATTGTAATTGCCAAGCTCCTGAGGTTGGCATTTGCCCGCTGGGCACTGTTAAGAGATGACACAATGGAGTGAGAGCAAGCCCGGGGCCTGGCAGAGACTGCATGGCCCCAGCCCCTGGCTGGGCTCTGGTGGACCCCATTCATAATCCCCTCAGTCTAACAAACATCTGGTTTGTCACAGGCAGGTAGAGGCATGAAGGCCCACCACACAGGTCCCAGCACAGCCAAGGAGTGGGAGGGTACTGTGGTATCTGGTCAGGGATGGCACCTTGGACATCTGGGAAGAGTAAGATCCAAGCAAGGAAAGGGGCAACAGTCCTCCTATTGCCACCAGAGCCCCAAAGAGAATCATGGTCCTCAGGGCCATGAACCTCCCTGAACCCCTGCACCTAGAGCACCTCCAGTCTATAGGTCCCCACTTTCCCATGGCTTCCCTTCCGCATTTGTCTCTAAGGTCCCTACCCACTTGGAGAACAAAAACACCCCACATCAGTCACATAGAGTTGTAGAGAGTACTATCTGGGGAAGGATTATCGGGGGGGGATCAAAAGCCCACAGATACCTTCATGTCCCTACCAAATGGGGTGACCCCCTCACCCTCAAGTCTTTAAAGACTCAAAGCACAGTGTTTCTAAGTGAGGTAACTGACCCTCTGCTGCCTGCCCCCTCCCCCCAGCCCCCTACCCCATTTAATCCACCTTATTTGAAAGCAAGGCACCTTAGGACCTGAAGGGCAGCCAGGGCCTATCAAGGAAAGGCTTCCAAGGGGCCAGAGCCCGAAGAAGATAGGAAAACAGCACTCATCCATCCAGGACCAGAACACAGAGGGTTCCCATTGCTGTCCCCAGATGTCTGCTGAACAATCAGCCCCCCTTCCTGGGTCCAGGGATGCTTAGAGAATCAGGACTCTGTGGCAGGTAGTATCCAAGTTGATATGTATATGGGAATCAACTCGGGTTGTTGAGGGATGGGGAACTGTTTGTTCCTTTTGCAAACACTGAGATTGAACCTAAGGTCTTGCCTTCTGTCACTAAGCCATATACACCCCTAGCAACCCACCCTACTTTTTTCCACATTTTGAAACAAGTCACACTAAGTTGCCTAGCCTGGCTCCGAACTCAGTCTCATCTTCAACTTGTGGTCCTCCTATGTCGGCCAGCCACATTCACAAGCCTGCCTCACTGGGACGAGCTCTTGCCTCGAGTTCTTCTTCAGAGGAGCTCTGGGATTTACTAGGCCTAGAGTGGAACCCTGATGCTGCATTCTCTAAAGACCTCCCACCCCAGGCAGGCTGCTAGAGACTGCTCACGGTCAGTCTTTGGGAATGAGTAAAGCTGAGACTTGAATGAGACTCGAGTGTCTCTGCTTACTGTAACACTTTCTCATGAACATCCCTTTCCCAGAGCCTCCAACTCTTGCCTACATTTTCTCCTTCAAAAAGCTCTTGGTCTTTCTTTCCTGATTGCCCCTCTCCTTCCCTTCCTTCCTTCCTTCCTTCCTTCCTTCCTTCCTTCCTTCCTTCCTTCCTTCCCTCCCTCCTTCCTTCCTTCCTAAAAGCATGAGCTCATCAAATAAGCCAAAGAAGGCAGACAAAGCAGAGACAGGAACCCAAGAGTCTGGTTCCTACTGTTCTGGTTCCCCCACCCCTATCCCCCAGGCCACAGAAGATAGCTCTTGAATGTAAGGCTTCTCACCCAGTTCTATACCCTAGTCCAGCCTGTGTGACCCAACTTCAAGAGGGTCCCTCAGCTCTCAGTTGAGAAAAAGGAGGGCACAGTAGCCCAGAGATGGTTGACAGTTTCTGGTTGGCATCTGAAAGGGAGTGCATGGATTGGGGTGAGGAATGGAGAATGCCTCAGCCAAATGTGTGGAGACAGATGAGTGGGATTGGGATTGTGGACACAGGGAAACTATGGGGTCAGAAGCTCTTCAGATGCAAGCTCCCAGGAAGCAATCACAACTGCTGCAGGAGCCTCCCAAGTTGGAGTGTGGCATTCTAGACTTCGACTCAGCTAGGTGTCGCTCCTGAGGGGTCTGCTATGAAACAGGAAGCAAAAGTACAGCAGGGTCACCTCCTCCCAGCATATGGGTTCCCCCATAGCTCATCTCACTTCACAATTCAGGGCAGGGAGGGGTGTCAGGTATGAGGTGCAGTCAGCAACCAGAAAGACAGGGTTCTACAGGTGAGAGATGAAGCCTGATTAGAGCCAGGGCTGAAGAGTGAGTCCTGCAGCTCCCTCCGATCTGGTTGGGCTGCCATTTCTCAAGCCCTGTTTGTTTTAGGGATTAACTGCACTCCTTTCCTAATTACTGCTGGAGACAGTATCCCCGCAGCCTCCTGCAAGTATCCAGGTAGGAAGACCAAGGAGAACTAGACTTATGGGCCCACCTCCCAGCAGACCGCCCCACGTACACACACACACACACACACACACACACACACACACACACACACACACACACACTGCACCTTCCAACCGAGGTTTACCAGCCCTTAGACCCCAGAGCAACAGGCCAGCTCTGGGCCTACCTGTGGACCTCTGTACCAGTTAGTTCTCTGTTTGTTCACACTCCCTGCCACTTTCCTTATTCCCACGGTTCGAGCTGTAGCCTAGACGCCTGCCCAGCCCCTTCCATCATGCTCTTCCTGTACCACCAGTGACAGGCTGCCTGGGAGAGGAGTGCATGTGAGCAAAGGTCGCATATCTGTGTATTAGTGATAATGGACGCATAGGGGTCTGAGTATGAACATGCCAGTATATGTGAGCATGTGTGTATGTGTGAGTGTACATGTTTGGACATACATATGTTCCTGTCCATGTGTCTGCTTGTATGTGAATCTAGAGGCAAGTGTGTGAGATATTATGTCATGGTCCTGTGTGAATATATGTGGATGCATGAACATTGTGTACATGTGAGCATGTTTGCTGTGTTCAAGTCTGTAAATGTATATATGTGAGTACTTCATATATGTACATATATATACCTCAGTAATATATATGAAATCAGCATATTGAGTATGCATGTTTCGGAATATTATATTTGGGAGTATATGGGAGGTAAGCATCAGAGGATAAGTGCGATTATCTGTCTCTATATGTATGTATGTGTGTGCCTATGCATGTCTGCGTATGTGTGTGTGAGAATGTGTATAGTCAATGCAAACATGTAAGTACATACAAGTGTTAGATACATGTTAAATATGGTAGTAAGTTGTAACTGGGCCTGTTGGGTGAGCATTTGTGTGTGTGTTTGTGTGTGTGTGTGTGTGTGTGTGTGTGTGTATCTGTCACCATTCTCTTTGCCTATGACTGTCTCTCCTCTGCCACTTATCTAAGACCCAGTCCCAGTGGGACCTGATAGCCTCCTCAGCCCTACCCACCCCCTCCAATCCCCAGCTCCTCCCTTCAAGGAAGCCAGTTGTCTGTGGCCTCTACTATCCCCCAGCCATACTCGTGGCTCTTAAAAATGTCCTGTCACTGTTCCACTTCCCTTTAGTCACCGAGCCATTTTTGGCCAAGTTTTGACCAACTTCTGCCTTGCTGCCTACTGGGACCCTCACTCTGATCCCTGAAGCTGGACCTCCCATCCCATCCTCTCTTCCTCAGTCGATGGCTCATGCCTTGGCCCTCTGGTGTGACCTCCTCCAGATATGACTGCCCGACTGTGCCTCTGTGTTCTCTTGTATGTGACAGTGTGCCACTCTGTGGGATGGGGGATGGGCATGAGCCAAAGAATCAAAGAGTAAGAGAAGAGACCAGGCTCAGATAGTGTCATTAAGAGATACTAATGCCCCTCATCAAGGCCTATTAAGAAACATCGTATACTGCATGCTCCACAAGCCTGGGAGAAGCACAGGCCCAGCGGGACAGGCCACAGTCACAGTTGGGTAACCTCTGAGCCCTAGGCACAGCCATTAGCCTTGTGAGCTTGACCTGGCCCAGACACTTCTTGGGCCTTTCACAATCAAGGAGCACCGGCAACCACAGAGCCCCCCCCCCCCACACACACACACTAGCCTTTCATGAGTCTTCAGCAGAGCGAGCTCAGTAATGACCCTTACACTTGGGCGGCACTGTGGGGCACTGTGGGGCTCGGGGCTCAGTTTCCTAATTGCAACTACACAGCAGCTCTGTGAGAAACCCTGGCTGTACATTACCACCACTACTTAGAGGTACAGAGACCAAGACCTTTGGAAAACTGAGTGGCTCCTCAAAGCCATGTAGTTAATGGGTAATGATATTGGGCAGAAGTCTGTCTGGCCCTGTACCACAGTCATGTCAGATGCCTGAGTCACCTGTCAACTGGATGTCTCCATTTTCTCGGTCTTGTGACTTCCAGAAGCCAGAGTAGAAAGCATGGCTCCAAGCAGACGCTCTCCCAGCCTCACTGCACTTCAGGGAGAAGTTCCTGGAAAGTGGGAGCCAAAGTGAACTAACTTATGCAAAAACCCTGATGAGAAGTCTGCCCCACTAAGGCTGTCCCGTCGCCTCTATGCATACACATATGTATATCCAACCAAGCACACGTGCACATGCACACGGTTACACATACACACACATATGGATAAAGTTAAAATAAAATAAATGTTGGGTCCCTTAGTAGCCTTCAACCAAAAAATGTACTGTTTGTAGAAGAGAAGTGTTTGGGGTCCCAGGTCCCAAGCTCACATGCTCGGAGGAAAGCCATTGATAATGGAACCTAACTGCTTCCCTTTTGACCTTTGGCAAGGCAGGGAACCAAAACCCATCCTAACTCATATCCTGTCTTGACCTGAGAGGCAGCTCAGCCAGCTAGCTCCGGTAACTGTTAACCATCCTGGGATGGCAGCTGAGTATCTAGAAAACAGAGAGGCTTTGCCTAGGACCTGCTGATACCTTTGGTCTTCTGCATCTGATGTATTTCCTCCCATCGGAGTCTGGCCCTTATGCTTCCAGTCTCCTCTTGGGTCTCTTTTGGGCATGTATACTGGTGGCTGGCTCCAACCGGTGGTCCAGTCTAATTCCACCTTCCCTGTCCCTTCCACATTCCCATACGGCTCAAGTAGTCTGTTACTCACTCTTCCCATAGCTCTCATAGAAACATCCTGAGGGAAGGATTTGCCTTAGCTGGCGATTTCAGTCCCTCATGGTAGGAGAGGCATGGCGGTTAGGGAAGCCCCAAATGAGGCTACAGGTCCTCAGATTTTGGTGACTTAAGCAGAGAAAAAGGACCAAAAGTGAAGCACATAGAAGTTTCAAGGCTTGCCCCCAGTAGCCCATGGGCACCAGCTAGGTACCATGTCCCAAGGGCTCCGCAAACTCCCAAAGGAGCACTGCCATCCAGGGACCCTATGTCAAGCACACAACTTGTGGGAGACATTGCAGATTTGAAGAGTAGCAGGCAGATTTCTCAATGTGAGTTGTCCTTCCCTTCCTTGTTTTAGCCACTGACAAGACACTACCACACAGTCTTCAGTGCCCGACTACTATTCTCCTCACCATAGCATTCTGGGATTACTCTCTCCTCTCCTCTTTGTATCTGTTTGTATCTATCGGTCTGTGTGCCTCAGGCCTCAACTAACACAGTTTTTTCTTTGTTACTTATCTACTCCTCTGGACCGTGGGCTCCAGAGTACCAGGACTGCTTCTCGTCTTCTGTCCAACATAGAACATTCCCTCTATTCATTCATTTTTTCCCATCTCTCCAACCATCATCCCACAGGCTAACTCCATGCACAGTCAGTGTCAAGTGAGCAGGACTTGCTAAGACACCACTTACACCTCTCAGGGCCTGGAACAAAGGGTTGGCCTTGAGAGATTTGCATATTAACCCAGTGTGATAAAGGACGATTAAGGTTTGGGTGCTGTTCCTCTTACCCTCGGCTACTACTTCCTGGAAGAAGTATATCATTCCCCTTCAGCTACACCCCCCCCCACCCGGCCCTAACATGGTATCTGAAAACCTAGATTTGGAACCTAGCTAGCTCGGAATCAAACCCAGGGGTCCTATTGTCAATTGGTATCAAGGTACCAGGATCTGCTGTCTGTCCGTTGGTCTGTTCTGAATAATCTTCACCATCCTGTCCCTACTGCCTATGAGGGCGAGGGAGAAGACCTGACAAGTTTTTGATCTTGACGTATAATTGGCCACCTCACACCCTGGGGTCTAGAAGCACTCAGTTGACCAGAGGCTTCAGATCTGTGTGCCTGGATCCTATGGTTTCCCACAGGCTTCATTCCACCTGCCCCAGTGACCAAGCCCCAGGGCAAGAGCAGACCACGGGGTTAATTGACTGGAAGGCTTCAGGCACTGTCTCTAGAGCTGGGTCTCCTCCAGGCTGCCATTTGGTGGCCTGGCAGCCTCAGCCCCCGGGGATCTCAGAGCCTGGGAGCTGTCAATGCCTTCCACACACTTAGCCCTTGTTAATTGCAGAATACACAGATTGCTGGGTAGCACTTTCCAGTGTTGTGCCTTTTCCTGGCTCCTTTGCCACTTGGCAGCTTGCAGGCAGCTGTGCAAAACAGCAAGGCGCTCTCTCATTCCGTGCCAGTGTCAGGGAGTCTGACTCCGTTTCTAGTTTCCCTTCTTCTGTTTTGTTTTGTTTTGACTTTGGTTTTTGGTGTTTTTTGTTTGTTTCGTTTGGGTTTTTTTTTTTTTTTTTTTGTTTTTTTTTTTCTCTGTGTGTTTGTTTTGTTCTTTGGGGTTTTTTTATTTTTGTTTATTTGTTTGGAGGTTTGTCCTTCTTTGTTTTCTACCCAAGTATTCCATTTCTCCTACTACACTTCCTCATCTCTCTGTGACTTGCCTTTCAAATTTGGGGCTCTTTTGATGTGTCCCCCCCCCACTCTCTGTGAAATGGAAAAGAAATGAAACTCCCCTCTCTGCCAGAGGGTGTCCTAGTGAGGAAGAAGTGATTGAATCCTCAGTGTAAATGGGAAGAGGTCGGTGAAGGGATTAAATCATCTCCTGAGCTCCAGAGGAAATGTGTGTGACCCTCTCCCTGGAGGTCAGGTAGCCGGAGGACCTAGAGCTTTGAAAGGGTCCCGAGTGAGTGGCTGGTTGCCTGTAGGTAATTGCAGCAGAATGAGGCCAGCAGGACAGCAAGTCTGCTGGGACCAGCAACAACCAGGCCCCCTTCCACACCCACCCATTCATGAACCAAATCAAGAGCCTGGGTCTTTATCTGGCTGACTTTCTGAGTGGGGTAAAGTGACAGGGAGGATAACAAAGTGCCCCCATAAGGAGAGGAAACAAAGCGTGTAGATGAGAAGTAGACCTGACAAGCAAAGGGCAGAGGAGCAACATCCCTGTCCACCCACTGTGTGCAAGGCATCCCAAGGGGGCGTCTGAAGCTGAAGGGGCAGGAGACAGTCCCTGCCCTGGAGGCTAGAGACAGACAGGCAGGCAGGCACCCACGCACGCACATATGCATGCATGCTTCCAGCACCATGCTTTTTAACCTGAGACAAATCATCCAGAAGAAACTTTTAAGATGTTTTGAGTCTTCTTGGTTCCTGTGGCTCTCAGTCAAGCCCCAATTTTCCCTAAATATCTCCAAGTTCTAAGATAGCTCAATAGGGGGACAGTGGATACAGAAGGGAAGCCAGCAAGAGAGCCAGTCAGTCGCTCCCAGAGTACAGACCGTTCTCTGCAATTAGAATCATTTGTGCTAAGGCCAGAGTGTTGTCCAGTTGTAGAGTACCTGCCTAGGATGCACATGGCCTTGGTCGATCCTTACCATAATCTGTGTGAATTCCTATGCCAAGTAGTCGTGTGTGTATCCAGAGTCCTATGACATACACATGTATGCATTCACATAAGCGTGTGCACACAAGAGCAGCTACTGCTCTCACATCCTGCACACGTGGGGTCTGCCCTAAAGAGCAGTTTGCCACAGCTCCTCCCACCTTGGATACCCACAGACAATAGATTCCCCTCCCCAGAAGATGCTGATTGTGGAAAAAAGTTGCTTCCCTGCACCATCTGTCCCTGACATTTAGGAGAGCTCCTGAATGTCCTACCAAGTATATGACACAAACTCACCTAAAGCGACCCTAGTCCTGTCACTCTGAAAAGTGCATCTTGGCTTCTAACCCTTGTTCCCGAGGGTCAGAAATCCACCCGCATCTACAATGTTTGCAATTTCTATAATTATTTTTTATATAACTAAGCATTTAGAAAAGGACTTTTAAAATTTTTTTCAACTTGTCATCAAGTACAAAAAGGGAAAGGAGGTTTGGGTTGGGTTTGCTGGGTCTCGAGAAAACGAAGAGCATCTGAGGTCTACCAGAGCAGATGGGGCCAGCAGGTTGGGACCATTGGAAAGAGCCTAAAGATGCTGGGGGCTCGCGGTGGTCCCTGGCCTCTTGCAGGTCCTCCTTCCAAAGCTCAAGTGTAGTGTCTGTGCCACTCCCATCAGGTCCCGTTTTGGCCAGACATCTAGGGCAGAGCTGGCCTTTCTCAGCGTCCCACTCACATTCTCCTACTGAGTCTGGACCATCCTCTAACATTCCAGCTTTCCAGGCTAGATATGATTTTTTTCTACTGAAATAAAGCTGGAATAGGATGGGATTGGACAGGATGGGACAGGATGGGACAGGATGGGATGGGATGGGCACGACAGGACAGGAGCTATTTCCATTGTAGCCCCAGTCCTCCAGATACTATTTGGTTGCGTTTGGAATGGGTTAGTATTAAGCCCAATTCACCACACATGCTAAGCACCTCATTCTATTGAGCCACACCCTCAACCAATGCCTGCATATCTAATGGTTGACTGAGAACAATGCTTACCAGTGGAGCAATGGGGTTGTCAAGACATCATAAAAAAGGCACAAGGCAGCAATATGAGCTAAAAGTTACGATCCCTTGATGAGTCAGCCTTGGGAGTCCCAGGGTCCCCCTGTCCCTGATCATTCCGGCACTCTTCCACCATTACCCAAATGGCTTGGGACTGTTTGTTTAGCCTCTCTGGGCTCCAATTTTCTCAGCTCTTGGAGTTTGGCTTCTCCTATAGGTGTTGATCCCATGGTAGGAATATCAGCTCCTCCAGGCCTAACCTGAGGAAGAATTACAGCCTAAAGACACTTAGCTATGTTCTCCCAACCTGAGGAAGTCACTCTCTACTCACTGAATATGGGTCCCCCACTATCATGTTCTACCCTTCCTGTCAGCAAGAATGGCTTCTGGGGGTTGGGGTTTTAGCTCAGCGGTAGAGCGCTTGCCTAGGAAGCGCAAGGCCCTGGGTTCAGTCCCCAGCTCCAAAAAAAAGAACCAAAAAAAAAAAAAAGAATGGCTTCTGTCTGTATTAGGCTAAATGCCCTTAACACCCAGAGCAACACAGCCACAGAGAGGCAACAAGGAAGGCAGGCAAGAAGGGCAGAAGGCATGATTCTGTAAGCCCAACCCAAGGGTTTGCATCCAGTTTTTGCAAAGAAGCCTTAGTGAGTGAGTGAGAAGATACTCCCGGGATCTGAGCAAGGCTTCAAGTCAGACTTTCCACTTGGGCTCAGCTCTGATTCCACAACACCAGCTTCCTGGCCCATCAGGCTCAGCCCCCACCTTTACTGCCTCTTTGCCCTCTCTGGAGGAGAGAAGCCTGTTTATTGCTCTGGGTGGGACCCAAGCCCACAGGGAATTGAAAAGAAACCAATGGCCTAGGTTGCTATTGTTTGGTTTAAACAAACTACTGGCTGGGCTATCTTGAAGAGGAATGAGGGGGAGGCCAGAGAAAAGAGAGCAGTCTGCAGGGCCCAGCCTCTCTGCCTCCTCCCCACCTTGTTAAAGGTAGTCAAGAGAGCTATTTTAGGAGTATGCTTCTAGGCTTCTGTTGGGTCCTGACCTCCCCTTCTGGAAGGGCTAGGCGTTGAAGAGAAAAGCCTCCAGGCTCCAAACCTCCTATCTTCGCCCTCTCCCACCTCAACCTCAGCCTCTCAGTTTATGGTCACATCTGGGTCTGATGTCAGTCCAACGTGGAGGAGCTAAGAGATTGCACCAGGCAGGCTGTCCTGGGCACCAATGCAAGGCTACCCATGGGCAGCCGAGTCTACAGGAATAGAGGGGACAGAGGGAGAAAGAAAGGGAGGAAGTGGGTGGGGAGGAAGGAAAGAGGGAAGAGGGAGATACACACACACACACACACACACACACACACACACACACACACACACACACACACAAGGATAGGAAGAGAAGAAAGAGGATGGAGAAAACCAGATGCAGTAGACTTATGGTGTAGGATTCTGTCCTTCTAGCCTCTTGTCCCTTCTCCCAACTAAAGATGACCTAGACCCTTGCAGTTGAGCCCAAGGAAGGGGCATGAGCAAGGAGACCCACAGTGAGCAGTGGACAAGCATAGCCTAAACCAGAAGACATTAGGTCCCTAGCCACCCCACCCCCCCATCAGTGTCCCTTCTTGGTCCTAGAATAGGCAGTCAGTTAACCAGGGTAACAGCCTTACCTCCCCACCACTCCCCCATCCTGCCTCCACTTTCAGGGAATGAGAGGCATAGACTGCCCCAGGAAGGACTGGGTGGAAAGGGGGCCAGGGCACAGTTAGGTGTTGGCAGAATCAATTAAGAACCACACTAATCACCATCATTAAGGCTATAAAACCCCACACCTAGGGGCCGCAGGGCTCACTGGCATGGCCTGGGGCCTCGAGCTGTGGCACAGACCCAGGGGCCTGGCTCCAGTCTCTTTCATCTAACCATCCACCAGGCCTGCAAAAACAATAATTAGTTACCCGCCTCCAGGAGCAACTCATTATCCCACAGACACAGAGTGGAAGGAAGGAGGGCAGAGGGAAGTAGAGAGAAACTGAGGCTAAAAAGACTGCCCAAAGCTGTGACTGAGTCTAGTTACGACACTCCACTCTCCCCTCTGACCTCGCTTCACTTCCTTGCCTCATAGGCTTAAAAGGTCCAGAGGGGGCATAGTCCTCCCTTCTACAAAACTGAGTTAACTAGCCAGCTGCAAAGGACAGCCAGGCCAAGTGCCCCACAGTTACACCCTGCACCCAATCTCAGGTGCAGATGGCAGTCCTAAGGCAGCTCTTGGGAAGGGTTCCATTCAGGATCCCTCAGAGATCAGGTTCTTTGCCTCCAGGACACCTCCCACCTCTTGACACCCTGCATCCTTTTCCTCTCCCCCGGGCTCCCTCAAGTACCATTTTCTGACTCCAAAGTCCTCTTCTAGAAACAGTCACACCCCTCTTCCATCCTGCTCCCAAAGAAAGGTCAGTGGCTAACAACCCAGGGAGGGCTGCTGGAGCACAGCGAGAGTCAGCCTTTACCACCAAGACCCAGGAAGTAATCTGCCATTTTCCTGTCTCTCCTTTTAGGGCACTGACATGAAAAGCGGGAGCATCCGTGGCAATATAATAACAGGTGAGTGGGTTCCTCCAGCACCCCTTCTCTAGACAGGACACTAATGACAGATGTAAGATAGAGTAACTGTAACACTGATTCACAGTGTGCAAATACCAGCTCTAGAGGGTCAGAGGTCCCCTGTAGGTTCTGATGTCATCGCATCACAACTACCAGGTGGTTGTTTTGTTTTGTTTTGTTTGTTTTGTTTTTGGTCTCAGGGTCTCATGTATTCCAAGCTGGCCTCAAATTTGACATAGTTCGAGAATGATCCTGAACTTCTGATCCTCCTGCCTTGGTTTATGCCAAGCAAGGGATGGAACCCAGGGCTTCAAGTATGCTAGGCAAGTAATCTACCAACTGAGACACACCTCCATCCCCAGGGTTGAATTCTAAAGAAGCTGAAGTGGGGGTTAGGGGTGGAGGGAGGGTTTCCCCTTATCATGTAACCTGGAAGTCAAGAGGACAGCCAAGGGTCTAGCTGGCTAGAAGGACACTCGTGACCAAATCCCCCAGACCTCCCAGACCCCAGTCTCCTTCCCTCTGAGGTCTCCAGCCCCAAGGTGTGCCCTGGATGCTCAGGAGGTGAGTTGGCCACAGTCAAAAGACTGAATACAAATGGTCCCACACAGTCTGGGAAGCAACATGGGCTGGCGTCACGCAGGCCATGTCCCAGCTCCACTTCCTATAGGCCCAGTCCGACTTTTCTATTTGTTTTCTCATCATAAAAAAAAATGGGGGTTTGGGGATTTAGCTCAGTGGTAGAGCACTTGCCTAGCAAGCACAAGGCCCCGGGTTCAGTCCCCAGCTCCAAAAAAAAAAAAAAAAGAGGACCTGGGTGGAAGGAAGTTGTCCATTGTATAACTAGCCAACATGTGGGGTGCCCAATCCCTACTCCCAAATCTTCATTTCTGGAGGATTTGAATGAGAGGTCTTCAGGAAATCCCTAGTCAAAGAGGTAAACTCCCATCTCCCCTGAGATTAAATCCGTAATTCTAATTTCAGTCTTGCCCAAGAATTCTGGCCACCTGTCTTTAGCCATGAGGAATATATCCCAAGCCCACCAGCCTGGCCAGAAACCACCAGATTCATCTGCCTTCCACACACCCATTTATAAGAAGTGACAGTCTTTTTACACCCCATGCTCAGAAGTCTTTCTTAGCCCTAGAAGTGTTTGAGAGGAATCCCCTGATTTACTTAAATTCAGAAGCTCCAAAATAACCTCAGAACATTGGCACGCCATCACCTACTCCCTTGTAGACCCTGAGCCACACAAATAAGTGTGGCTCTTGGCACACCCTTTTCCATTCCCTCCACAAGCACACACACACACACACACACACACACACACACACACACACACACACACACACACACACAATCTGATCTGCGATGGGAAAGATGAACAGTCAGGAAATCCCCTGGCTCTCTGTATGCTAGTGGCCCAGTGGCTGGACGTACTCTCTGAGAAACACTTCCAACAGTGCCAAACGGTCATTCCTTCTTTTGTTTCGTGTTAAGAGAGGAAAAGAGAAGGAGGACCATGATCAGCCAGCGTTCCCACCCACCAGCATCCTTCTTGCAATCATCCCTTCCCTCCCCTGACCACCATCACCCCCAACCCAGGGAGACTCTTGGCTCCAGCTTGTGTATCCTCCTTGGGAAGGGAAATGGAGAGAAAACAGTGGGAAGGGACAAAGCAACGCTGGAAGGAGTTCACGTAGAAGACCTAGGCCAGGCCAACCTGCATGGGAATGGGGCAAGGAAGATGGACGTCTGTCTACACCCTATGACCTTACCCTCCAAAACAGCCAGTCTCCAAGAGGGAGAGTGAAACGGAGGGAGTCTTCTCCCCAGTGCCTTGAGTTCCCTAGCCTCTACAATGCCTGCCATCAAACCTTTTGAACCCAGTCCCACCCACTGTGGTAACCACTTCCAGATCCTCCCAAACCAGCCAAGAAACTGGCCTCTTTAGGGATTAACTTCATAAGGAAATGCTGAAAAAAAAATTAAAGCCCACTGCCATACACACTCACAGGGGAAGATGGGTTTTCTCTTGAGGCAGGAAGTCCATCTGGATAGACTAAAACCAAAACAGAATGCCGCCAACACCCATCTACCCGCCGAGAAAGGGCTGGGAGCCTCAGCCTTTTATGCCAACCTGGAACCCCACTCCCAACAATAGCACCCCTACTTATCCCAAACATATACACTAAATAAAACACTGAAAGTGAGATCCCACCAATTAAAAGTCCAATGGGGGGGGGGGCACAATGGTTGGGACTTCTGACTTTTTTTAAAAGAGCTGCCAGGAGATGCTGCAAGCATGGTGATGAACCCAACCGTGTCTCTTGTCCTTTTCCTACAGACTACCAGCCTCCTACCCCACCGCCGACCACTGGTCTACACCGCTACCAGTTCTTTGTCTACCTTCAGGGAGACAGAGACATTTCTATCCCAGAAAGTGAAAACGAAAACCGAGGTGAGGCCTACCAGACCTTCACACCTAGGCTAAGGTAGATTCTGGGGCAGGACCGAAGTTGTGTGTCTTCACGGGAAAAATCAGAACTTTGACTTCTACCCATGAGCCTTGGAGGCTGGGGCCAAAGGGCAGTAGTTCTTGAGAGTGATTGAGATGAAGGTTCTGAAAGAGGTTTCGGCTTCAGATGTGGTCTCCCAGAAGTAAACACATCCGCCAAGAAGCACCCCCAAAACTTTGCATGGCGTGTACAGGCAACTACCCTCCAACACCTCAGCAAGTAATTGTGCCCTGTAATTGAGCCGATCTGGGCAAGAGTACCCTGGAATGCCACCCTGCTGGTCTGTCTTCATGGTGATTAATTGCTTGGTCTGCCTTGCCATCTCAGTGATGGAGCAAAAGATGTCCCCAGCCATGCCCCTCCCCCAACTTCTCTGAGCACTCCTCCTCAGACACTGGAGAGGACACATTTCCACAGCCTTCTCATGACTAACCTAGCCTGCGTGGCCTTGGTCATCATACCGGCAGGGCTGGGGTGCCAGATGAGACTGATTCCCAGACAGGCTGCAGGTAACTCACTATATGAGACTTAGATTTCTCTTTGAGAAGACGGGAATACTGTGGTCCCCATGCACTCCGTCACCTCCCAGGTTAGGAAAGGGAAGGTCCCGCAGAAGTCACAGGTGTCAGTGTAAGGGTACATAAACACACATGCCCCAGGCTGTGCAAAAATGAGTGGGAAGACAGATACGAGCAGCCGTTTCCTCTCCCCCAGTGACACCAACTAACTTCCACCCACTGGGAAGCCAGCACAGGTATTGTCACATCCCCTGTGCCTGAGGCTCTGGAGGTAAGGAGCTGAAGCCCAGAAAAGGACTGGCGTGTCGGTGGTGTCCTTTAGATGTGTGTCAAGCAAAGGTGGGGGTGAGGTAGGGATGCATCAGTCTCAAGAGACTCAGGCCCTGGAGCCCAGACAGTGCCACCTTTCCACCCATGAACCTTCCCAGGTGCCTTCAGCACCTTGCCAACATGCAAGTCTGTTTAAACAGCTCCTCTAAGGACACACTTTTAAATCTGGACATCAAGTGTGAAGAAAGGGAAAAAGAATGCACCTTGACCAGATCAAAACAAGTCTTCTGTTGCCCTAGCATCCTGGGTACCAATCTCACCAAAATGACAGGAAGCTGCCAAGGCTCAGTAGCTGCCAGGTACCAGGAACTGAAGCCTTCTGTGTAGTTCCAATCCATTCTATGAGATCCCTGTAGAATAAGGCAGTAGCTCAGCACTCTTGCTCAGACCCCAGGATCCTAACCACAGTGCCTTAGACAGGGAATTGCTCCGAATGGTCTCATGCTAAGAAGCTGGCTTTCTTACAACAGGATAGAAGTGAGAGAACATTAGAGCATGCTAGGAAGAACAGCAACTAGGGCAGGGGAAGAAGGGGCCAGCATATGCCCAAGACATTACCTTTCTCTACTGAGACAGAGCTCCTGAAATATGGCTACAGTCTCACTGACTGGCTCAAGTACTTAACTAAGGCTGCCTCCCGTCCTAGGATAGAAAGCAAGGCAAGAAAACTGCAGAACAATGGCCTGGAACCATTGTTAACCACTTTGGATCCTCACCAGAACCATCATTGCTTACACACTCGCACATGCACCTTGCATGTCTCAGAGCAGAGCAAGGCTCCTATAGCTTTCTCTGCTGTTGTGCCAGGGGGTACCTTCCATGTGCCCAGCCTTGTGTTAAGAGGAAACAGTCCCAGAGCCCAAAGGATTTTCCCTACCCTCAAGGAGCCGACAGTCTAGTTTGAAACTGGTTAAATAACAGTGCAGACCAGCTTATAATTAAGTCTTTATAGCATTGTTCTGATTGCAAGGACACAATAGAACCAAGTGAACAGGGGATATATCTCTTACCTTCCTGGAGTCTCTTTCTCTCCAGGGCAGTACCCCTCTTCATCCAGGAGGAGAACAAAGATATCTTTCTGAAGGTTAGAAAATCTTGCTTCCACTTTCTAGCTGGTGACAATCCTCTCAGGACCTCAGTTTCCTCTCCAGAAAGATGAGGTTTGGCAGTCAACCTATAGCATCTTGCCCTGGGAATTCATGGAGGAATAGGGTATAGATTGGGCCCTACAAAAGAAGATGATCTGAATGCCTGAATGAGTAGGCTCTTGGCTCTGGAAACTAGAGATGCAAAGTTTATTTGTTTGTTTGTTTGTTTGTTTTCAAGTAAGAAAATAGAAAGCAAGCTAGGTGGTGGGGTGCACACCTTTAATCCCAGGACTCAGGAGGCAGAGGCAGGGAGACTTCTGTGAATTCAAGGCTAGATTGGTCTACAGAGCAAATTTCAGAACAGCCAGGGCTGCACAGAGAAGCCCTATCTGGAAAAAGAAAGAAAGAAAAAAGTAAGGGGGGGAAGGAGGGAAGGAGGGAGGGAGGGGGTAGGGATGAAGGGAGGGAGGGGGAGGAAATGGAATAAGCAGAAGAAAGCTCAGACTAGTGGGTAAACCACAAGGAACCAGTAGATTGTTTATAGGAGAGGCATCACATGAAAGCAGCTTCTTAGAGACAAGCAATCTGAATAATCAAAGAAAGGGGCAGAAGGCTGCCAGAGGTGTGCTGATGTGAGGCGGCGAGAGGCCAGCCGAGATGGACCCAGGGCAATTGCAAAAGCAGAAACTGCTGTAGTCCTTGCATAACTTCAGAGCGTTGAGAGCTTGGTACACTGTGCTTAGGAACTCACGGAGCCCTAGGCCAAACCAACACTCAGGTGGGGGCATATGTCCCTGCCAATGAACACAAGCCCCAGGACCTGCTGTGATCTAGTTTTCTGTCCATAGGATCAGAGCCATGAGAGATGCAGGTATGCTAGTACCTGTTGCTGTACGCCCCCCCCCCCCCCGTGGGTGAAAAGGCAAGGACAGCTTCCAGAGGCTGAAGGGGAAAGGTGAAGCTCCTGGAGTTAGGCAAAGGGACATCTAAAAAGATAGCTGGCAGAGCCAATGGGCTAGACAATTATAAGAAATGTTTGCAAGGTAGTTTTGAAACTAAAGTAATCTGAAGGTTTCCAGTGTGACACAGGGTACAGTCTGTTTTAAAAATAATAATAATAATGTAGAACCAATTGTGTTCAATTGCACCTCCTATTCGGGGTCTTGTTCTCTTTGAAACTCGTGTGTGTGTGACAGGCTGAATTGCCATTAAACCTACCATGACCGATAAGTGTCCGGTGGCACTGTTCAAAGTCAATAGGGTGAAGCCCTCCTCAGGATCCTGCTCTGTTCCATGACTTGGGATAAATACATGTACCCAGAGAATAAGGACATCCTGACATTCACACTCTCCGTCACTGTGTGACCTTGGACAAGCCACCTCACACCCCAGCACCTTGACTTCTATCTCATCAAAATGGAATGAATTATTCTACAGTGGGGTGCCCTGCTGTGGTGACACGCTCCTAGATTCCCTTGCTGCACTTTTCTTTCCTGAGTTCCGCCATGGGAATGAGCAGTGACAAGGATCACTGAAGGGGTCAACTCTAGACATTTCCAAGTGGGGGTTTCCACAGGGAGGACCCGAAGGGGCTCAAGTTACCCTAGTTGGGAAGTCCTGTGGTGCCATAATGCCACTCCCATGCCACAGACTATTCCTCTCTTATAGCAAACGCCCAATGAGCTCTGCAACCCCTGGGACAATGCCACATGGGACAAAAGAGAACTGCAAGTCTCTGTTCCCTCGGGTGTGTGTGTCACCCTGCTGGGGCCTGAGAACTGGAACACGCAGATTACTTTGGAGAAGGTATCCAAATTCATGAAGTATCCTTAGCCACTGAAGCCACTACCTCTGACAAGGGCTGGTCATAGTTCACAGACATCATCCTAAATGCCCAGACTTTTACTCTCTGCTTCTCAGTATACTGATCCTGTCCTACACACACACACACACACACACACACACACACACACACACTCAAGCACACACATGCACACACACATACACATGCACCTGAAGCCTGAGACAAAGCCTCAGCTAATCTGTGATTCTCCGTGGTTTCTCTATACCTTTTTCCTAGTAGCAGCCTTGATCTTGAGACTTCCACTTCTATATTATAGAGAAAACAGCTGACCCCATAGCAGCCCTCCCCCCACAACACACACAAACACACACACACACACACACACACACACACACACACACACACACACACGGGGAGAAAGAGACAGAGAGACAGAGACCCAGTCTGGACTATTCCCAAGTGTGCCTCACAGTCATCCAGGCTGTTCCCCTCAGCTCAGCCTTACCCCACATTAGTGTCCCCACCACTGTGTCAGTTCTCCTAATGCTCTGTTGTGCTCAGACATCTGCCTGGGTCTCTTCAGTGTTGGTATATACTGCCCCACTCATACCCCCACCCTGCTTTCATCATGAGACCATTAGAGAAGAGGTCCTTCCTTTGAGTATCTGTCACTGCGCCCAGCCTACTGTGGCCTGTCAGTCACCAAGTATGTATATATGTGATACACCCACAGACACACATTTGCAAGCCATTCACACACAGATCTGTATGTTCTCACACCCCTGGGTTCCCATACACAACCATGTCAACATCCTTCAACACCTGAAGAGGCAGCCACCTCTAAGAGTACTTATGTCCTCAAAGGACAATCTCTACGTCCACATGGTCTCTGTCTAACACCAGGTCAGCAGGGCTCCCTCTCTACCAGCTGCCCTGTACTCCATGGTATTTTCCTTTGCCCCACCATGCAGGACAGTGGCTGGGATCTCTTGTATGACTAAGGGAAACTGAAGTTCATGGTGAAACGGATCTACAGGTAACAGCAGACCTGGAAAAGGGTTCTTGACACTGGAACCCACACACTCAACACCTCTTTCTCCTCCAGACCATCATGTTTCAGGGTTCTGGTTCAGGGACAGGCAAGAAGCAACTGTATCTTGTCTTAGATTATCTTACCCAATTCTTGTCTTTGACTAAGCCTCAAGGTCCTAGGCAGCTATAGCCTACACTATGCTGCATCTAAGCCACTGGCCCTGAGTTGTCACAAGCCAGCTGCATGCTCCTCTGTGTGTGGGGACAGAAGAGAGTAGGAGGAAGGCTGTCATTTGGTTGTAGCAGTTGCTGGCTGGGATTTGTATAATATCTGTGGGGTTCTCCATGAGCTATGTCCTATGAGATGACAGATGGTGACATGCCACCAGTTGCTCCAGAAACCACTCAAAGGCCACAAGTCCAAGATGAGGTCACGGTGACAGTCACCACCTCAGGGACCTTCAGTAGGAAAGTTTACTTGTTGCAAAACGGGATGAAAAAAGCAAGGAGGGATGGCGAGGGTTTGAAGCTAGACAGCTATAAAGCGCTCCTCGAAATGCAGACATCTGCATCCCAGGGTCAAAGAGGCGGAACAGGCATGGGCCTGCCACACAATGGCTTCTGAGTCTTGCCCATGCATCTGAACACCTGCGGCACTCTCAGGTGAGCGGGACAGGGCCATTGTGGGGCCACAGGCATGAAAGCAACAGAGTCATAAAGCAAAAACTGTGGTGACATTCAGGGATAAGGCTAGGAGGAACCCCATAGGCCTTGTGGGCAAAAGCTAAAGCTCGGAGAAAGTTGGGGAGTGTAGAGGGAAGAGGATCAAAGAGAAAGGAGGTCCTATCTAAAGAACAGCCCCACCCTCAAACTATCACCCTCCAGCACATACACACAGACAGACACAAACACACACGGGGCCCACTGTAAAACAGCTCAAACCACCCCCATGACCTCCCACAGTGGTTCCTCTGGCCTGGTTCCCAGGGCCTAGCCCCTGATCACATCCCACTGTAGGCTTCTGTGGCAGATAGCTCGCTTTTGCCTCCATAGGGTCCCACCCACCTGGCAGAACTTGGTACCACTGGGTTCCTGGCAGGTACCCAGCTGGGAAGACCCTAGGCAGCACACAGTCAGGCACCCTGTCCAGGAACTATCTGAAATTTCTGTAGGCTGATGGTAGGTCCCTTAGAAAAATGTGCCTCAGCCAGGGTAAACATGGACCGTTCAAAATTAAAACCGATACATAGATCATGGAGAACCCACAGATAACTCCCAAGTTCCAGCCAGCCACTACGTCTACCAAATACAGGAATAGGTTGGGGCTTTTTCATCACTGTTCTCAGTTACAAGATAGTAGAAGGCCCCAGTGCCCCCAGGGCAAACAACTAGAAATCCCCTCTCATTCTCCACCTTCCCTAGGTTCTTTGCTACAGAGGACAGAGACAGCTCCTCACCACTATGGGCCTGTCTCCCTCCTGTGCATTTGGGCCAAAGTCCCAGGTCCCAGTGGCCCCTCTGTCCCAAAGCCTCTCAAGCCTGCAGGATCAGCCACTCAGCAAATACTTTCCAGAAGTAATTGGATGTGATGGAACGAGGGCTTTTCAGCTCCTGAGTGAAAGTCTCTGGATGTCATTTAATGGCACAAAAAATAAAAGGCTCAGGCCTCCCGCCTACCACTGCCAGGACATCATTAATCTCTGCGGAGAGGCATCAGTGCTTCTATCACCTCGCCCAGCCCTGGCGAGTCAAACAAATTACAGACCTGAGCTGGGCTCTCCGTGGGGTGGTTATTAGGTTGGACTTGAATTTGTGTTGTTTTCTTCAGAGCCATCATCCCCTGCTCTCCCAAAAGGCCAAGGCCAGGGAAGAGGATGGATACCTTGGTTAGATACAAGTCCCTCTCATTGAGGCTCAGGCAGCTAAGAGCCAGGTGCCTAGATAGGGACTAGGCTCACAGACTGCCTCAATCAGGAGGCCAAAGTCAATAGCTAAGAACCCCCCATCTTATCTGAATGACACTTGCCTCCCGACCCCACATCCCTAAGCCAAGGAACAAATGGAAGTCTGATGAAAACTGGCTTTCACCAGGACAGGGCCAGGCAGCGCTGAGCTGGCTGGCTGGAAATCTGGAAATGGGCTCATTGAAGGGTCTGTGAGCATCAGTCAGGAGCAAGCAACAAAGCTGTGCTACTGGACAAGGCTCCCCCTGACCAACACTAGTGGATTGTTTTTCCAATGTAAGTTGGGTAATATAGGAAACTCACTGAGGTCAGGAGGGAAGCTAGATAAAGCGGCTACTACCACTTGTGCCTAAGAGAGGCCCAGGGAGATGCTGCCAGAGTCACATAAAAGGCACAAGGACAGAGATCCACTCAAGCTCAGAGTTCACACATTCTACAGGAGGAACCGTCCATCTCATCCCCCTGTCTGAGGCCTGCAAATGATATTCAGGCATACAACTGTCAGTTTCAGATTGCAAAAGCCGGCCCGTGTACTCAGGGCCCAGAATGGAAAAAGTGGCCATCCACATCTACTACCAAGGTCATTCCAAACCTGCTGGCCAGAGTGTTCACTGTGAGTGGAATTCAAGACAGGTAGTCCCTCTCCTAGATGCTGAAGAGGGGATCCTTCATCTTTCACACCCCTGGTGTCTGCCCGTGGGGTTAGGCAGACAGTGTTTCAATTTCCTCCCCACTTTTAGGTAGTGTCCCTCATGTGCCCCTCTCTGCCTTCCACAACCGAATTAACATCAGCACTTTGGCCGAGCTCTTCCCATCAGCTCTTAGAAACAGTGGCCTCATGGCAAGGCTGCCACAGCTGCTTCTGTGGGATGAAAGGAGTGTCCGTCCCTAGGTTGTGTGGAGACCAGACTGCATGTGATCTGTGTGGCCCTGCTGCAGGAGCACCAGCCTCTGTGTTGCTCTCTCTGGGCAGGTCAGGGTATAAACACCAGAGTATAAATACCTCCTTCCATCCTGATGGCTAGCAGGGTAGTGGTCCCGCCCTCTTCCTGCAGTGCAGAGACAGAGCAGAACCATACAGGAAGGGGCTTTCCTCCTAGCAGTGACCACCAAAGCCACAGCTCTTCATTTCTCCCCACATGGCCCTAAGGGCCTGACTCACCCCTCTTCCTTCTAGAGCTTGCTCTGGGTCAGTTCCTCCTGCCCTCTGTGGCAGGAAACAAGTGGGGGTGTGTAAGGAGTCCCTGCTGAGCCAAAGGAAGAGGCAACAGGAGACTAGCCAGTCCAGGTCCTGACTTTGTGGAGCTGCTGCCCAAGTTGGTGAAACTGTGAGGTTTTTGGAAATGTAGCCAGGAGAAACCCAAGTATCTCAGGACACTCTGAGCTCACACAAAGGACTTGGGGACAGCCAGCCCTGCTTAAGGGGAGGCAGGCCTCTCTCTCGGGACATAGGGGATTTCTTTCCACCAGCTTGCTCTGATCTCGTGATGGGTTTCAATTCCCTCATTGACACCAAAGCTCCTTCCTGTCAAACTCAGTGAGAAAAGGAGAATAGCCTTGTCCCTTCATATCTGCCACATATTACTTCACCCAAGACCCTATCTCAGACACACATGCTCATGCACACACATACACACACACATGCACACGCACCAGTCGGGGTGAGGGCATGCATGCACATGCATACACAGAGGACACACGCCTGCACATGCTTTCCAAGGGTCAGATTACCAACATTTCTTTTTCAGCCAGCCTGGCCCCCTGGTTCCCAGGGGTTCTAGCTAGGCGCAATGTCCACAAAAGAACAGTGACAAAAAGCTGCACCATGGACTTGCCCAGTGTACCCAGCACCTATCTATGAGCCAAGCCATCAGCATCTCAACAGCCTTCCCAAGATAGTCCCATAAGTTCTAACTCTACAACCCTTGAGGCTGGGTGAGACATACAGTTACTGGGTCAGATGGGATTGAAGAGACCTGGAAATGTCTTGTATCCCCCAGGTGGATGCCACATCCTACCCCACCCCCACCCCATCCCACAAGTCCTCCGTATTACAAGTGACATGAAGTAATGTACACCATGCTCCTGTGACAGCAGATGTCTACTAGGAAATGCTACAGGGCTGTGCCTTTGCTGTTCTTCTTACTGTGTCTATGCCATCATTATAGCTTTTGGGAGCTAGTATTAAAAAACTGTTGATCTTTGAGAAGAACATTGACACGTGAACCTTATGTGGTGGGGAGGGGAGGTAAGTTGATAAAGAAATGTGGATAGACTTCATCTCATCCTTGTTATAAAAGCAGCTGTGGCTATAATGGGGGCTGGGGGTGAGGTGGGGGACACCAGCGGCCTATGACTCTAAGGTGAGGCTGTGCTGAGACTTACAGGCTGCCAGCCTCGTGTTGACATCATTCTATCTAGATCCCAGTGATGACTGGTCTCTGCAAGCCATAGGACATTGGCCACTGCCTCTCTACGTTCTGGCCAAGTCCTTCCTTTCCCATCCAAGGAAGACTGCTAAAGTTAGCCACCCCTAAAAGAATAAGACAACACAGGACACATGCGAATTACAGTTATTCAAATAAACAGGAAAATAAAATAATTAGTATAAGTTTACTCCATGAAGTAGCAAATTATTTGTTATCTGAAATCCAGACCTGAATTTTCCTGACAACCCTCTACCAGGGTCTCAAAGCTTAGAATTTCAGAAAGGAACATGGAGTTCTACCTCCAACCACTTCCTTCAACTCTCTCCAGTGCCTCTGACTATATACACTTAAATTACCTATCACTCTCATCACAGAAGGGACATACACCTTGTTGGGTTGTCTTCCCCCCAGAAGAGACCCCTCTGGCCTAGGCACTGACAAGGATTCTCCAGCACCAAACAGAGAAAATGTCTCCCATATTTGATCCCAATCGGGGATCTAAGTGCAACCCTTTTCCCTTCTCTCAAGGAGAACTCATGTTTCATGGGGTGCTTGGGGCCCTGCAGGGGTCAGGGCATGGGGGACTGGAAGAACAGCAAAAGGTTCCCACCAATTTCAGCTCCAACAGCTAGGGTACGCAGGTGTGAGGAGAGGAAGTATCCAAGCCTCTATCATGTCAGAAGTCTGAAGACCTTCAAGAAGATGGCATGGGTGAGACGGAAGTAATGCATACTGACTAAAAGATCCTGCGGAAAGAAGCCCAAGGTGGCTTTAACTCACTGAGCCATGTCCCATCATCTTTTAGCAAGCAGCCACCTTTGCTTCGTGTTAGGGGGTCTCCAAGCATCCAGACCCTCCTAAAGCTAGGACCCAGAAGATTCCCCATGCAGTATATACCTCCTAGCCTGATGATCAAGGGTAACTCTACCTACTCAGAGATGACCTCTCCCTGTCAGGCCATCTCAGGTCAATGGTTATCTCTTACTGTTTCTCTGTGGTCTATCTGATTTCTAGGTGCTTGGAAACTGGACAAATTTCTGCAGCAGTACGGGCTGCAAGATCCTGACACAAGCACCCAGTTCATGACTCAGTTTGATGGGGAACTGCCACCAGATTTTGGTAGCATTAACGACGGCCAAGACCAACCCGATCAAAGATAACTACTGTCCACTGAACTGAAACTTTTACCTTCCAGATGTGTGCTCATGTCGTATCATCCACTACAGATGGTCTGGGGATAGAATCTCCTCTTGGCATCTTCCAAATAAAAATAAATAAATCAATCAATCAATCAAATAAATAAAACAAAAAAACAGAAACAAAAACAAAAACAAAAAACCACTCACCCAGGGCTTAGCAATTTGCTTTCTAACCTGTGTATTACTTTGAAAAACAGCAAGGGAAGGACTGAGGAGATGGTACAGTCAATAAAGAGCTTGCCTTGCAAACATTAGGAACTGAGTTAGGATATCCGGAACTCACGTAAAAAGCCCAGTTATGGGAAAATGAGAATCAGAGGCAAGCAGACCTTCAAAGGTCACTGGCCAACGGTCTAGGCTACTTCGACAACTGGCCAATAAGAAACTCTGCCTTAGCCAGGCAACGGTGGTGCACACCTTTAGCCCCAGCACTTAAGAGGCAGAGGCAGGCAGATCTCTGAGTTCAAGGCCAGTCTGGTTCCAGGACATCCAGAGCTACACAGGAAAAAACCCTGTCTCAAAAAATGAAAGAGAAAGGGGGAGGGGGGAACGGGGAGACATATGCCTTAAACATGTTGAATGTGCCTGAAAACAGCAATGGTTGAGGGCTTCCTCAGACCTCAAGCTCCATGAGCAAGCACATGTGTATGCACACTCACATGAACATGAACACGAAGAGAAAGAAGAAAGAGGAAGAGAAGGAAGAGAGAACAGAAAATCAATAATGAAGAGACTTGAGGTCTAGACCTCAATTTGAGGATTTCTTACAAACTCAAGTGAGTCCAGCTGGACCTGGATGGACAGGCAGGAGACCAGGTCCCAGGGCCGGAGTTGCCAAATCATTCATCCCAGAGCCCCACCTCCCCAGACTTGGCTTCGAGGAAGGAAGGGATTGTAGCGGAAATTGGGTTTTTGACCATGGATCTTTCCAGCTCCAACAGACAACCACCTTCCTTCAGTGAGTCGAGCTGGCGCCTGTTCCAGTCAGACCCAGGACAGACAGAGAGAGGTGCTATTCCTCCAGTGGAGCTTAACAGTCTGTGGTGGGGGCGGTCACCGTCAGAGAGTCACAATCAAGTTTTGACAAACTGCGATACGTGTTCTGAGGCTGTAAAGGGGACCTGGTTTCTGGCAGGAGTGGAAAGGGCAAGGCCTTTTGGAAGAAGTGGTGTTTAAAGTTGGGGCTGGAGTGCCGGGTAGAGATTAATTCAGTGACTACTGACAGAGGCAGAGACTTTCCTAGAGCTTCACTGAGCTGCTGGCAGGAACAAATGTAGCAACTTTCTAAAAATGAAAGGCCGATAAAGGAATTAGAATGAGGTGTGAATATTGACTTGATAGGTAAGCCAAGGTCACGCCAGGCCTCATAACCACACTAGTTTTTAATCGAATCTATACGAAAAATAACTTGTGGAGTGATGAATTGGAGAAAGAATGAAATTGAAGATTGGAAAAAGACTGGTATCCTAATCAGATGGTGTGCTTTTAAGGATTTACAGTGAAGCTCCTTGGTGTATGTGGGGAAAGGGTTTTTGTCATCTAAGGTCCTTGGGTTTCCTTGTATGCTCCTTGGTTTTGCTGCCCAATGACCCCCTGAAAATGCATCTCTGCTTCTCTCATATGCAACATGAACCGTAGCTCCTCAGGTGTTTTACCCCTTTCTATTCCTCTCAAGATCCCCTAGATCAGTTTCCCTCCACAATTTAATAAGACATGGAGACCTTGGCTGAGACACAGAGGCACTGGTGACTCATCTACAGTGTGCTTTGAGATCTCCAGATGAAAGGGGCAGGATGAAGTTAGGCATGAGGTTATTACCTTCCTAGAGGCATGTCCTGTGATAGCTACAAGGTAGGGGGGCCCAGTTGACCCTTCACCCTGTGAAACACACTCAACTCATTCATTAATTTTCACGACAGGATCTAAAGAATGTAGGATACTGAGTCTGTGATGCAGAGAGAAGAGCGTTGGATGCTGCCCCCTTCCATTGCTAGGTTCAGAACCCTGCCCAAAAGAGTAGGAACAAATGCTTGTGTTCTAGCAGCACATCTGATGGCAGCCCAGGGCAAAAGAAACCTCCTGCCCCCTCTCCCCAACCCACCCCAGGCAAGCCTGTGAGCAGAACTAAACTAAGAAACAAAAGGAAGTTTCCATTTGCAGTGTCATGGAAGACAGCCACGAGAAGGGACTTTTTGGGTTCCATGTTCCCTGGAACCGTCTCTCCACAACCCTTACCATGCCAGGGGCAGAGTGTAATTGGCAGCTCCAATTGGTGCCCAGGACTAGGATAAATAGAAGGTCAGCTTGCTAGAACAACACCAAATTGAGACATCCTCCCTCTTCTGCTTTTAATTCCTTGTGGCTAGCATGTTTATTTTGGGGTAAGGGAAAAAGTCGGATGTTTACCCTTCGAGGAAATTATCAGCTTGCTTTCTTTCCCTTTTTTTCACCCCTCCTTTCTTTTGCCCTAGCATTTTATAGGCTTTGAGTTCCGCCCCCACGTGGGGACCTCTATTCCTTGGGTCCTAAAAGGTGAAAAAGAAGGCAGCTGGCCCAGGCCCTAGGCTACAGCCAGCCCTGCCATAACCACAGTGAAAAGTCCGGGGTAGAGAGGAAGCCTGGAGTCCATGAGAGCTAGCAGTTAGGCGCCCACCCTTGATTCAGGTTTTTACCTGCAGAATTCTGCGTGCAGGCCTCACACCCCATTTCATCGGCTCCTCCGAAGAAAACAAGGGCATGTAAACGGTCAAGAAATATATGAGGACTGCAATGTGATCCTTTACACACTTAAGAAAACTGACTTTTACTTATTTTTAATCATCACTGTGGTCGCCTTCATCGTCAGATGTCACTTTCTGGACACTTTCTGCAAGCCATGCACTACACCAGGCGCTTCCTGTGTAATGTTTCATTTACTGTGTTCCCACCCTGATCCACAGCCCACTTGGGCTTTGTGCACGTCCTCATATTTACCTGCTGCAACAGCCTAATGATGCAGGTAGTAGCAGACTCCTCTCATGGATGGGGAACCAGAGTTCCTAAGCTCTGATTCGTGAAAAGCAATGGCAGAAGGTGGTATTGAGTTAAAGCCCCTCACTGTGCGCTATTCAGAGGGAAGCTGCTCTGATTTTACTCTCTGGGCAATAAAAAAAAAATAAAGACTGGATCTTTTATTCACTCAAGAGTAGGACAGGGCTGAAGGAGAAAGGCTGCTTGTACCACAGTACTTTAAAGTTTCAGCCACCCAGGATCTTTGTGGAGAAGCCTAGGGCCTCAGAGTACTCAAGGTAAGCAGCTAGCCCAGGAAAAGACCATCATCTCCGCTTCCTCCCTGTCAAAGCTGACTATTTGATTTCTTCAGTTAATTGAATCTCCTTTCTGTTTTTCACACACACACACACACACACACACACACATCTATATGATGACTACTTCTAGAAAAAGTGAAAGGTAGAAAAGGAGGGAAGGTTATCTTGGAAAGACTCAAGAACGGTGGTAATGGTGGTGGTGGTGCTGCTGCTGCTGATGGTGGTGGTGGTGATGGTGATGGTGGTAGTGATGGTGATGGTGATGGTGTGGGATGGTGTGGTGACGGTGGTGTATCTGGGTATTAGGACTAAGTAGCCATGAAATAGAAAGCTCAGTCCGTGCTCTGCCTCCAAAAACCTAAATTCACATAGACTTCTGCCACTTGACCACCAAGTGATCTTGAACAACTTAAGAGTTTCAGGCCCCATTTCAAACGCAGTAAAGAGTATAAGGTGCCTTCCTTCTAGGATGGGTTACAACAGTTAAATGAGCCAGCAGAGCAGATAATCAAGCACAATGTCTGGCACGCAGGCTGTTCAACAAATACATGATTTCCTCTTCTTCCCCACCCCTGCTTCACCTGTCCTACCCAGCTCATCTGAGAAAAGCAATGAGGCTCAAGTCAAGGAGCCGCCACCTCCAAAGAAGTGTCCTTCCTACCAGACCAGTAGGAGTCTCAGTAACCAGGGAGAGGGCCAACTAGCCAGGGTGCTTTGAGCCCCAGCCCAGAATCATCCTCCCAAACTGAGCAAAACATTGAGTGGCTTGGATCAGGAAAGACACTCAGTTCCTTAGCAACTAGCATTTCCCTGTAAAGACAAAGACCCTTCACTCAGACTACTACCTCCCCAGCCTCCCCAGGTGTCTAATCTGCTTTGCAGGAATGGAGCACAGAGCCACCCTCCTCTAGGACCCTACCCCACTGTCTTAGCCAGTCTAATAGCAAGGATTCCAGAGTTCAGTTCCTCCTTCCGGTGGCTAACTTTGCCTCTGCCCCCCAGTAACTGCTAAAAGACACATGAGATGTGTATGTATACACACACACACACACAAACACACACACACACACACACACACACACACACACACACATACACATGTGCCCTTGGCTTCTGAGGCCAGCAAAGACTCAGGAATAAAAGGAAATAGAAAAGGGCACAGCCGTATGTTCTGCTGTAAAATAAATAGAGCTATGAATGGACAGTTCATCTCTGCCATTCACTGCTCTCTTTGCCTAGGCCAGTCAGCCACCCTCTCTTGGCTTCGGTTTCTTCATAAACCAAGTACTTTTTTCCATAAGGTCCTCTCCACTTCCATATTCTACAATTCTCTATGGTTCTTTTGGAAAGCAGTAGAGAAAGCACCACAACAGCGTAGAGCGAGCGTTTTCATGATTAGGAGCCAAGCACATTTATCTACAGAAGCTAGAAAACTCTAGTGGGGTGCTTGGGTTAAAGATGAGTTTTCAGTTGTAGGGAGCTGAGGACCCTGGGATCTCCCACAGGCAACATCGATTTCAGAATCAAGTCAGAAAAACTCAAGCAGAGGGATCCTCATATTCACTTCAGGGATGCAGGGCAACACATAGAATCATGAACTAGAATCCTGAGTCAGGAGTGATGGGCTAAAAGGAACGAGACAGAGTCTGTCAGAAAGGGACCTAGCTGCCCTGGGTTCCCACTTTCACAAGCAGGTAAGCCAACTTCTGATACAGCCCGAGTAGCAGCCTACTACCTCACAGGCTCTCTGCTTCCCAAGACCTCCTCCCACCCACAGAAACAGAGGCAGTTTCCTATGCGCATCCAAACCCATGACTTAGAGGTGCCAAAGTCACTGCCTCAGCGCCTCTCCCAATTGAACCTGAGCAGCCGGAAGACAGGCTCACAAGAGAGGGGCGTGCACACTGAGAGGAGACGCTGCAGCCCATGGGGATGGGAAAGGAGAAGGGAAAGGCACCTATGAGCACCAAGAGTGGCCCATCCCTGGCTGGAACTACAAGCAGGCTTACCTGAGCCACAGCTACAATTTGTCAACTTGCCCTCAAGCCCTGATCCACACAAAAACAGCACCTACAGCAGCAGTTCTCACCCTTCCTAATGCTTCAACCCTTCAATACAGTTCCTCGTGTTGTGGTGACCCCCTCCCTAAACCATTGAGTTATTTTCATAACTGTAATTTTGCTACTGTTATGAATCCTAATGTAAATATATGATAAGGAGGACGGTTGATAAGGCGACCCTTGTGAAGCAACCCACAGGTTGAGAACCACAGTTCTACAACCTAAGTTTTGCCCACGTGGACACTGGCCACAGCTGTCAGGAATGCAAGTGTCTTCCAGATTCTTAGCTGCCATGCCCCTGCCCATCCACACATAAACAAGCATTCACACACACACACACACACACACACACACACACACACAAACACACACACACCTCTTATGTATGCAACCTGCACATGCATACTGTCAGCACAGCATCCCACGCAAAATCACATGGTGTACGCAGCCGATAAACACGAAGGGGTATGAGCTCTGCCAGCCTCTTTCTAGACATGCTAGACAAACCTTGTTGAACCTCAGCACACTCTCACTCACAGCCTGATCGCACACCAGCCTACCGCTAACGCAGAAAAGCACCACTCTTTGTAGGAGACAGAGGAACGGACTTGACCTAACCACAGATCTCACTTTGCAATCTCCTGTCACTGCAAGTGGAGCTTTGATGATAGAGTGGAAGTTTCTTGTGTGTGACTGGGGAAGAAAGAGGGGAGGAGGTGCTAGCAGAAGGGAACCAGGCCTCCCCTTCAACTCATGAGGAAGGCCTCCAAACACAGACCCATGCTTCTAGCAGGCCTACATCTGGCCTCTTGCCTGTGTAGTGCCCAGCCAGGGAAAGGAGAAGCCAAAACTGGCCAGACTGAGTTGCTAAATTGAACCTTGGCAGCGGAGGGGAAACGCGTCAGTTCCCTGGGGAAGTGGCCTAGCCCAGGGCAGCCACAGGCCCCTGGGCTTCTACACTGATGGAACAAAAGTTGCTCAAATAGATCTGATGCTTTGTTTTTGAGCCTAAAATACCCTGTGGTGGCAGCCGGAAGTGTGACCACGGGAGGGAAGTAGGGTAATGGGGAAAAATTTGTTTGAGTTTCCATCATGACTACTTTTTCTTTCATTTGGGGTCTAGAAGAAACTTCTCCACCTTCCCTTTCCCCGTGCACTACCCCAAAGCCCAACAGATACCAAGATTTGGGATTTGGGGGTGGGGCACACAAAGCCACCATCACCAGTGATCTGCTGCCCTGTTAAATTCCCCCCACTACTCCACTCCACCCCTCCCCCACCAGCCTAAGAAGGACTAGGGCTCCCAGAGACAACACAGTCAGAATTTCTTTCCCTCAGGCCATCTGGTAGGAGAGCAAGAAGCTAATCCAGAAGAAGAGAGGTTGATTCCTGGGACAAGGAACAAGTGGCAACTGCTTTCAGAGTCTGACTGTCTCTAATGTGCTTCTGTTTGATGTGAGTGTGTGTGTGTGTGTGTGTGTGTGTGTGTGCATGTGTGTGCTCACGTGTGTGTTCATGTGTGTGTATTTGTATATGGGTGTGCACATGTGTGTGTGTTCATTTGTGCGTATGTGTTTGTGTATGTGTGCTCTCACACTCACGGATAGACATGTAACATGGTACGAGCATGGAGCCAGAGGACAACTTTCAGTGTCAGTTCACTTGGATCAAACTTATGTTGTTGGGTTTAGCAGCATCCCTAACCTGACGAGCCATCTCACTAGGCCCTGATGAGATTTAAAAACAAAACAAAACACAGATTCTGTTCGTGTGGAATTTTTCAGAGCATCTGATGAGTCAGGACATAACTGCACTAAAACTCTGATCCACATACTGGAATTCAGCCCTTTGATAGGCAAGCCAGCAGACCAAGCCATATCTCCAAATGCAAGGGTCGTAGAGTAGCTGACAAGATCAGCCCCACCACTCCTCACCTCCTTCTTCCTAATTTATTTTTACCCATACTCCTTACCATCAAATCGCCTCTATTTGCTTACTCTCTCTGTCCACCCTGAAACTTCATGTGAACCTTCATTTCCCCCACTGCAAAGACCTGAGCTACTTCCGATGCCTTACCCCAGTATGTGACCCCTGCAGTGGGTATACAATGAATAACTTCCAAATGCTGGGGAAGGAATGGTGGGACAAGAGGTCAGTAAACAATTCATTTACCCCCTGAAGACTTAGTAATTCAAAGCAGGCAAAGGCCTACTAGACACTGGATGCTGGTGCCCAGGGAATGGGGATCGTGTGGGGGCCTGGAAGATAGGGGTGCAATGGTAATCTACACAAAATCAAAGTTACACTTCTGCACTTGTCCAAGGGGCACATTTATCAAAGGATGGCACAAGGGTGTGGGGGAGGAGTAAGAAAGCGAGTGGGTCAGGCATCTCTACAACATTCCTGCCAAGAAGGATGCTGACTGAGTTGTAAAGCTGTGAAGCCCCACCCTATCCTTTAAAGAGTGATACAGAACCTGGCTGTATGCCCTACTGGTGAGAACTTGGCCCGTGGAGTGGTCCTGCAGGGGCGGGTGGCAAGCGGGGAGAGAGAAATACCACGGACACTACTGACACCACCACGACTACAATGGGACACGACAGGTCCCTGAGACCGCACAAAGCCTGTGGGTCTTGCCCCTGATACCCAGGACATTTGGGGTTGAACAGGAGAGATGGAGTTAGTGCTGGTGGCCCACAGCTGGGGACCTATGAACTCCAATTGCTGTTCAGAAGCAGCTCCCGGCCTCGGTCCCTGGGTGAGATTTACCAGCTTTTAACAACAGCAGGATAATCACGCTAATGAAAAGCTCCCTCTGGGCTTGGGGCATCCAGACTGAGATGAAGAAACCGGGAGGCATTTCGGAGTCGCCCGACGAGTCACTCTGAATGTGCTGGGAGTCCTCCTGCCTCTGGGTGCGAAGAACTTCTGCTCTCTCTCTCTCTCTCTCTCTCTCTCTCTCTCTCTCTCTCTCTCTCTCTCTCTCTCTCTCCCCACTCTACAGAGATGGCCGCACGCTGGGGAGGGGGGAGGGCAGGGAGGCTCAAGTCCATCCTTGAAGCATCCCAGGCTCTGTTATGGGAAACTAGGCACAGTCTGAGTCTGAGCAGTTTCTCCTGAGGTTGGCCACCAACAAACCCAGTTACCCTGCTACCACCTGTGGCGAGGCCTGTATAGGCTGTCAGGTTCTCCCATCCTCCTCCCAGCAGGCGGTCTTGGCTTCCCTGCTACTCTTACCAGGCTGTTAAGTTTTGGAGAGGGCAATGCTCTGGTGTGTTCCAAGCTCCCCAGAGATCCCAGCTGTGCTTGGCTCCAATCCTTTTTCCTAAATTCTGCCAGTGCCTCAGTTTCCCTAAGTAGCAGTAGTTCAAGGTTCCCTACACTCCACCCTGCCCCCGGGTGGTGGGAGCATTAATTACAGTTTGTTCCTGGCTTTGAAGATGAAAAATGCCAAGGGTCATTACCTCCCAATTAACGGGGTTATTACCTCTGGAGATTGTGTTGGATGACTCCTACCGCACCCCTGCCTCCAACCTGGGATCATAAAGTGGTTCCTTGTTGCATTGTTTCTGGGTTCCCCCCTTCTCATAATCCTCCTTTCCTGGTTTCGCACTGGTAATTAGCAACCCCCCTCCTTCAAAATCAGAACCCGTAGAGCATTTACCATATTCCTTCTTGAACGAGCGTTTATGGTGTCTCTGATGAGGTGGTTGGTGTGGGTAAAAGGATGGATGGAGTTACAGGCAGTTTTGAGCTCACACTTGTAACCACCGTACTCAGTAGGCTGAGGCAGGAGGATTAAGAGTGATTGATACCAACCCATCTTAGGCTACCCAGTGAGACCGGATCTCAAGCCCTCTACTCCCCAAAGTTTATTTCAGCCAGCCCTACAGAGGCAGGAAGCCCCTCCTGAGCTGTTCACAGGGTAGAATACTAATACGAAGAGTTAGAGTTCAGAACTCTGGAGTCATTAACGGCTTCCCTGAATCCAGTTTGACTAGATGCACGCCACATGGCAGCAAAAAAGCCAAAGGCATGCTTCTCCATCCTCTCTGGGGTGAATGAGACAAAGGGGCTAACAGTTCAGGACTGAGACAAGGGTTCAAGGCTCATGACCAAAGCTCTCTAAAACCTAGAGCTCTTATGAGGGTGAAGGAAAGGAATCAGCCCCTGCCTTATGAAGAAAGCCTGTTGTGCAAAAGCAGGTACACAGCAAACCACTGAGATCAGAACTTACCCACAGTCCCTCCCACTTTCTTTTCTAGCTCATTCTTCTCCCAACTGCCTTCTCCACAGCCCCTCCCCACACATACTCACACCTTTTCTGCTTCGTTTCTAATGTTTCTAATCGTGAAGTTCCTCTTTCCAAAAAGCAGTATCCCCTGAGAGTCCTCTATGCAGACACCATCCCTCCTGAGAAGGGGTTACCCCACAGTGGGTCCCAGGGGAGGGGCAGGCCCTTAGAGCACATGACTTCACTAACTTTTCATGAGCCCTGAGCTAAGATAGCAAAGTTCCCATTACAAGCCCTCATCCCCTGACCCACTCACCCCAACACACACACACACACACACACACACCACCCTTGCCAAGGAACTCAGCCCCTCCCCCTAGAACCTCTGACTGTAACTAGGAACCTCTACATACTCCTCCCAAACCTGCTTGTGACAGTCAGAAACCCAGAGAGCTGAGAAGGAGGGCCTGGGTCATTCATTCTCCCTCCCTCTCCCCTAACCAACCCCCATCCTTAGAAATTCATTCACCAAACTTAGAGCTGAAATTAACAGAAAAGTGTTCTCTTGAAGCTCACTAATAAGACTAATCATAGCCAGTCATACACAGGCAGTTTTATCAAGGAAATCAAAACCCTTGATTCCCAGGCCTTGGCTCCTGTTTGACATTTACCCACAATGTACACTTTCCTCAACTCTGACTTTTAACATTTCCCTTCCCTCCCCACCCCGGCTCAGTCCTGAATGCTCATCCTCTGGATTACCTGTGGTGATTAATTAGTTCTATAGACTCATTGGGGTCTTGGGAGAGATCTATAGAATCAACAACCTTGGGAATTTGGTGGCTACTCCCACGCTCTCAGAAAGAGGTACTTTGTAACAAATGTTTCTTCCCTTTGGTTATCAGCCACCCTGAAATTACCTAAAGTGTGATCCCAAATATCCTGTTTCTACATGATTAGAATAAGCTTATTTAATTTAGACGGATAGATTGTAAGAGGAAAGTGTGTCCAGTGGGAAAGATGGCTCATAGATAAAGCCAGGCAAATAAGAATGTCTGAGTTCAGATCCCTAGGACCTATGTGAAAAGCTGGCATGTGTGAGTCTAGCTGTAGAGAAGCCCATGCAGAGACAGGCAGCATGGAGCTCACTGGCTGGCTAGCCAGCTTAGCCACATCAATGAACTTCAGACTAAGAGGACTGGGGAGATGGCTCACCAGTGCCTGATGCTCTAGGTGAGGACCAGGGTTTGTTTCCCAGGATCCATATGGTTTAGTCACCTGCAGCTCCAATTCCAGGGGACCCACTCTTTCTCATCACCAAGGATACCTGCAGGTGCTGAATTCACACAAGTGCACACATGCATGTGTGTGCCCATGCACAAGAATACACATGGGGTAGGGGGAGGGAAAGAGGGGGGGATGGTTTAGTGGATAAAAGCATTCATTACTCTGAGGACTCAGTCACCCTACACACACCATCGCCCCCAACCCCCAACCCCAATCCCATGTGGTAGCTAACATCTGTAATTCTCATATTAGCGGCCTAATGTTCTGGGGATACAGCATCCACCAGAAGCACCAGCATCCGGGCCTATGAAGTCCACTGACCCCACTGGGTACCAAGACATTTCTTCTGCAAACTTCCAGGAAATTTCTACCTAGACTCTCCTCTAAGCTGGCTGCCATTACCAAAGAATCAACAGTGACTTCTAGAGATTTCACCAAGGAGCAGTAGGACTCCAGTGACCCTTCCAGGTGGTACCCAAAAGTGGAAAACCCCAGAAGACCCTCAAGATAACTGGCATTCAGAAACAGTGCCACCACTGGCAGGTCCTCTCCACAGAGTCTTGGTGTGATTTGAACAACCCCATTACTCATCACTGGGTCTGATGTCCTACAACCAGACTTCCATTCTAGCAGCATCAGTGAGGGCTCCCATGCCCCAAGTGACGTTCGAGTATTATGCTTAATATCTTCAGAAAATATTAGTAACCCTTGTTAAGTTTTTTTTTTCCTCCAAATGCTAGGTAGGGAAGCCATGCATAATCCCAGCACTTAAGAGTTTAAGGCCATTCTCAGCTACATTCAAAAAGCTCCTCAGGGGGGGAAAAAAAAAAGAAAAAGAATAGGGAGGTGACTTAAGATAGAAAACTGTACACTGCCATGAAGACCTGAGTTCTGAGTTTGGATCTCCAGCACACAGCTGAAATGCTAGTACTGAGAAACAGGAGGATTTCTGGAGCTCACTCTCCATCTAGTCTTGCCCAATCAGTGAAATCCAAGTTTAATAAGACTCCATCTCAAAAATAATGTAAAGAGCAATTGAGAAAGAGAGAGAGAGAGAGAGAGAGAGAGAGAGAGAGAGAGAGAGAGAGCTCACACAAACAGACACATACAAATAACATATACACCAAAACAAAAAACTAAAACAAAAAACCAGGCCTTGATCAGGCACTCTCACCGCTGAGGTATGTCTCAAATCCTAAACATTTTCACTTAAAATGCAAATTCCCTTATGACTGGAACAGTGGCTCAGTAGTTTGGAGAACTGGTTGCTCTTGCAAAGGACCAGATTCCCAGCTCCCACGGGGAGGCTCACAACTGTCTGGAACTCCTAGGGACCCTGATGGCTTCTTAAGGCATCTGCACACATAAGGGCATAAGAGACACCCATATACATGAAAACAAATAAATGCAAATGCCCTCTAAGATCTGTAAGACATAAAATGGTTAACATCCCAGGTTGGAATTATTTTAACGAGGGAAAGAAGGAACCCTTGGAAAACAGAAGACTGTTTAGTAAAAAAGAAAACTGAAGTCCACAGATGCCCGGAACAAAAATCCAGGACAGGACTGTGCCTGTTACTACAGTGGGTTCCCAGGACTACATATTCTTCATCCTCACCAAAACAAAGACACCCAGTCCCCTCCATGGGAGACTTGGTTCTTTTACAGGGATGGCCTACCTACCTTTCACCAGCTCCAGGGGAGGACTCCCTGAACCTGTGCCTACTAGCTCCCTACCACTTCAGGGCTTAGGGTTCAGGTAATTAAGCTCTTGGCAATCTCTGGAGCCTGCCAATAAACCTGAGACACCCTTAGCCCCTCTCCAGGAGGGGAAAAAAAAACACTCAGGGAAGGGAAAACAGGGGAAGAGGAGAACTTTTTTATACCCTGAATTCCACCCCTAACAACCAGGAAACTGCAGAAACCTACAAAACCACTGCTCTAAACACCCCTTGCTGCTCCAAACTCCTGGTTGTGTCTACGGCCACAGAACCATAGCTCCCGTCTACCATCGTCATCCAGGGTGACAGAGGGCATCTGCTGGCACGACAACCTGAATAGAAAGTAGTCATTAAAGGCCTATGCTCACAGTATTCTTTCATGGCAGCACGAAGGCCCCAGAATTCTCCACCCTATCCTGGGAGCCACAGGCACTCCAGGGTGTTAGAAAATGATTCAGGACCATTATAGCCGTTGTCCTGTCACCACCAGCTCTTGAGATCTTAATTCATGTCTTGGCTCAGGCAGAAAGAGGACCATTCCTTAAGCATCACTAGATTGACCCGGGTTTCAGGCACCCAAATAGTAATTTATTTTTCTCTGTAAATAAACAATATTCCTTTTACATGACAAGCTGGAAGAGATGGTTTTCCCCGTTGGGCACTTCTTAGCAGTTGCATCGTTTGAATGTGTCCTTGGGGCACACAAGGAGTGTGTCCTTCAGCCGGATGGGAGTGAATATAGTTTAATAATAGTGACTGCTGTTTATTGAGCGCTTGTTAGAGGTCTGGTATTGGTGCTCTTATGAGAATTCTCTGATTTAATCCTAGGAGGTCTGTATTGCTACCTCAGTCAACAGTTAAGAAGCTCAGTAGTTTCCCTTGTCACAGTGAAGTTCCGATAAATATATTAAGCTTACAGAAAACTTCCATTCAATTAGAACTAGTAGGAAACAGGCCGACAGCCTTTCAGGTCTTGTTTGGTAAGCAACAAAGTCCTAGTGCAAGCCAGTATGTGCTTTCCCTCTTAGAGGCAACAAGCTAACTATCCTCGGAAGTGTTCCTGGCTTAGAGAAGCTTAGAGAAGCAATAGCTGACACTGGGTGCGAAAAGTCTTCCAGTATCCCAAATGCTTCCCACCACAGGTCCATATGGAAAAAGAACAGAGCCCCCAGCTCCTTCTATGGAGGGAGTCAAACAGGTGGAAAGTGGATGGTATGTAGGGTCCTTGCTAGTTGAGCTGCGCTGCCGAAGGCCTTCCACTTCCTTCCCACCACCCCTCAGGCTGATATCTGCCTCACGCGGGGAGACACGGGCACTGCAGTTAAGCTTGGACATGCCGCTTGGTCCAGGGCCGAGAACCTCGCGGCAAGTCCAGGCAAAAGGCAGGAACCCACCGAGACACCCCGCCGCTCCCACCCCAGTCCGCCAGCCTCCCCTCGCACGCGCAGCAGGAAGCAATGCAGAGGAGCGCCCAAAGCTTGCGGGTATCCCGGGCACCCCTTCCCCGCCCCAATTGCCTGGCCCTCCCGCCAGAGGCCAGAGCTCGAGGTTAATTTTTCACGCGCCCCCCCCCCCAAAGACCGCCTCCCTAGGTGACGCTACAGTTTGTGCGGTTCCTTTAAAGGCTGCGGGTTCCGTTCTTCCCTTTTCCACTGGATGCCAAAATATGCAAATCCGGGGACCGGAATCTGCAGCCAAATAGAGCAGGAGAAGGGGCGCGGCCGGCGCGTCACCGGATCCACTCCTTGTATGGCTCTTCCCGGCTTGGCCAGCTGCCCTGCGACCCTCCCTGCAGCCGCGGAGGCCCCTCCCGCACCGAGCTAGGCTCACACCGCCACCCACGCCCCTGACCGGCCGCTCCCCCCTCCAGAGATGGAGCCGGGGGCGGGAAGCGCTGCATGCCCTGATTCCGGCCGAAGCCCGGGACCGCTGCAGCGCGCAGTCTCCCCGCGCCGCGGGGGCGGAGGAGAACCCGGGGGCGCAATGCCTCTAGAGCACAGGAATGGGTAGCCTGGAGGGAGAGGAGGCGGGGGTGGCAGAAAGGGGGCTTACGGGCGGCGGGAATCCCTCCTTTCCTAAGAACTGGAGGAGATCCGGGGGAGTCTGGCCCTTCCTACCCAATGTTCTCCTCCAAACTGAGGGGAGGGAAGAGGGAGTAGGGTTGTCATCCACCCCCATCACAATGCACAGCTCAGGAGTTCCTCCCACGCGTCCCCGGGCCCCGCATGGACCTCCCACGGCGTGAGGCCCCGGGATCCTCTCTTCCTCCTTGTCAACACTCCCACTCCCCTTGAGGGATGCAAGTTCCCCCAACCCTGACTCTCCAGCGGGGGATGCGGGATTCACCGCGCCCACGCCGCCACTGAGGAGGGAATCCTCCCCCGCCAACCCGGTGTGATTTGGGGTCGCGCCTCCGTGCTCCCCCCCCCCTCTTCCCCCTCGCTCTCAGCCAGGCTGCGCGCTTCAGGAGCAGGCCTCAGGGAACACATCACCCACCCCCGGGATCCGCTGTTGAGGTGACAGCACCCTGGGTCGGCACAGGGGGCCGCCCTTGGCTGCAAGACACCCTCAGGCAGCAATGAGGACAACCCAGAGGGAGACAGAGAGAGTAAAGACTAAGGGAGACCGCCGTGGCGGCTAGAAACTGTGGGTTTCGCATCTTCCTGCTGTAACTCAGCCACAAGCCCTTCGCCGGCCGCAGTAGATAGCGACTGTGCCCCGGCCTGCTGGGCCCTCCTGCCATCCTGTGGCCAAAGGGGTTTGCTTTAGAACCGTTAGGGAATTTATCTGGTAATTAGTTGGTGCACGTGTTTTCTGTCCCCCTAAACTTCACTCTTTCCTAATCTCCACCAAAAACTCATGCCCTCGTCCCTAGAAGTGTGGAGCTTCTGCCCACTGCGAAACTAGCTAGTCGGCTACACATTACTCCGCCACTGCGTTCAACTGAGAGTCAGTGCAGGGTCAGGAGCCCCAAGGGAGGGGCCGGGTCTGTGGGCGGTGAATCGGAATGAAGTCGGCTCGAAAAGTTCTAGCTGTCCAAGACTAAGGAGCCTTGGGACATTGGAACCCCTTCTCCAAAGGGAAGTATTCCCTCTCTCCATGAGTCCAATCAAGATAGGATGCTGAATGAAGGGCAGGAGTTATATGCGGGAACCTGGGTTGAAGCGGTCATCTCCCCCTTTCCCAACAATTCCCAGACTGCTAAGGAACCTGTCCCTAGTGTACTGAACTCTTTTTCCTGCTGGAGTGCTGGAGGCCAATTGCAAACAACTCCACCCCTCCAGCCGCTAAATTCTGTCTCTAATGCAGCCCTCAAATAAAAACCTACAGGTTTAGTTACTGCGCATCGCGTGCTTTGCTTTCGGCTTCGTCCCTCTTTTCTTTTCTCCTCTCGCTTTCCTTCTTTCTAATCTTCTAATTGACTTTTTTTTTTTCATAAAGAACGGCGAGCGGTGCGGGCGCTGCACGTTGGCTGCGGCCCGCTTCCTGCTTTCTAATGTTCCATTGTGAGGAGCTTCCATTGTGACGTCGCGCCCCTTCGGCTGGGCTTTGTCTGTCCATATATGGGCAGCTACGTCACGGAGCTTTCCCGGGGCTCAGATAAATAGACTGGTGGAGTTCCCTGGCTGGGAGCTTTTGGGCAGCAGTGAGCTAGCTAGGAAGCAGCGGGGCTGGTTGGTGGTGGTGGCAGCAGCGGCAGCAGCAGCAGCAGCAGAGGAGGTGGCGGCGGCAGCGGCGGCGGCGGCGGCGGCTGTGGCAGATCGGGGGGGCGGGGGGGTCGGCGGGCGCGTGTCTGTGAGATCAATACTGAAGCCGCGTCTGACCCCCTGGAGCCTAGATCCCCCCCAGCCCAGCCCCCATCCCACTCCCCGCACACGCCCCACCCCACCCCCACGACCCAGCGTCGCACGGCACCAGCTGAGGCACCCGAGAGGATTACCCTCTCTGCCCCTCTCCCACCCACCTCCCCAAAAAAGAATAGATCCCCTCCCCTGACCCACCCCTTCCCCTTTTCACTCCCCCCTCCCCCCGAACTTTCCCTCTCGCATGCTTTTCCCCTGCACCACGGATCGCCTCTCGGATGCCGCTAGCCTGGAAGCTGCGTTAGGAACAGGCGGCGGCGGTGGCGGCGGCGGCGGCGGTGGCGGCTGTAGCTCGGGAGTGCTATGACCGGCAAACTCGCCGAGAAGCTGCCGGTGACCATGAGCAGTTTGCTAAATCAATTGCCTGACAATCTGTACCCCGAGGAGATCCCCAGCGCGCTCAACCTCTTCTCCGGCAGCAGTGACTCGGTAGCCCATTACACTCAGATGGCTACAGGTAAGGGTGGCCGTGAGGCGGCGAGGCAGCGAGAAAGGAAAGGGGGAGGACGAGGAGGAGGGAGAGAGCTAGCGATGTATGCATAGATCGATGGATGCAGAAATGGATGGATGGAGAGACGGATGGAAAGATGGGGGGCGCGCTGGGAATTTTCTGGGGGGCGAGTTGCTTTTCCCACCCACTCCTCCCGCCCTCCGAGATCGGGAAGGCTTGGTTGGAGACGCCACGGTTGAGGCTTTGGTTCTCCCGGGTGGGGGCAGCCGCCGACCGGAGGGAGGTAGGTGCGAGCAGCTCTGGGGTTCTCCCTCCCCACGCAGGGGGCCGGATCGCTGGGCTGCGCTCTAGGCGTGGTACTGTAGCCCCCTTTCTCGGGAGGAGCCTAGCGTCTTTTTCACCCGCGCTCTCCCCCCTTACTCCCTCAGCCTCCCACCCGGGATGGAGCCATGTGCGGCGTGGAGTCCCCACGGTGGGAGAGGTACTGCGACGCTGCCTTTCCGGGGCGTTCAGCAAAGCCATTGGGGGTGTGGGTACGGCGGGGAGAGGGAGGGGGCTCACCCACGGGGCGGGGGAAAGGGTTTGCCACCGGGGGCGATCCTGGGACCCGGGAGCTTGGGAAGGTGGCCGCTCCCGCCGTGGAGACATCGGCCAGTTTTCCGCCGCTCTCCACTCTCCTTAGCTGGGTTTAGGCTTTTCTCCTCCAGCCCGAGCAGAAAGCTCCTTCAGGCCGGGAGGAGACTAGGGCCGGGAGAGGCTCCCTTTACGGGCGGCACCCTTCTGCGCTCCGAGGACAAAAGCGTCGAAGCTCTTTGGGTCGGCCACCCGGGCTCAGCGCGCGTAGGGGGACATCTCTTGGGGCATGAAGGCGCGGCGTCTTGGAGTAGACAGGGCCCGGGGAAGAGGTCGAGTTGTGTGTGCTGGAGAGCAAGAGCCGGGCGCGCTCCGGGTCTGAAACTACCTGTAGCTGCAGCTACCTGTCCGCCCCACCTCGGGAAGAACAACAATGCTCTCTCGCGCGCGTGCGTGTATGTGTGTGGTACGTGAGTGTGTGCGCGGCGTGTGCGGTGTGTGTGCCGGAGCCACTCCACACCCCGATCCGTAGTATTTTGCTGTATCCAGGTTGCGCCAGGGAGCGCGGCACCGCCCGCTTTGCGCCGGGTTCAGCGTTCCTCTTACCCCACGCGCTGCGCACTCCAGCCGGCCGCACCCTCTACTCCTGGGCAAGGACCTGGGCGCCGCGGCCCGGAGCCGGCTCCGCTTCACTCACCCCTCCCCTCTCTCCCCCGCTCTCCGCAGAGAATGTGATGGACATCGGTCTGACCAACGAGAAGCCCAATCCGGAACTCTCTTATTCGGGCTCTTTCCAGCCAGCCCCAGGCAACAAGACCGTGACCTACTTGGGAAAGTTCGCTTTCGACTCTCCTTCCAACTGGTGCCAGGACAACATCATTAGCCTCATGAGTGCCGGCATCTTGGGGGTGCCCCCGGCCTCAGGGGCGCTCAGTACGCAGACGACCACGGCTAGCATGGTGCAGCCTCCTCAGGGAGACGTGGAGGCCATGTATCCGGCGCTGCCCCCCTATTCCAACTGCGGCGACCTCTACTCGGAGCCGGTGTCTTTCCACGACCCCCAGGGGAACCCAGGGCTCGCCTATTCCCCCCAGGATTACCAATCGGCCAAGCCGGCCTTGGACAGCAATCTTTTCCCCATGATTCCTGACTACAACCTGTATCACCACCCCAACGACATGGGCTCCATTCCAGAACACAAGCCCTTCCAGGGCATGGACCCCATTCGGGTCAACCCACCCCCTATTACCCCTCTGGAGACCATCAAGGCCTTCAAAGACAAGCAGATCCACCCGGGCTTCGGCAGCTTGCCCCAACCGCCGCTTACTCTCAAGCCCATCCGGCCCCGCAAGTACCCCAATCGGCCTAGCAAGACCCCACTCCACGAGCGGCCCCACGCGTGTCCCGCGGAAGGCTGTGACCGGCGTTTCAGCCGCTCGGACGAGCTGACCCGGCACCTGCGCATCCACACGGGCCACAAGCCCTTCCAGTGTCGGATCTGCATGCGCAGCTTCAGCCGCAGCGACCACCTCACTACTCACATCCGCACGCACACCGGGGAGAAGCCCTTTGCCTGTGAGTTCTGTGGGCGCAAGTTTGCGCGCAGCGACGAGCGCAAGCGCCACGCCAAGATCCACCTCAAGCAAAAGGAGAAGAAGTCGGAGAAAGGGGGTGCGCCCTCTGCATCCTCGGCGCCCACCGTGTCCCTGGCCCCTGTGGTCACCACCTGCGCCTGAGGATCCGCCTCTCAGATCCCTTCTTTTCCCTTCCAGTGCCTCCTGGCTGGTCGCCTGAAAGCAGCGGGAAAAGCCAGTCACCGAGGCGCAGGGGCCGCGCCCTGATCTCGCCCTGGACGTGCGGCCCCCTTGCCTCCTCTTCGACGCCCCCTATTTCCACCCTTTCACACCGGCCGGCGGTTGGGGGCTAGGGCTAGAGGCACTTTCTCCTTGCTGCCCCCTCTTAACCAAGGCGTGGGGGTAGAAAGGTGGCGTCTAGCCCGCTTTGTTCAGTTAGGATCGCCTTGATCCAGGGGCCGCTGGGCCACGCCAAGGACCTGCGGGGGACTGAAGGCGGGGCCCATGCAACCTTCGCCAGACCCAAGCACCTCACTGTTTCCCCCTCCAGTGTCTCCCTGTGTTCCCCCTCGAACACCCGAGAGGGGGAGGGGGTAAGGAGCGCACCAAAGCGCAGAGCTTGCTGCCCGCCGCACGCACGCGCGCTTGCGTGCGGTGATGCGCGCGAGTGTGTGCGTGCTCGCCTGTGTGTAGTGTGCGTGTGTATGTGTGTGAGTGTGTTGTGTGCGCGCGCACACGTGTGTGTGAGACTCTTGAGCTGAACTGGGCTGTGTCTACTCCTAAACTCTTCTTCACAGAAGGTCCCCAAGCCTTTGGGAGATGTCCCAAGCTAAGGACCAGCAAGTGACCGGAGGAGATGGTCTTCCATCTGCTCCTTAATGTTTCTTACAGAAATGCCTCGGATGCAGCTACTGCTGCATCGGGTTTGACCCCGTAGAACCCCCTCCCTTTCCGAGCGCTTCCCTCTTAGGCCTCGGGGCAGTTTGATCTTTGGGGGAGTAAGAGCCACCTTTTTTTTAAAAAAAGAAATCATTTGCTCAGCCCCACTTTTCAAAACCTGTGTTCTCAAGCTTGCCCTCTGCCTCTGCCTCCCCCACCCCACCCCGCGCGAGCCCCATCTTCTCCTTTTCCCTCTCAGGTTCGCACTGCGTCTCTCAACATCTTTACCCAGAAGGCAGGCCTCAACCACCCAAGTGTTTGTCTCTGTTACATACCCATTCCCCATTACTGGGAAGGCTGGCTCTATTCATTTGCCCTCTGTGATCACCAACACAACAGAAGCGAAGTGTATGTATATGATGTTGGCGTGTGTATGTAGATGTATGTGTGTGTTTCTTTATACACATATGTTTACATAACATGCACTCTGTATTCCTAGCAAAATCAAATCTAAGGCATTTGGTTATCCAGTGCAGTGCACTGGAATAAAGAGAATTTGTAGGCATATACAGCTTAAATGATTTATTTTTATGAAAAGGTAAACTGATGAGATTATTATCTACCTGTGTGTGTGGATATATGTTGCACACGTGTATATATATGCATACACATTCTGTCAAATTTTCCTCAAAACTAGATGGGGACTTTTGCATTAATCTGTGTTGCTGAATGAAGCACATCTGTTTCATGGCCCCATCGCACCTCCCCACCCTACCTCACCTCTTCTCAGGAGCCCTCTACCCCAGCTGTCCTGCCCAGCCCTTCCTCACACAGGGTGGCCCTTTTGACGTGGAGACTTAGAGAAGGGTGCTCCTTGACACAGCTTCCAGCACGGTCTTGATTGAATGTACTGTTCCTATTAGCGTCCTTTCTCCCGTGGCCAGTAAGCTGCCCAAAGAGAAGGGACAAAGGTCTGGAGTTTACAGAATGTCTGTTTTTAAAGTCACTTTATGCGTTTCCCACTTTTTTTTTTAATTAAAAAAGCACCGTCTTTTGGTGGTGGATAAATAATACTAAACGGACTACAGTGCAAGGGAGGAAAGACTCGAAGAGCGGGGATTGTGGGGATCCTGGGGGGATTGTGGGGGATTGTGAGTTTCCAGGTACTCGGGCTTTTTGTAGAAGGAGAAGTTTGCTAGGAGGGCCCATATTTTTTCAGCTGAAGGGTAAAATCTTTCTTTGCAGAGACAGTATTTTGCTGAATACTTTTTATAATGTGATGATTATTTAAAAATACACAATTTGGTCAGTTCAAAGCTGGAAGGAGGAATCAAATATCCTTTAATATTTTTTTCTTCCTCCTTCTGGAGTATGCATGGCACTGCATGGTAACTCTGACTTTTTCCTTTGTTTTAATAAAACTGTTCTCAGACATTTAAGCTAAACTAAGAGAAAAAAAAAACTTTGTTGCCAAAAGGTTGTGCTATCCCAATTTTTTATATGTCTGCATGTTTGAAAACACAAAAAAAAAAAAAAAAAACAAAAGAAAATGCACTCTAACTTATGTGAACTGAGAGAAAAAAAATCAGGTTTTAAAAAGGAAAAACCCATGGGGAATGATATTTTTTGAAAGACTTTTGTATACAGTTGAGTACTTAGAAAAAGACGAACCAGATGTAATATATTTTGTGGATGTTTTTATTTCTTGGATTTATAGTACCTTATACTAAGGTTAAAAAAATGCTTGATATTGTGAAAAGGTGAGATTCTTCACCAACATTTCATTTACTTCTTGTCACATTGTTATGCCAATATAATATAGTTAATGAAAACAGCATTTTTAAAAGCAATTATTGAAACGGTGTAATGTTGTACCATTTGCCCTGTGAGCAAATGCGAATACAGTAAATATATTGTGTTTGCTGACAATCAGCCGGGCTTTAAATCTCTTTTTATTTCTTGTTTTCACGGTATAAAGTTTTGGTTTGGCCTGGGTCTTTTTGTCCTGTTTTGTTTGGGGCTTTGGAGGTCTGGTTGATAGGTTGTGGTGCCTGGAGTTATGCCTTTTGCTCTGACTCCCCATTACAGTCTGGTGCTACAGTCAGAGCAGAACTAATGTCCCTGGACAGGGCTCAGAATTCCGTGTGGGTTCTGGCGTTTCTAATCCAGTTTTGAGTCCTGATTCTGAGAGGATTCTACTCTACCCTTCTGGGATTCTCAGACTAGCCAATCTATCAGATGAACGGGATGGGCAAACTAAATTCACAAGAGTCAGAGCAGGGACTTAAATCTAGAACCTTCTCTGTGGTTTCCATGGGTGAATCTGTTGGTAAACTATTTCTCATTGGTCTTAGGACAAGACTCTGAAAGGCCTCTGGAACAGCACTGAGAAGTTCTCTTGCTTAAGCTGTTGAAGCCTGAGAGACAGGTAGAAACTTGACAGGGGTTCTTCAGGGTTGGCAAGATAACTAGGGAGACTGGCAGCTTTTCTGTGGTCAGACAAAGGGGAGAGGGGAGGCTGGTTTTAAAGTCCTCCAGCTTTAATCTCATTTGAACATGGTTTCCAGAGTCCTCACTACTTGCCAATGTCTAAGAAAGTCCTTAGAATGTCTTATGAAGGATTCAGAGATTTGATGCTTTTAAGGGAGAAAGGACTTCTGAGATTCAGAGCACACACAGAACAGGGAAAGTTTTGTATAATGTCAACCCATGTATATCTTGATTTCTGTCTCCCGTGAAAACAGTGATCTGTGCCCCTGCAAGCTATCTCTCTCATCCTTAACTGACTTCCCTGGCTAGCCTAGGGGTTTCACCATTGTTCTTTGTTTCTTGTTTGTTTGTTTGTTTGTTTGTTTGTTTTTCTTTTTTTTTTCCGGAGTTGGGAACGAACCCAGGGCCTTGTGATTGCTAGGCAAGTGCTCTACAACTGAGCTAAATCCCCAACCCTTGCCATTGCTCTTAAGAGAATATTTTTTGCTTTTGTCTGTATCTCCTGTTCCCTTTCTTCTTGTCCTTGGAATCCTTTCTTATTCTAGACCAGTCTTTAGAAAACTCAATCCCCTCTCCCTCTCTGTCTGGCATGCCCTATAGAAAATTCTGTGTATCTGGCATACGATCTGCTCTGGGTTATGGCAACATAGCACCAGACTGTAATGGGGAGTCAGTGTCTCAGCTATACACATACTCACACACGGAGCCAGTCCAGCGTCAGAGAAACCGTTCTCGCTATTAATTATTAATGCAGACCTGTCTCACTAAAGAATAAGAATGTCATTTCAGGTTGGCTATAGTTACCAGTAAGCTAAGGCCAGAGCTGGGTGGAGGAAGTGGTGGGCTGTGGCCCTAGAAAAGAATGTTTCTGAAGTGAGATGAATACAGAGAATGCGACGTGTAATCTTAAATTCTTGCACCCACACAGTTCTAAGTCACTCATTAGCCGCCATCTTGAATTCCTTTCACTCCCCTTATGACACTAATAATTTCAAACTCCAGCATTATACACAACCGCATGGAGCTATCCTAACAGAATGAGTCCAAGGTGGCTTAAAAGTCTCAGTGACTGAACCTATAGACCACCTCTTTGCTGAACTAGATGTTTCCTTCCAGATTTGTGTGGTTTTTTTCAGGTGAGTTTTATCGGAGCTGAAGATATTATCATTACATGTCTTCACAGTTAGCATCCGGCCCCACTTGTATCTTCTCCAACCAAACCAGGCCTTCGAACTTGTGCATTCATCAACAGTATACTATGCTGCATGATTAATAAACTCACTTCCCATTGGTGGCTATTACTCAACCCAGCCTAGTTCAACCACTGGGTTACTTGGCAATATGGCAGCCCGCCTGGCTGGCACCAACCCAGTGTGGTGTAATCAGTGATTCAAACTTAGTAGCGAGCTAGATAAGGCTGCCCCAGATATCATCAAACTAGCTACCCAACCTGCCTGGGTTTTGTAAGTGAAGAAGAGATTCCCATCCTGAAACTTAAAGACAAAATGGACATAATGAGGCATAAAGGTACAGATAGTGCCACGGCTTGTTCCAAACGTTTGAGGAGCCTGGGGAGAAGGAAGGGGCATTGCATGCGTAACACGAACTGCGTCTGTTGTGGCACACTGATGCACAGAGTGGCTGTGAAAGCCTATTTAGTGAGGAGTGTGAAATTTTACTTAGTAATTGGGCATAAATGAGACGCTTAAAGAATTTGTGAGAAGTATGTTTTTGTATGGTAGTGATGAATGTGTGTGTGCATGCGCACGAGCGCATACACACGCGCGCGCGCACACACACACACACACACACACACACGTACGTACATTTACAAGTATGTAAAAAGGAACCACAGGATGGATTTTGGTGGATACAGGTATTAGTTTCTAGATAGTTGTCAGTGTTCCCTCTTTGATATTTCAGGGTTTGCCTGCATAGATGAGAGAATTGTGAACTGCCTCTGCTGGCCCTGATGAACTTCCCTAGTGTTCCTGATTGATAAAGCAAGAGACCTCTAAGTGTTCCAAAAGCTAGCGATCAGACTGGCAAAACTTAGTGACTAGCAAGGGAAATGTGACTTCTAAAAGATACTATAGGGGGTTGGGGATTTAGCTCAGTGGTAGAGCGCTTGCCTAGCAAGTGCAAGGCCCTGGGTTTGGTCCCCAGCTCCAAAAAAAAAAAAAGATACTATAGAACTTTAAAATACGGATATCATCCTAGACATGGCTCCCAAGGGGTCATCTCAGAAAGTTAAGTCTTTGTACAGAGAGGAAAGAGAGTTCCAGAAGGAAAAGGAATAGTTCAGAGACCCTCAGCCAGACTGTCCCTAGGATACTCCAGATGACATAGTCTCACTCATCATCAAACACGGAGACCAGGAGAACATCTGGGACCTGTAGCTTCTGTGTTCCAGCTCTTAAAGCTTTTTTGTCCTTTGTTTAAAGGTTCCCTTGCTCTGCTGTTTCCAAATTGGTCATCTTTACAGTTCAGTGAAAGAACAGGAGTGGGACAGGGTGGATGCAGTGTGATAAGGCTTCTCCACATTAGCAGTAATCTGTCTGATGTGTTCCTAAGTGATACTCTCCTAGGCATGGCCCTGGCTTCTCTCTAGTTTAGACCTGAGGCAGTTTCTGCCACCCATCTGTTACCAAGAGCTCCCAACTCTAGGGCAGACACACAATTTCTTTCCAACTAACAAACAGATACAATTCAAAGTTTTGTCAGCAATCTCAACAGGGCACTGATACAAACAAAAATGGCCGGCCACAAAGCTGCAAACAAGGGCAGGTCTCTCAACAGTTTAACTGCTAGACTGGGTTGGAATCAGACCCATTAAGTGGCTTATTTAACATGGCCTAACCTATTTCCTGGCCACCCTTTCAAGAGGTCCTCGGAACATTCTCTCAGGGTCAATACACAGGGTCCAGTGGAAAAGGCCCTTTCTATGAGTCCTAAAGATGTCTTCCTCAAAACCTAGGCCTCCCCCTCTATCCCTACAACCTCTTCCTTCACTCTGCAACTAGAACCCGTGTTTTCCATCATTCTTTCCCCTCTCAGTGATCCACTGGTGTTGTCAGGGCCTTGATAATTTCACATGAAGCACAGCCACCAACCCTTCCAGCTGGCTTTTCTTGCCTTGCTTCCCAGGCCCACTGTCTTGAACTTTTCATTGTTTCCATCATGACCTATGCAGAGATATACTGCTCAGCCGCCAATGTCACTGTCCTTTGCACTGAGTTGTTCTCTGTAGCTCCAGAAAGTCTCCCGGCTCTCACCTCCCTAAAGGAAAAGAGAAGTCCGTTGCTCTTGAGGGTGGGGTTGCCCCTTATCCTTCCTCAGAGAACACTGCTCTTATCCCTGGGTCTGTATCATTTGAATGGCACACTCCACTGGGTGCTGTCCATCAGGCCAGATCCCTCAGTCCCTTGTCCCTACCAAAGTGTCAGACTAGTGACCAGGACAGAACTGAGATTCCAGGCCCTTTGGTATCTTCTCAAAGGAGCTCTGAATTGATCAACAATTAGCATTTTTGCCTCTCAGACAGATTCTCCTGTCTTTCATTGCTCCCTGTCCCCCTCCCCATCCCCCTGCTGCTTAGGAGAATCCGTTCACCCCAACAAGAGAAACAAAACCTTAGTTGGCCCACGGGATCTCAGGATCCCAAGGAAAGTCTCCTCTGGGGCCCTCTTCTTCAGCTCTCAATTCAAAAATTAGGTCATGTGACAACCCAGCAGCTATTCTGCTCTTCCCTCTGACTCTTAACATGCTTTGGAATTTTGACCTCTATCCAAGATCCAAATTTCAACTTAGCCACTTCATTGCAGTGTGGCTACAAATGGATAGTGTTACTGTTTATTGTGCTGGGAATGGAGTCCAGGTTTCTCATTCTATGCAAGTAGTATACCTCTGAGCTGTATACCCCAGACTGGGTTCTTGTCTTTGTGAAGCTTAGTTTCTGCCTGTCTTTTCATAGCTGTTGTGGAGTTCATTCAAGGTCATCTATATGTTGCTGGCTCACTGAAGACTAACTATCGGTGTTAGTCTTGTCTCTGAGTCCTATCCCATGCCCCAACCTTCTAAACATCACTGTGAGTAAATGTCTCTATGTCCAACCTGGAATCAGTACATTACTTCAAACACATCCAGAAGACAGTGTAGGCCTCACCAGCTCTGGACATCCACTGAACAGGTGAGGGTTACCAACATAGATCCTCTGCACTCCCCAAAACCCTCATCCACCCAGAGAGAGCACAAGTGCTTTTCCCTCTTGGCCAAAGTTAAGGTTCAACATTGTTGTTTCCTGGCCTGGTTCCCAACCCCCTCCTCGGTTCTTTTGTCCTCTCACCAAGATGGGTGGATGTAACACCTTCCTGATCCAGTATCACCTGCAAAGTCAACTAATGTGTCATTGAGCTGTTGCCTGCTTCCTGATTCTTATCAAGGATTTAAATAAAACGCAGCTGGTCCAGTTCTGTTCTGTCCATCCCTAACTCTTGATACCAGCAGGGTTCTTAGTCATCCACCCTTGAATTCAGCTCTTAGCTTCCAGTTACAAGTCTGGTGGCATTGCCCCCTTACCCAGCCCCAGTTTGGGAACAGAATAAATTCCTGAGGCTTGGTGGCATGGTTTCCTCTGAGATAACCACAGGCATCAAGGCCCTTCTCTAATCCTACTTCTTGGGTTAGGTGCTCTTCAACTTGTGATCATTTAACCGAACATGGTCTTTTCTTAGGAAATAGGAATCACAAAGGTTGGAGATTTGTCCCGACGCAGCTACTAAGGGCAGAGGCCATTTCAGATCCTCTTCTGGTCAGTGGAGGGTTCCAAGGAACCAGCATTCATGACCTAGTAAATACATGTAACACATTCTGGACATCGAGGCTTTAATGGCGAAACAAAAAGGCCCTAAATTTTCAAAGCTTGTCTTCTCCATGGCCGAGACAGGTAAAACACAAACAAGCAAATATGTGTTGTGGCTGCCTCTTGATATGAGATGTGGAGTGAAAACACAGCGGGCTTATAAAAGGAATGGTGAATGCTGGAGGGAGGGATTTACTGCTTGATGGGTGGTCCAGGACTGCCTCACAAGGAGGGGACCTGTAAGCACAGGCCCAAGAAGTGGAGTGAGGCAGACCCAGCAACAGAATACACAAGTGCAAGGGTCCTAAGGAGATGATGTCTTAGAATGTTCAAAGGAATTCTGGGAGCCAGAGTGCCTAGAGAAAGGAAGTCAGCCGAAATAAGACGTGAAGTCAAGAGTGGCAGTGTGGGGCCAAAATCATTGCAGCTTCTTAAAAGAAATTCATACATCCAAAAGAAGCCAAAAAAAAAAATTGAGAGGAAAAAAAAAGTCTTGAAAGCCCTGAACAGCTCCAACATGCAACTGGACTGCTAAGCTTTACTCTTCTCCCTGGGCTTTTCCCTCTCCACTTCCAAAGACCCCATCTCTCTCAATGATCATTGGTTTTTCTGAATCTGACCTTCTTAGCTTCCTTTTCCTGTCTGAGAGGCCACAGGTCCCTGGTGATCTGCACACCACAGCTTTGCTAAAGGACATCAGAACTGCCTCCCTTGAGAACCACAAGTCCATCCTCCTGTTGACATTTGCCAGTGTATCAAGTTCCTAGTGGGATAGATAACCCCTCTTCCTGCTCCTCAGCCTAGGAGAATGAATGAACTTCAGTCATAAATGGGTCCTGCAAAGTCAACTCGTCTGTGGCTGGAGGAACATTTTCCTGCTTTGGCCAAAGCTTAGCCAGGCTCTGAAATTTGGCCCTGAGCATGTTAAGTGGGACATCCCTAAAAGATCTTGATCTAACATGTATTCCTTGGATTCCCTTGCCAAGTGCCTGGATTCATATAAACTTTGGCCTTGTAGATTCATTTCTATAGCTTTTATAAGAGTTTCATCCCTGGCTGTTTTGGGGTCTTCTATTTCATGCCTCTCCTCAAGTCTCCATCTTTCCCTGGCTGTGCAGTGCCATCAGAACTGTGTCACAGTTCATTCATTCATCTGTTCACTTATAAAAATTTATTAAACCACATAGAGTTCTTAGCTCTTAGAGAAGAAGGCAGACACGATACAAGGATAAAGGAGACATTGTCTCTGCCCTCCAGGATTTAGAGGATAAGAGGGAGGCAGATAGAGATAGGGGTAGATGATTTCAATAGATTGGAACTGGTGGTCTCCAGTAGGGAAACACTAATGTCAGAATCTAATGGGCAGTAGGAAGGCAAGTGTTGGGGAAGCTGTGAAGGGGAAAGGAATTTCTGGAGAATCTCAGAAAGTCCTCTTCTAGGTCTCCCATAGTACAAAACCACATCCTATAGAGCATCCTATATGCCATGCGCTGGGCTGAGGATGCCACTTGAAGGATCCTACTGCACTCCAAGTAGTGAGGACTTCTAAGATCCTCCCTTGGTGGCCTGTGGGTTGCTCTTTTTGTCCTTTTTTTTCCAAAGGGGGGGGGGAAGGTAAGAAAAGAAAAACCCTAGTGGCTCTGGGCCCCAGGATGGCAACACACAGCTTGGCATCTCTAGAGTGTGGACAGCTGGCTTGTGGAGGTTGTCCAACCCAGATGACATGTCCCTGTGTTACATTCTGGTTGCTTCTTCTGGCTACAGGGAAGAGTTCTGGAGCTAGGAGAGGGCCAAGAAAGGACACGATGCCTTCAGATGTGCTTGGGACAAGCAGAACATCTCTCTGGGAGGTGGGAGCCTCCTCCATGTGGGACCCAAGGAGGGAAGCTCCTCAACCATGCAAGGAATGGACAAACCATCCCCTACTTCTCTCACAGCCCAGCCACTCTGTTACTCTTCCTTTGCTGCTGCTGCTGAGATCAGGCCTCCCTACCAGAAGACAAACCTGACCCTTTGGAACCTAGTCTCTTCGCTTGGCTGGGCCAGGATTGACATTCATAATGCTAGCTGTTGGTAGAGAGGCTTTGCTGTAATGTAGGATTACAAAAAGAGCTCTCCTGGTCCAGAAGCCTGGAGACCATTGGGAAAGGCAAATGGGGACACTTCTCTTGCTGTGGGTGAATATTCTAGAAGCCAGGTCTAACTCTAAGCAGGTCAGGTAAACAAGCCACATAGGCTCCAGATGGCTCAGAGGTGACAAACCTGGGAACAATCCCGCTTCTCTGTGGAAATGCATCTTCTAGGTGTTAGGGCACAGAAATTTTCATCCAATGAGAAGATGTTTCATGTAACAGGTCTGCACCTCTGAGCTCCACTGCCTCAGGAGTTAGGAAACCTGGCTTCTCCTCCTGGCTCAGACACTGGGGCAAAGAGGTATGACATTTGCAGAGTCACACTTCTTCTCTGGGTCTTGAAGGCCTCACTGGAAAAGCTACTGTAGCAATTTACCCGTTGACTGCCACCTGCAAGTCCCAGGATGGTCACACCATACACAAGACCCGCCCCCTCCTATCTCATAGCTAGAGCTAAACTTAGGCTCAGAAACATCAGGCAAGGCCCAAATTCAATACCCCTCTTCCCTCTGCTCTGAAACACCAACCACTCTGTCCTCTGTGGATGTCTGGGGGCTCCCCTGGCTTCCTGTGGCTTCCAGTCCTGGCACCTGGCTTCCTGACTTGAGATCCTTTTGGCCTAAGGCAGTGTTCTAGTCTGTACTTGCTTCTTGGGATGTGCTTATCACCCCCTTCTCACTTATATTTTCTTGAAAATATATAGAAACTGACATGGAGATATAATCTGTAATCTGAGGTCACATTCAAGCCCAGGCGAGAAACATTCAACAATACCCTGTCCAGATCTGCCTCAGAAGGGTCCAAAAGGGAACATCTATCTACCCTGATGAGGGAGCAGCAGGGTCCTGGGAGGCTCAGAACCTCTACCTCAGAGCCATCTTTTGCTCCCTACTGCTGAAAGTCCTCTGAGTTGGTTGTTAACCCCAACCAACCACCAAAGACTCTGCCTCTCACAAAGGTCTGGGAACCTCAATGCTTCTCATCCCCAAAGTCCAATGCACTCCTCCCAGAGGCAGCTACCAGGAGCCAGTGGTCCCTCCCTGCTGGCACACCCTCATGTCCTTATCTCTAGCATCAGCCATTTATTCCATTCCTACTCTGCTGTGGCGTCTGCTGGGTTACTCAACCTCCCTAGGTCAAGCCAGTGTCGGACAGGTTGAGTCATTACCTCCTTCTCCTCCCAGCCCTCCCCAGGTCCCAGGGTTGGGCTGGTTCAGCAGGCTTCCACCTCCTGTGCTTCTAGCTTCTAAGCCCGGGAGCCTCCTACCGTCTCTTCTGACAGTCAGCCTCATTTGGTTTTTCCTGGAACAGCCCCTTTCACCATTCAGATCATTGGACAACACACCTGAGTTTTTTCTCCCTCGGTCTCCTCACTCACCTCTTTCTTTGACAAGTCATGGAAACTTGGAGCTAGCCATAAACCTCAGCCTTGGATGACACATCTATAAAATGGGGATGATCTTACTTCTGCCTCAGGGCAGGACACAGGGTCAGCTTAGTTCCCAGGAACTTCTTGCCACTCGCATATGCTTGCTAATTTTGGTTTGGGCGCCCTTCCCTCTTGCTCTAAGAATCCTTTCTCCACGAACACTTAGAGAGTCCTGGTTCAATGCATCCTTTTGGTTTTGTTATGTTTTGTTTTGTTTTTTTGAGACAGGGTTTCTCTCTGTATCCCTGGCTGTCCTGGAACTCATTCTGTAGATCAGGCTGGCCTCAAACTCTAAGATCTGCCTGCCTGTTCCTCCTGAGTGCTGGAATTAATGGTGTGCACCACTACACCAGACTTCAATGCATCTTTATTATCCATGCTGCAAGCCCCTCCTTTCCATTCACATCCTATTCTCGGGATCCCTGTAGGAATCTCAGAAAGTGTGACACCCACCAAATAGTCCTTTAAAAAAGCTCCCACAAATCCTGGGCCCTGGTTCCTTCTTCAGCCAACCCTGTCCTGACTAGGGAAACACACAGATTAGACAGAAAAGCCCAAGCCCCTTTTGGGGACAAGGGACTAGGCTTTGCCATCTGTACACACAGTACCTTGAAGATGGCAAGGCCCTTGGTGATGCCCTCTGCATGCATCTCAGGCTTATGCACCCCCCATCTTTGCTCACGACCTGCACACACAAGCACTCAGCAGCTCCTGCTCTTCCTCCCCCTCTCTCCTCTCTCTGCACTGTGCCTCCAAGACACACCCTCCCAACCCACCAATCCCACTCCTGCCACTGTGCTTTTACAAGCCCCAGCTCCAGAACCTGCACTGACTTCCTCCACCCCCAAAAGGGTGGGTCCCCGGAGGCCCACAAAACAAAGCTGCCTCTTTCTCTTTTCTCTGATCCCTCATACCTGTCCACTGCAGCCCCTCACCTCCCTTTCCTTGGATGAGGGGAGGGGAGCAGCCTAAAGCCCCCGCAACCCAGCCACCTCTCTCCAGCATCTGGTGAGAGGGACAAGAGGAAGGAAGAACTTCGGGTTCTTTTCCACGAGACTCCTAGGTTTTGTACCAAAATGCAGGGTGTGCTCCTGTTTGCTTTTTTTTTCTTTCCTTTCCTTTCTGAAAATAACCATGAAACTATCATTTCCTCCCACTGCCTTTTCCCTATCTTATTTGGATTAGCAGGGCTGCTAGGGGAGGTGGTTTGGAGCCACTGACAGCCTCTTGCTTTGGCCTTGGTCTCCCAAACTTATGGGTGGCACTTGAGGATGTACACCTGTTGGGTAGAGTCCTTGAGGCAAAGGGAAAGAGAACAGCCTCCAATCACCATGGATCTCTGCTACCCTTTCAATGGTGTTTGGAGAACCAGAGTCAGTCCTGCCTGGGCTCCAGTATAAGAGTAGCCCCTGGCCTGGTTGTCTGCAGCTGGTTGAGGTCATGGGGTCCAACAGTTGAGGGCCTCCCTTAGGAGGCCCTCATAGACTGGGAAACTGTCACACATGCAGACTCTTCAAATTAGAGAGGTTGGTGTGTAGGAATCTGTGCCTATGTAGGGAGAAGTGGGGGGCAGATCACAAAGGGGCTTCTCTCTTTTATTTTTTATTTTTTGTCTGTCCCAGAGTCTCCTGTGTACTGCCATGCTAGAAACTCATACTGCTCGTCAAGAAACAGGTCTCAAAAGAAGCCAATTTCAGGATTGGTTCCCAAAGGAACCTCTCTAGCTTTACCCAATTGCCTCCAAGGCCATTGTCCTGAACCTCACTGGGCTTTCCCACCTCCCCTGTTCTCCATGTAGAGGTGCCAATGGGAAGAATTCCAGGCCTCTCTGGCAGCTTAGGGAAACTGAGGTATAAGAACAATAACAGACACATTTTGCAGAGGGTAGAACAAATAAAAACAGAGGGGTGACATACCAGGCCTCCCGGCCTTAAGCACCCTCCTACAATATGCTCTATCCAACATGCTGTGACCCCAGCCACCACCCCATCCCCTGGTGTCCCTGATGCCTATAGCTTAGTGGCTTTGCCTCAGTCTGAAAGGAACACTGAGAAAGGTGTCTTAGAGCTGAGCATTGCAGTCCCACACAAGACCAAGGGTGGCTGAGGCTGAAAGAGGACTGGAGTGTCTTGGCCTGGTCCTCCCAAAGTGGAGGACTGGGAGTCCTCAGCACCCTCCTCATCCTAGCTTGGACGCTCTTCCTCCAAGCTGCATATCTTCTGTGAGGACGATCAGTGCAGGCAGAGGGGTAACATCCAGCCTGACTCAGTGATATTATTGGCTACTGATTTAGAGGACCGAAACCTTTCCCATGTGTCCCTCATCCAAGGCACAACTTTTCCATTTTGATCAGATTAAGTGGCTCGTGCCCTGTCCAGTTACTCAGAATCAGCCTGCTTTATCAAAACTGCATCCCTTTCTCTGATAGATCTAGACCACCCAAAAGATGGAGGCCTGGAGATGAAATACCTCCCTGCCTCCACAGCCATTCCCCAACACACCTACACCCATGTCCGCACTGTCCTGCCCCTTCCTCTCTAGCAGGATCCTTCTCCTCCCCCACTCCCCACTCCCAGCACCAGGCTGGGTTGCTGGGCTATTTGAGGCCCTGCTGGCCCTGTGGTATAATCAGTGCCCAGGGATAATTGCCACCTGTCCTGCCCGTGTCTGGGGGCTGTCTCGTCCACAGCAACAGCAAGCAGACATGGGACAGCCAGGCCTGGAGCAAGGTCAGGTTAGGGCAGTCCTGCCCACACCCTGGCTTGCCACTCAGGGGACCTGCAAGGACTCCCTAGGAAGTTTACATGCCTCTGGGAGTTGGGTTCACCCGGAACATCCAATGGCTTCATCTGAGGGGGATGGGGCCCTAGTCAGGGACAAAAGTCTCAGAACTAATTCATTCTACCATTGTCAGCCCAAAACACAAGCTGTCTTCCGATATCAGGGAACTCCATTGCAAGCTGGCCAATGGGAGGTACAGTCACCAAGCAAGAGGAACTTTGACTGTCAGTCCACCTTCATCAGGACACTAAAGGCTTAGTGTTTGAGAGTAAATCTTCCATAAGTGCCATTTGCTTTTTTTTTTTTTCCCCTTTTTGTAATCGAAGGTAATTTAGACAGCCTAGGTTTAAATGTGTGCCCTCATGGTCAAAACTAGAGCCTTGGATAACTGGTTTAACCTTGATTTCTCCATCTATTAAAAAAACAAAAGGAGATAGAAAAACTGCATTGCTGAACTGCTATGCGGGGTTTTATTATCTAATAGATATAGAATGACTTCGTTGCCTGGTGCTACCAAGACTCTCCAATGGTAATTATGGTTATTGGGAACTGTAGAAGGCACAGCAGGGGTGGGGAGCTTCCTGACACCAGCCTAAAGATACTCAGAAAAGCAAAAGCAGGAGAGATTCCTAGATACTGCCTGGTAACATAGTGGCTCTCGACCTGTGGGTCACAACGCCTCTGCTGATCAAACAACCCTTTCACAGGGATCACATAGCAAGTTTCTTGCATACCAGATATTTACATTACAGTTCATAACTAGCAAAATTACAGCTAGAAAGTAGCAACAAAGATAATTTTATGCTGAGGGGCTCACCATACGAAGGTCACAGCATTAGGAAGGTTGAGAACCACTGTTCTAAGAATAGCTGCTTCTATCTCTTTGAACTCTATTCACTCCAAAGTAGTGCCTTGTAAGCTCTGGAAGCCAGAGTATACCTAGCACTTGCGGATGTTAAATGTCCCAAACCGATTCCGTGTTTGCAATGAATGTGTAGCCGAAACCCTGCTCCTAGGAGAAGTTGGATGAATGTTTTGTTTCTGCCTTTTCCAGTATTTTTAGCATTTAAAAATTATGTGTATCCAAGTATTTTAAATTCTTCACGCTAGTATACACAGTCCTACTATGTGAAAGGCCATTCAGAATGGGAGGAAAGGGCTATAAAACTCTGCCAAGGGGCCAAAGTCACCCCAATCCCTGATGAGAGGCCCTTACCACAGGGCCCAAAGTTGCTCCCCTGGACCAATAGGCCAGAGCAGGAGAATGTCCTAGCCCTATAGTTTCACAGCAACAAGGTAGGAGCAGAAAAAAAATCAGATAAAAGCAGCCAAACACAGCAAATACTGCTCCTTGGGAACAGAGAAGGGTGCTATTCCAAAGAATAGTATGTGAGTGCTGCCTCTTCTGACAGCAAATTCCAGCTCCACATGAAGGCTTCAGGGCCCCATCCAGGGACAGTTGTTAGTCCTACTCTGTGTCACTTTAACAGCATTCCCACCAGGGTCCCCCCCCCCCTCAGGAGCCCTGTCTTTAATGGTTTACCTACATTTCCCATTCCCAGTGTACTCTGGACCTACCTGGGGAAATTGGTCTCTCAGGGCCAGCTGGCCATGGCTTAATACTGTCCTGATAGTTATCTACAGTGAGGACCTACTGCTGTGGGTTGACCCCTACCTCAGGGGTCTCCCCTGACCTCATCTGGCACCTCACACTCCAGTGCCTGGGGATCATCCAAAGGGGATTGTTTTGTTCCTGATATCCTCCCCCCCCCCAACTCACTCACTCATCTCTTCCCTGGGCCTGTGAGCTAATTGGAGAGAAGGAGGGGGAGGAGGGGGACGCTGCTCGCCTTCCCCGTTATCTGCAGCAATCCTGGGTGACTAATGCTCCCAGTTGGTGAAAAGGCAGTGTAATCAAAACACTTTTTTTTTAGTCCTTAAACTTAGTCATTCTTCCAGAGTGGAGGAAGGGGGGGGGGGAGCCCACAGCAAGCACCATGAAATGCAAACTGAGAGGCTCCCACTGCTAGGTGGAATCAAAGCATTGGCTCCGGGGGCTCCCTGCAGATCTAAGGTCTGCTGCGGCCCTACTCCTTGGTGCCCTGGCTAAACTTCCTCTGCATCTTTGTTTGCCTTGGCTTCCCTTGGCATCTGGGTTATGGGCTCCCTGAAGGTCTTCCAGGCTGAGTCAGGAGGTGCCCTTTGCTCTCACCCTACCAGGTGCTGCCATCTGCTGGTGCCAGCTTTCCAAAGGGCAGGAAGCATTAAAGTGCTCTTAGTTACGGGCTTTGGTAATAGGCTGGCCCTTCAGTACTCATGCTGCTTCTGGCTCCAAATGCTGGCCTGAGAGCCTACTGCACCTCAACAGAGCTAAAGACAGTCAGAAGGTGGCAAGAACTTTGGAAGTCATTAAGGAGAAGTGATATACTCAAGTGGAAAAAAAAAAAGCAGAATTGGAGCTAGGTTACCCAGGTTGGGATTCTTCTTCATCACTCCATGGCTGTGCTTCATACCTGTAAAGATGGCATCAGTGATAGCATCACCTACATCACAGCATTGTTGTAAGGATTAAATATTGGTTACCTAGACAAGTGCATGGTATGGCATGCATAGTTGATTGATTATTAACTATTTGTCAGAATAACAAAATAAGATGGCACACATACCATCTTAGCCCCTTTGCTCATTCATGGCAGACATTACTAATCCATCACAGAATGTCTTCATCAGACTCACAGAGTGAGTTCCCAGAATCCTCAATATAGTAGTCTAGACAGCTAGTAATAAACAGTCAAAATTGGCACATGGAATGACACTCATTTGTCAAACCTGATTTAGACTGTGGTCAAGGAAGATGAAGCCCATTGGAAGAAATAAGTAACTCTTAACCCCTTGGAGGCAAAGCCAAAGCCTAGTAGAGATTCCTCATCCAGTCACTTGCTGTTTGTCATCCTGGCTTGAGATATGACTTTTAAGTAGCCAATGTGGGCTTCCCATTCTCCACAAAATTTTACTCTGACACCCTCATCTTCTGTCACCCTAGCTTGCCATTTCATACCATTGGCTCTTGGCTTCTTGGGGAACTCTGATTTAGTGGTACCCTTCTAAGCAATTGAAAAGCATGGAGAAGCAAGCTGAGGTCCATGGAGAACATTGAAGGCCTGGATCTTGGTCCATTTCAGGAGCCTCCATGAGGCTTTGTGAAAGAGTTGGGCCATCCCTAAACTTCATATTGGAAAGGCTAGGACAAAGCAAGATGTAACATATTCTGAGACACCCCCCCCCCAGAGCATTTGTATATAAGTTCCTGAGTTAAAGACTCTGAGGAGAGGTTGGGGCAATAATAGATCTGTTCCTCTATAGCTTTGCTCATTAAACAGACCTCTGCCATCTGCCATCTGGGGAAGAAGCAATATTTACCAGGTTTTCAGTCAGGAGCATCACCTCTGCCTGAAGCCCTTCCAGTCTCAGCTTCTACTTATAAACCAACCTTGCTCCTTTCCATCCCTGAAGAGGCAGGATCAACCTGTATTATACTGTTCTTTGGTTATAGAAAGGCAAGACACAGATTGTAGTTCTGCAGACCATGTGCGCTAGGTGGGTTCCTGTGCACAGCTACCTAGGGAGGAGTACCACTCACTCACCCGGAGGGTCACAGAGAGAAGCTTCTAGGTGTGCAGAACATGAAGGAACCTGACTATCCACCCTATGCCTAAGGTCCTGCTTGCTGAAAGGAAGGAAGGCCATGCTGAGTTCAGAGACTTCCAGACACTTCCCAGACAGACCCTGGGAAGCCAACAATCTCCCCAGTAACCTAGAAGGTCTTGCTGATTATGTTAAAAGTCTGAGGTCGGCAATAAGCAAAGAGTCCCAGTTAGGCCTCAGACTGAATCCTTTTCTCTCTAAAGATTCATATTTAGCTTCATCCTCAGACATCAACAATTGCTCAGACCTGCTCATTTCTCTGGTCTTGTCTCTGTTCGGGTCCTGTCTCCTCTGTCCCATTTCCCAAGAGCCTCTAGCTCAGTGGTTCTCAAGCTATGATAGGTCTGACCCCTTTGCAGGTCCTGCACATCAGACATTTACATTATAATTCATAACAGTCGCAAAATTACAGTTTTGAAATAGCAACAAAAATCATTTTATGGTTGTAGGTCGCCGCCACAACAGGAAGAACTGTATTAAAGCATTAGGAAGGTTGAGAACCAATATAACAGTGCACTTGGAAGTTGGCTGAGGGGGACTTCAACAGCAGTGTTATCTGCCCCTATTCTGATAGACGAGGAATCAAGGCCCAGGAAAGGGATGTGACTTTTGTGAAATTGGTCATGCTGTCAAAGACAGGACTAGAGCCCTTAGTTCTTCTCTTAGTCCAGCTCTCATTCATTCTTGTCCTGCAAGATATGTCTACTACTCCAACCAACAGCCGCCAAAATGGCCTTCCCTTGATGTACACAGGGGCCTATGCTAAAACTTTTGAAAATATTTATCACCACTGGCAATGTCTGAGGGAGGCTGAGTATGGAGCAGGGGGAAATGGGGCAGAGCCATCCACAGGTTCTGGAACACCAAGAAACTCACATCACATGCTACCCACTTACATTCATCTCACCCATGCAAAGCTTCAAGACTCCCCGACCCATGCTCTCTGTCTGAGCTGTTCTTCAAAGATTCTGGTCTTCTATTCTCTTCAAGACCACTCCTGTGCTCCTGCTTCTTTCCTGAAGAAATAGCAGGGTGATGGTCCGGGAGATGTCTTGAGGGAGCCAGCTCCTATTGGAAAGTCTTTTAAAACTAAAAGCCATCCCTTGTTCCTCCTACTCTGATCCCCTGTGCCCTGGGAATTTGGGACACATTGTATACCTCTGCTCCAGCTCATAGGAACTTGGCTGCTCCCCAGACTGTGCCTACAATCCTCAAGGTCCATTTGAACAAAGAGAATTCCTAGAGAGGTCAAGGGAGAGAATTAGAATGGTTCACTCTTGAGAATCACTGCTTGAGTTTCTCTCTTCTAAAACAGGAACTTGGGCAGAGAAACTAGTTCAGTGCAGAACTCTAGGTAGTTTGTGGTACACTGGGCTCCGAATTCTGAGGTCAAAGACAAGCTGTTTGCTTAGATCTTATTCTTTTAAAACCCCATGTCCAGTTATAACAGCCTGTCCAGCAACTTGTTCTGCCTTGTTATTATTAATACTGTTGTTACCTCTACCTGCAAGGCAGTAGCTATTTGGAGGGCACAGGAACAAGATCAATACTCTTTTTCAAGGCCGTATCCCGTATCCCCACCCCCACGCCAATACTCTCTCCCTTTCCAGGTTACCACAGTACCTAGCACATTCAAATAAATAGAACTTGGGATCTTTCCTAACATTGCTGCGGACTTCTTCCTTTTTGTTGTTGCTGTTGTTTGTTTGATAGGCTTTGTTGTATTGTTTTCTCTTGAGACTGGATTGATTATGAAGCCCAGATGGGCCATGTTGTCTACACTAACCTCCAAGTCATGGTCCCTCCTTGCCTCAACCTCCAGGGCGCTAAGATTACAGGTACAAGTCATCACCCCGGGCTGAATCTTCCTTCATTGAATAGCTTCGCAGAATATTCCACCCTGGAAAGCACTTACTCTGCTTCCATTCAAACCCCGAACCATCTTGAAGGGGGCGGGGAGGGGGGAAGACCCTTGTTGTAGCAGGTGATGTATGTGAGACTTGCAACGTTCTTGCAACATTAGAGCAAAGCGTAAGCTTCCCGTCTACTACGTCTCCTCTAGCTCCTTCCCCACGACAGTCACTGCTTGTGTCTCTGAGTTAGAAACCCCGTATCAGACAGAGAAATAACAGTGACTAGCCTGTGAAGATGCTCCTAGCTCGGCCCGGGGCGCAACCGGGTCGCGCAAAGGAAACTCCACCTCAAACAGAGAAGAAAGTGTTAACGTGTGGGCCCGCCTCCCTCCCGCCTCTTCCGGGCAAAAGAGGGCGTGTCCTACATCACTTCCTGGAGACTGGCCGAATCCGGAAGTGATCTTCGAGAATCTACTTTTCTACAGAGGACCCCGGCAGTCGGCGTGAGTTTAGGACCATGAGCTGGTGAGTGAGGCCGGGTGGCGTCGGCTGGAGCCAGAGCGGCCTGACAGTCCCGCTTCTAAGCGGTTCCGGGAGCCTCCTCGGTGCCCTCCCGGAGGCTCCGTCTCTCGGCCAGGCTTCCGAGGATCCCTTAGCCTGAGACCCCGCGTCTGATCCTGTTGCCTGCCCTTTCTCTCATCGCTTTTCCTTTCAACTCCTTGGCTTGAAGAGCCCCTCTTCTCTCTTCTCTCAGCTATCCATCGAGGTGGAGGCAATGTCCTCCTTCGCTCCCGTGGGCATTTCTACCCCGCGCTTATCCGCTCCGGAGCTGTGTTTCTCACCGAGGCAGTCTAGGCACAGCTCTGTGATCAAAAACCAGCAGCTTTCAGACAACTAGAGTAGCATTACCTAACAGTCCTCAAAAGACGAAATTCTTTTTAAAAAGTTAAACGTTGATTCTCACACGAAAGGGATCAGAATTGCACCACACACATTCTCTTAATGTGTGATTGGACTGTTTGAATCTTTCCAGGACTGTGACCTACTGCCCTCTCTCTATAGCTATAGACATAGCTTAAACTATGAGGATCCTCAAACCAAGGAGCCATAGAGGCTGGAGTGTCGTCACAGCTGCAAGAATTCACGGTAGATTTTCCCTAATGTTTGTGATTAGCTTACTGTGGGAAGACCTCTTTCCCCAAAAGCTAGTCCTTGTTTGTTGCTCTGATGATTTTTTTTTTAATGTGCAGAGGGGAAAAGTCATAGATTATGTCTATTCCTAGGGCTTTTGTAAAGATTGCCCATGTCGAGGACTTTACCATGAGGCCCAAGAGCCTGTGTGTCCCCAGTCCCCATTCTCACAAACTCCAACTGTTTACAGTGCATTTGTATGAATAAATTGACCTCCAGAGAAGTATGAGATTAATCAGCCCTCTTTAGATCCCAAGGTGCCTTAATGTAGGGGCAATACTTGCTCAAGAGCCCAGCCTGTTATGCAAAATAAGTGCATGATAATCAGCTGTGAATGAATAAAATTAGCTAGACACCCTCTGAGAAGGCTTTCACTCTTGACCACCAGTGGAGACCAAGCTTTAGCCACAAGCAGCTAATGTCAGTCAATGTCAAGGATAGCTTTCTAATGTACAGTGTAAACCACATCTGCCCCTTCCTCCACCTGCTTCTCAGACTGAGATTAATTGGTGGACAAATGTCAGCCAGCTGGGGAAGCAGTAAAGGGAAGCCCCCTGCCATGCTCTAATAAGCCCCAGCAGGAGATACTCATTTCCCCTCAACCTCTTGCTCCGAGAGGCCAACAGAAAACTGGAACCCCTAAAAGCTAACCTCCCCCATCTCGTTTTAGCCTAACCAGTGACAGATCAAAAGGCACTTCTTCAATTCCCATTCCTAAAGGGAAATTTCCTAAAGTGGAATTGTTTTCTTTTAAACTTCAGTTTGTGTACCTTCAGCCTCATGATACTAGAAGTCATCTTGGTTTATGCACCTTGAATCTTTAGATCTCTCTTGCCTAATTTCTTATAATAGAAAGCAGGAAGTACATGTGCTTTCTGTTTAGACTGATATTTATAATTTAAAAAAAAATAGAAGTGGAACAGAGACCACTAGAGGTGAGCTGAGGCAAGTGTCTTCATCTGTCTTCCAGAAAGTTTCCCTCCTCCACCTCTTCCTCCTCCTTTTTTGAAAAACTAGCCTTTTTTTTCAAACCATTCCTCAACGGTGCCCATCAGGTTGGAGAGAACCAGAATTGGCAGTAACTAACAGGGCTGAGGCTGTTGTGAACTAATTTATCAGTACAAGCATAACTTAGTACCTCTTTGGACTGAGGGTCACAACCAAAAGCATGCCTTTGTCCCCGAAGGATGAGATTTTTTTCTCTTCCTGCTTCGAGGGCTTCTACGTCATCTCTTGCGTGGACCCTGACCCTCTCTCCCAGAGAGGGGCCCAACACCAATGCCTGGGCACACAATCACACTCAGTTCCTAGCTCAATGGCTGGCAAGGGAACGAGGGTTGGGTCCTTCTGATTCACTCCCAGCGTGGTTTTCCTGCTCCCAGAATGAATCCGTCCATTCATCTGCAACTGGAATTTTCACTCGGGGAAGAGACCAGAGTGACGTAGAGCCATCATGGAAGGCAGATACCCAAGGTCAAGTTCACCAAGTACATGGACTATGCCGAGCATAGTTAAATAAGGCCTAAGGCTGCCGTGGCCCATGATGCCCAAAGGGTATCCATTGTTCTGGACTAGGCTGTACTTTCAAAATGTCACAGTGAGAAATGTCCAATATTGATGCCCTTTGCACACTGTGGACTTTGCATAAAGAGTAAGAGATCTTTGTTTCTTTCACGGTGCAGGCAGCTTGCATAACCCCATTTATTTAGTGAGTACCTGCGCTACCACCCACCTACCCACTCATTAGCCTTCCAGCAAGGCAACTCAGTGATCTGTCCTATTTGGAGGAAAGCATTGGATATTTGCCTCTCAGAGCACAAATTTATCTCTTGGCCCCAAATCAAATGCCCCCCTCCACTTTGTCATCACCCCTGCTCCACCTGTTTCCCCATAAACATACATGTGTTCAGTATGGTATGTAGAGAGAACTAACCACTCTTGGAGTAATTGCCGGGCGTGGTGGCACACACCTTTAACCAAGCACCTTCCTGGGAAGCATAGGTAAGTGAATCTCCTTGAGTTCAAGGCCAAACTACTCTACATAGTAAATTCCAGGCCGATCAGGCATAGCCATTGAGACCCTGTATCAAAAACAAGAACAGTGACTTTAATCTAGCCATCTCCAAGAATTATAGCTTTTCCTGAATCCATGCATCTCAATAATCTGAAGTATAAATGACAGGATAAGGTGGGGTGCTGGAGTCATCTGAGAAGGAAAGGGATTAAGGGTAATAGAGATAACATTGGATTAGGAAGCCAAGTATTCCATTTAAGTCCAGGTTCTATTACTCACAGGGTGGCTAGTCAGCCTTTCTAGGTCTTGTTTTCTCCCTCTGTAACATGGAGTAGATTAATCCCAGGCCATACTCTACCACAGGAGTCTGCTAGTACGTATGAAAACTGTGTGCCTCTTTCTGACATTTAGGCTTCTTCTCATGCACTGCCTTCTTAGATATTGATATTCCCCAGACTCAGTGTGCAGTGTGTTTGGAAGGTGAACAGCTGATGTCCCACAAGCAGGGTGTCTGGTAAATTAGGTGTCAGTAAATGCCTTTTCCTCTTAAGGCCTCTTTCAGTTCTGATGGTTTTATGGAGCTATACAGTATGACACCCACAGATGATAGTCAACCAATATCTGTTGATTAAATGCTGTTAGACATAACAAAGACGCTGAATGTTGAGGGACATTTGGAAGGCTGAAAGAGTCAACACTTGTCCTTAGCAAGTGCCTGGAAGTACTGGAAATTACATGTCAGGAAGATGTCAGGAACGGTTCCAAGCAGATTTTAATTGAACTTTGACCTAGCAAGTGCCTAGTGTTTCCAAGGAGAACTGAGAACAAAATGCAGGTGAGAAGAAGTGTGTGGGAAAAGTGGTAGGAGAGGGTGCTTGGCAGGGTTTGTCCGCCCAGTCGGCAGGGAGGCCAGCACAGTACAGACTGGTTGGGCAGAGGCTCCAGGGTTGGGGCTTGGCACCCTGCTTTGAAGCCCCGTTTTGTACGTCTGTCAGTGCCCTGCTGAGGAGTTGAAGTTGAGCCTGGCCTTTGGAAAATTGAAGGCTTTTAAGCAAAGAGGTCGCATAGCAAAAGCAGTGATTTAAATTACTGTGGCTGTGGCTGCAAAACTCAGAAAGGAGAAAGTCATGAAAGGACTTGGAGGATAGCTTCCCAGGCCAATCTTGTTGTTCTCAGGTGGCCCCCACCTTGTTTTTTGAGACAGGGTCCCAGAATACATGTATATTAGTTTATTTATAAATAATATAAATATAAATATAATATATATAATATAAATATATGTATATATAATGTGTCACAATTTAAATTGATCTATATGTCCTGGCTTAGAACCTAGCACCCCAGAAAGAAATTTGATAGGTATTTTGGTTCTTTTTTTTTTTTTTTTTTTTTTTTTTTTTTTTTTTCGGAGCTGGGGACCGAACCCAGGGCCTTGTCCTTCCTAGGCAAGCGCTCTACCACTGAGCTAAATCCCCAACCCCTTGATAGGTATTTTGAATGCATGGATTGCAGTTTGAAAACTGACTGTGCAGGAGTATGGTCACAAATATTCAAACTACAAACTAGAGCTTGTCACTTCAGCAGTGTGAATATGGTATTTATTTAGCTAGTTTTGCTATGTTTTTTTTTTCATTTTTTAAAGATTTATTTATTTTATGAATATGAGTACACTGTCGATGTCTTCAGACACACCAGAAGAGGACATCAGATCCCATTTACAGATGGTTGTTAGCCACCATGTGATTGCTGGAATTTGAACTCAGGACCTCTGGAGGAGCAATCAGTGCTCTTAACCCCTGAGCCATCTCTCCAGCCCCTTGCTATGTTGATAAAAATAAAATTTTTTAAAGTGTAGGTGCTGGGGATGTAAATCCGTGAGTGGTAGAACACTCATTTAGCATGTCAAAGGCTGTAGGTTCGATCCCCAGTACCAAAAGAGAGACAGAGACAGCAGATTTCAGGCAAACAGACCAATGCCACCTCACAGCCATCATAGAGGCAAGAAGTGTCTGAGAGTGAGGAGTTGTGGGAACCCACTGGGGTGTTGGGCGCTAGAGGGGCAAATTGGGATCCGTAAACCTGAGATAGAGTGGAGCTACAGCAGCCAGGACCTCAGATGAACCACATGCCAGAAGTCAGCTTTGTCACTGTGAATGTCCAGCAACTATGATATCATACATAGATATGATAAATATATGTATGTATATGTATACATGTATGTATGTATGTATGTATGTATGTATGTATGTATGTATGTATGTATGTATACACACACACAGTGAAGTGACATGTTAAATGAGTGACATAGCCAGGTATAGTGTAATCCCAACACTTGGAATACTGAGGCAGAAGCATCATGAGTTTGAGGACAACCTGAACTACAGATTGAAACTCTGTCTCAAAATATAAATGAACTAAGTGAAGTCTAAGTGTATGTGGACATGGATGAGTCTCAGAAGTATACAGCTGAATGTAAAAGCTGGCGTCTCAGTGACATCGTGCTGCTTACGTAACATCTGGACCAGAAAAATGATACTAGGATTTGCTTATGGACACGTCTAGTGGACATATGAGGAGAATAAGAAATCACCCGGGTGATGGCGGCTCAGGAGGCAGAGGCAGGGGGATCTCTGTTAGAAGCAGCCTGGACTATAGAGTGAGTTCCAGGACAGGACTACACAGAGAAGCCCTGGAGAGAGAGGGGGGGGGGCGGGGGGAAGAGGAGAGGGGAGAGAGGGAGAGAGGGAGAAGAGACAACACACAAAGGACAAGACTCAGTGGCTTGAGAGCTCCAGCATCCATAAAGTTGGGCACCCACTGTCTCCTGGCTTCAAGTCTTGCTGATTAGAATGAGAATAAATGGTGACGTGTCTGTCAAGTACTAGAGGTTTCTCAGACAGTCATCACTAAGCACCTTGAATTTTTTATCTACTCATCTCTTGGCTTTTAAGCACATGCCAGCCTCCAAGCTGCTAGCACAGATCCTTGCAGTGTTTAGGGAGAAATCCCCTCTGGGTTGGAAGTTGGGGACTAGCTTGACCCTGGATGTGGTACAGTCTGCTACAGGAGAGCTACTTGCTTCAGCAACAGCACAGAAGTCTTCAGTCCACTCCCAAGTTACTTCTGTCACTTTGCAGCCCTCCCTCTAGGCCTCAGTTTGGTCATCATCACAGTGCCACTGCCACCACCATCACACCAAAACTCCAGACCCCTGAGTATCAGGAGCTATTTCAAGCATTAAACTTACTTAGCACCCTCAGCAGCCCTATAGGGTAAGCAGATGTTTGCTCTATTTTATAGGTAAGGGAGTTGAGGTGACTTGTGTGAATGTCACAGCTGGTGGTGGGCACAGCCAGGATCTGAACCCCAGCATTCTGACACGAGGCCTCCCCCTGTGCCATCCCTGTGAACTACAGGAGAAGAGTGCTTCCTGTGAGTCGATGGCTATATCAGAAGCATCTCACACAGAATCTGGCCATAGTAGATGCTTGATAAATGCTCACTTCAATTCAGTGGCGTCATTGTTTACATGACCCAACACCATGTGGTTCATTCTGTCTCCCCTTCAGAGGGCAGCTTGGGGAACAGCGGGAAGGAGGGATCACAGATGAGCCGGTGGATTGTCCTGGTCCCACATACAAGTCAGCCAAGTCACTTAGAGTCATGCTTTTTATTTTTAATTTTGCACACAGCCTCTTCTAACGAATGGCAGGGCAGGGTCATGTTCCAAATGCTCTGGTTTGGGATGCAGTTAATTCGTGTCAAGCACAGCTAGGGCGGGAGGCAGTGGTCATAGATAACTGAAGTAAATGATTTCAGCCCAGGTTGTTAGCCTCTAAGGATGTCTATCCTTCCCTTTCTCAGACTGACCTTTCTCTGGCCTTCAGCATAGCAACTAGAAAAGAGATCCATTGAGCACCTGTTCCAGCAGTGCCGCATGACTCCATAAACCCTGCCTGGCCTTGGTCCTCTGCTTGTATGATTGTTAAAGAGGCAGTGGCCTTGTGGGACCAGAGCAGAGCAGGCAGGACTCCAAAGACAGTAACTGAAGATGGGGGCAGTGCCAGTCCTAGCCCACTGGAGAAGCTGCTGCCTCACGCCCACCTTCCTCTCTTGCTGAGACAGTGACTCAGGCCCAGACCACTCTCTGGGGAGCCAGGGTTTCAGCCACTATCAACCACTGCCCACTCTTGCCCAGCCTTCCTTTCTTTCTTCTCACCCCAACCCCAGTTCTGTGAGTCTCTTGCCCAACTGGAGATATCCAAAGACACAGAACAGGGGGGGGGGGCGTTGCTGATTCATTCTGGGGGCTCTCTCTACCCGAAGGCCTAGATTCCTATTTACTAGAAACAAATTTTGGAAAGGCAGGTGAAGCTGAAAGAGGTTACAGAGCATACAGAGGTTTGAACTCCCAGTCATTGCGTATGAGTGCAAGAGATGCTCCCAAGAAGGCGGGAATTGAGTGATGTGCTGGGGTGACTCAGGGGATCCCCACCCAGCTACCATCTGGGTCAGCCTCTTATCTCTGTCCCCGCAGTAGGGGCGGGTGAGGAAACAAAAGATTGAGAAACGTAGCAAATGGAGAATGCAAATAGCTGTTTTGTAAATAGATGTTACACAAGAGCAGGAACTTTTTTGGAAGGTTTTACTGAGACAGACAGAATTAGCCAACTGGCATCATGCTGCTAATAGAGATATTTACTGTTTGAGAGAAGTGTATTTGTAGCTTCGGAGAACATCCTGTTGACTTCTTTATTGTGAAAAAAAAAATAGTCCTTCCCCTCTGTACACATGGAACTTGTTTTTTGTTTTCCTTCTTTCCGAGGTGAGATATGTTGGAGGTTGAGGGTTTTTTTCTCCATTTTGTTACTGAGACCAAAATATCCCTTCCCCTGGCCTCTGGTGCTCATGTTTATAGAGTGCCAGCAGGACTGAGAAGTGCCTGCCGTGTGAGAAAGGGAACTATAAGCTTCTTGATTGCTTCCAGAACGTAGAGGTTTTCTGGATAGCAGACCCTACTTTCTCTCTGGGCTACTGCTTGCCCCGCTAATCCCCAGGGGAGAACAGGAAAAAAGCTGGGTCAGGAGGAACAGCTCACATGCTGCCACCTCCCAGAATAGCAACTTCTCCTAGCCTTTCTGCCACCGGGAAGGAGAAGCAGAGAGCCTGGCGAAGTGTCTCGAGGCTTCAGCTTCTTTCCTTTTGTCCCCTCCTTGCCACCTTCCTCTGCCCACTGAGAGTATGTCCCATATCAGTGCCAAGGAGCATTCCATCTGCCCCTGGTTTTTAGTTATTTCCTGGGCACAACGGGGTTATATAAAAAAAAATTTACCCAAAAGACTCATCTCCCTTCATAGTATCCTCAAAATCTCTTCAGTTCCTTGGGGACTGGAGAGATGGCTCAGTCATTGAGAGCAATTGCTGCTCTTGCAGAGGAACTGAGTTCAGTTCCCAGCACTGTAAGGATGCTAACCACTATCTGTAACTCGACCTCCAGATGTCCAACACCGTCTTCTGGCTTCTATGGGCACGTTGTATACATGTGTATACATACAGGCATAACATTCATACACATAAAATAAAAATGATATATTCTCTTGACTCAAGCTCTGGTAACTTACCCAGACAAAGGCCACATCTGATCTGGAGCTGGCTGTTGGCATTCCTTGTCAATTGGAGCCCAAAGGCTCCTTTTTCTTCTTTATACACCTTTGTCTAAGACGAGGGGGGGGGGTGGGACTTCTTTGTATATTTTTCAGGAATCTTAAATCATAGTACAGTATAGTATTCTGCAGGACCTGAGTGTGGAACAGTGCATTCCTTTTGCTCATTGGTTTAATCAGGCATCAGTTTGGGATGACATAAAAGGTTCATGAGACCCTGGCATGGGTTTTCCTTATTTGTCCTAATGTTTCCGAACCCAGCATAGCACTTGGCACAGAAGGTGCCCCTTAGTAAGGATGCAGTAAACATTTACCACAAAGCTGAGAACGTTGCACTGTACCTAAAACAGTCCCTGCCAAGGGTGCAAAGAAGAAAGCATTCAGCCTCTGTCTTTGGTAAGCTATGTATTGTGATCGGAAAGCAGATGTAGACACATAGACGTTAACTAACCTGTACCCGTCACCAAGCAGAACTCATCAGTAATGATAGGGTAGTTCAGTATTAGGAAACATACTTGCTAACTCTGTCACAGTGGTACATCATACGAGGAAGAGGGGTTGGAGATTTAGCTAGGCAAGCGCAAGGCCCTGGGTTCGGTCCCCAGCTCCAAAAAAAAAGAAAAACAAAAAATAGGAGGAAGAGTAAATGGCTCACCCAGAAGCATGCTGTCAAGAAATTGACTTGCCAAAAATGCAGTCTTTGTATCTTTTAGTAATCTAGGAACAGAAAGCTGCTTCCTTCCTGTTCACAGGCTTTCTGGCTGAAGACAGTGACTCCCTTCATATTTCTTAATGAAAGAGCAAATGCAAAGCCATCTTATTCTTACAAAAAAGAAAAAGACTTCTAGTTAACACAGTAACTAAGAAGTAAGCACAGGGTCAAGTAGTCATGAAGAAAGGTAACACTATCATTTTCCTATAGCTGTTTAGAAACCCTAGCTCCCTTCTGCAGTTGAATTTCTTTTTTTTTTAAGTTATTTATTATATATGAGTACATGGTCGCTGCCCTCAGACACACCAGAAGAGGGCATCAGACCCCATTTACAGATGGTTGTGAGCTACCATGTGGTTGCTGGGATTTGAACTCAGTACCTCTGGAAGAGCAGTGAGTGCTCTTAACCACTGAGCCATCTCTCCAGCCCTGCAGGTGAATTTCTTAAGTTATACAGGTTAAGTATGTAGGTATGCTGGTGTGGTGGGTGGTTGCAAGGAAAATGTATCCAGCAAGATAAAATGAAAAAGAATCCCATTTTATGCGAGTAAAAAAATAACCACTATGGAACATATAGAGCTAAAAAATTTACATTTAAATATTACTTTGGGCTCATAATAGCCAACAAAATAAATGTAGAGGCCCCATTTAAGAAAGAAAGGGAGGGGTGGAGTGGGAGAGAGGGTAATGGAAACAAAACAAAGAATCAAGTCTTATGACTAAGGGACACAAGAAAAAGATTGAATGAGCAGATGGAAATATTACCACCTAGGTGTAAACTTATGTGTCTATGGATGTAGGTTCTTCACACACTTAAAGTACGATGCATCTCTAATGATACTAAATATGTATTTATAGGACTTTAGTGTGGAGGGAGGACACAGCAGGTGATTCATCTTGAATAATAAAACAAAAATAGCCCTAAATATTTACCTGGAAAGTCATGCAATGAAAAGGAATTAGTTTTACTGAATGTTAAAGTTTTTTACTTATCTGTGAAACAGTAGGAATATTAAACACCAATACATGATTTTTTTCTCAAAGACATTTTTTTAAGTCATGCCTGGTGGTGCATGCCTGTAATCCCAGCCCTTAGGAGGCTGGGGCAGGTTTGCTGTGAATTTAATGTCAGCTTGTGCTATAGAACAAGTTCCAGGCTAATGTAGACTACAGAGTTAGAAAACCTATCTTAAAAAAAAAAATCACACAAACATACACCAAAAAAAAAATTGTTTAGTATAGTACACGTTCACTTCACGTGTGTGTTAGGGCCAGAACAACCTCAGCTGTTGTTCCCAGGAGTTGTATCTTTTAAGGTAAGATCTCACCAGCCTGGAACTCTAAGTAGGCTGAGCTGGTCAACTAGCAAGCCCTTAGGGTCTGCCTGACTCCAGCTCTGGGATGATAAGTTATAAGTGTGTACAAACACATCTAGCATTATAAAGAAACAAAAGATAAATTTTAATTCCTGTTAAAGCAACTCTCTAGCCACACACTTAAATTCTAAATGGATACAAGATTTAAAAGTTAAAAAAACAAAACACTAAAGTCCCTATGGAAAGGAAGGGGACACAGGATAATCAAATCAATCTTAAGAAACTTCCCAGTCTTAAAGCTCACTCTAAAGCCACAGAAAGAGAGACAGGGTGAACTGGCAAGTAGATTAATGGAATGAAATTGAGGAGCTGACACTCCGAATGTAAACTGACCTCTCACAACTCAACAGGAATAAAGAAAGCCCGATGTGTTTCTCCAGTGGTATGCGTGTAGCTCACAAACACATGAAAGGGAAAAGATGTTCAGTATCATGAGAGAGATGCAAACCCAAGCCACAGTGAACTTCACACCAGCCTTTAAGGAGGAGGAAAAGAGCTAGACCCTAAATTGGCATTGGGCAGTCCCAAGAACCATCACCCAAGCTTCCATTCCAGCCCACAGTAGCTCAGGGTCTGGCAGCTCTAGTATTTAGAGGACTTCACCCTAGAGTTGGGTGAAGCTGGCCCCAAGGTCAAAATCAGATGAAAGATGCTTCTTTAAAAAAAAAAAAAGAAGAAAGAAAGAAAGAAAGAAAGAAAGAAAGAAAGAAAGAAAGAAAGAAAGAAAGAAAAGTATAGAGCCCAGCCATTTTCCCTTTCTGCTTTACTGGGAGAAGCCTCTGCTCTGCCCTAGCAGAGGACGGAAGTTCCCCTCAAGAGAGCTCTCTCGGTTCGGTCCCCAGCTCCGAAAAAAAGAAAAAAAAAAAAAAAAAAAAAGAAAAAAAAAAGAAAAAGAAAGAGAGCTCTCTCTACACTAGGGCACATACAAGTGGATTTACTCTGTGAAACTAATAAAAACCTCACCTCAGGAACCCTGTCTTGCATGAATGCTGTCCAGCCCCTTTAGAAAGAACCATAGCTTCATGGTCCTGTTTTTCTAAACTGAAAGCATTTCCATCATAATTAATCTTTATTGTTTTCGTAAACCTTTGTTTTTTCACTTTGTCTTTTTTTTTAATCCCTAATGTCACTTGGCCTGTGCCTTTATTCAGGTGGGACTGGGAGATTGAGTTGAGATTGTATTTGCGTTTGTAAAGGCATTTTTGGATGGTTTTAATAAAACAAATAAAAAATGACTAGCTTTGAGTTTGAAGTATACAAAAAGTACCTCTGAAATTGAAAGTTGCCTTCAATTTTTAAATTAAGGGAGAAACTGAGCACTGTAACTTACTGGTAGAAGGCTTTCCTAGTGAGCCTGGGTTCGATCCCCATAAAAAATGAGGGGAAGTTGGATTTAACAATGAGTCAGACAGAAATGATAAAGGTAAGGTGAGCAGTTACATCAGTGGCAATCAAATAATAGAACAGTATTTTCAGTTTGTACCCAATTAGTCATCAGTAAGGAGACAAAATCAGTGTTCAATGTTAATTGTTTGAGAATCCATTTGGTAAACAGGAGCGAGTCGCATGAACACATGGATAAGACAGGAATTTCTGGCGGATTGATCATGAGCAACACAACAAAGATAACAGTACTCATGATGTGTCTCCTACAAGGACATCAGTGACAGCATGGTGACTGTCACTAGCTCCAAGAGCCTGAGATGAATCACTGTACAAGAAATCTTGAACCATGTCCTGAAGTCTTACCATATATTTACAAAAGAAATGTGGGATTTTCTTAAATTTTATAGCAGTCTTAAAATTTATACTTATGTGTTACCAGTTAGCATGGAAATACTATTTATTTCTAAATTGTAAGTAGTAGGAAACAAATTCAGCCAACTCTACTAGAGAAAAAAACTGAATTTTTTTCCTTCGAGAAAATGATACTGACTCTGTCATATAAAAAGACAAAGACCGTACAGCCAAAATAGTAGGAATAAAAAATACCAGTGTGTCAGGCAGAGGATTAATACGACTGCAAAGTTAGCCTTGATTTTTTTTGTTTCCTTTGTTTACTTTTACTTTTTATTTTTGAAGCCTTTTTCTACACTTAAGTTTTCACTTTCACACCTGTTTTATATTTTGTTCTTTAACAAATTTTACACGTCCCTAACCACCTCTGAGAGAGTGAACATAGTCAAGGGAAGGAGGACCACACTGAAGTCAGGAGGGTGAAATGCATGTCCACAGCCAAGTGCCAAGACACGCCCCTCCCTGCCAGGCACACACACCCTGCTCCACCCACTAGCTTCCCAGAATGCTGAGCAGGGTGGCCTTTATTCCCAGTGCAGGAAACTAGTGGACTCTTCCCTTCCCAGGAGAAAAGAAAACTACATGTCAAGAAGATTCCCCACAAAAACGTTAGTCAGATGGCTCTTCATGAGCAACCAGCATCCTATGTGCCTCAGAATTTTCTTCTGTCCCCAAGTCATATATGTGAGGTGTCCCAAGGAAGACATATCAGGCCAATCCATAAAGACTAGAAAGAGAGACTGGACAGGAAGAAGGAACTTTAGGCAGCTGTTAGAGTCCATAGAGAGATGAGCCAACTGGGAAGCCAAAACAACACCACAAAGGACAACCCAAAAAGTCAAGCTATGAAATTAAAAATACACTAGTGGTGATGAAAAGCTCTCAGGGAGAACTTTCCCTCGGGATGGAGACCCTCCAACTCCAAAGACCAGACCGAGACACCACAGGATGCAATCAGCAAGAGGATTTGGTTTATTGTCGGGATACACAGGCACAGACACCTGCGGGCACTTCAGTCACTCGGGGGACTGGCGCGCCCCATGGAACCAAGGATGGGCTTTTATAGGATTTTGGGGAGCAGAAGCAAGCATACAGAAGCAGATGCATGGTTACAGGGATATAATTGGTGGATTCTAATATGGCAAGGGTTCAGCCCGGGGGCAAGTTTCTTAGCTACCTTCTTGGAACATAACGACTGACTCGGCCCCCCACCAGGGTGTGGGACCTCTCTCGGGGCTTTTTTTTCATTGTCAGGTGCTCAACCGAAGTCGTCCTGTTGCCAGGCCTTCAACCAAACACATCCTGCTTGGCAGCCGCTGTGTACTCAGTGTTCTAACCTTTCCCTGAACCAGTCATCTTAAGTACAGCCTTGCAAAATGGCGTTACTGCTGCTAAGCTGGGGTCTTTCAGTGAAAATACAGAAGAAAACCTGGGCTTCAGTCTCAGCACTGAGGTGGTGGTAGTAGCCATGTGTTTTATGTTACTATTATTAACAATTGGATTTCTTTTTGCAAAACACTGAATTAAAGCCATGTCCCTGGGATTAAAGTCATGAAATTAAGTAAATCCTGATAGCAGACATGCACAAATATTAGAAGATAAAATTAAGAAAATGTTGTAGAGAAATCCGAGACCAAGAGGGATCAGCAAGATCACAGCAAGTGTCAGACAGTAGAGGGGAAGTCAATGCCAATCAAGCCTTAGAGATTGCCCAGGAGAAGCCAGCACAGCAGATGAAAACAGACCCAGGATGTACAGTTAAGGAAACACCATGACAAACCCACCATCCTTTGGACTTGCAAAAAGAAAATGAAAAGTGGACCACTAAAAGGGGCAGAAAATCAGAGTGGCTTCAAATTTCACAGAGACTTCATACTTACTGGGATCTTGGAAGATGAAAAGTAATACTTCTTTCTTCGAAAAGAAATTTTGTCCAGGCATGTGATGCACCTGTAATCCCAGACTCCGAGGATGAGGCAAGAGGGTCATGGGAGGGGGGCTGGAGAGATGGCTCAGCGGTTAAGAGCACCCGACTGCTCTTCCAGAGGTCATGAGTTCAATTCCCAGCAACCACATGTTGGCTCACAACCATCTGTAAAGAGATCTGATGCCCTCTTCTGGTGTATCTGAAGACAGCTACAGTGTACTTATATATAATAAATGAATAAATCTTAAAAAAAAAAAAAAAAAAGAGGGTCATGGGAAAATAGAGAAACCTTGACTTAAAACACTGTGTAGCCAGGCGTGGTGGGGCATGCCTTTAATCCCAGCGCTCAGGAGGCAGGGGCAGGTGGATCTCTGTGAGCTTGAGGCCAGTGTGATCTACAGAGTGAGTTCCAGGACAGCCAGAGCTCCACAGAGAAACAAACAACACAGTAGACACTGATGGCATGGCTCAGTGGGCAAAGGCTCCTGCCGCCATGCCTGACAACCTGAGTTCTGTCCCTGAGACCCACACAGTAGAAAGAGCTAACTTCATCAAGTTGTCCTATAACCTTCACACATGTACCATTCACACATATGCACACACACAAGTAAATGTATAATATTTTTAAAAATCAATGATGAAACTATATTGGCATATTACATGAAAATGAATAATAATAAATGCTGGTGAGAATGTGGGGAAAGGGGAGTCTGTATCTGCTGCTGGTTGGGAGTGTAAACTTGTGCCACCACTGTGAAAATCAGTATGGAGGTTCCTCAGAAAACTGAAAATAGAACTACCATATAAGCCAGCTACTCTTGCCTAGCAAGCGCAAGGCCCTGGATTCGGTCCCCAACTCCGGAAAAAAGAAAAGGAAAAAAAAAAAAAAGCCAGCTACTCGCCTCTTGGGTTAGTGCACCAGAGTAATACCTGCACTAGTCACAAAAACCAGGGCATGCAGTCAACCTATGATTCTGCCTACAAATAGGTGGATAATGAAAATGTAGAACATAGACACAGGGAAGTTTGTTGCAAACATAAAGAAAAATGAAATCATGACATTTGTAGGGGGAGGGGGGAAATGGTTGCAACTGGAAGTCATTATGTTAAACAAAATAAGCCAGACTCCAAAAGACAAATCCCATGTGTGTTTTTCCTCTTGCAGAAGCTAAGTTTAAAAGGCTGTGTGTGTGTATCACAGAATTAGAAAAGGGATCATGAAAGGAAGAGAGAGCTTAGGCGAAGTAGGAAATAGAGTAGAGTGCTGGGATCCACATACCAGGAAAGCTGAAGCAAGACTAAAGGGAGACAGGGAACCGACTAGGAGGAGGGGGACAGTGTGAACTGAGCAAGTGAGGCCAAAGTATTTCCTTATAGACGGGTGGCAATGCTGTAAAGAGACCCATGACTTTGTCTGCTAAACTAGTAATTTCTAAATGCTAGATTTAAAAATTATGTTGATGTATCAAAAACCTTCATGCTATGTATATTTTCTTTTTAAAAGGTTATTATCAATACATATGTGCATATACACACGTGTGCAGATGTGTGTCCATGCAGTAATTCAGTATCTCAGTGCTTGTTTTGGCCTCTGCAGTACGTGAGCGTTCAGGTGTTGTGTCCTTCATCATGTGTATTTCTCCGTGTTTCTAAGTTTCTAACACTAATCAGGTGCTATTTTTATAGTTAAGAAAAAAAAACCTGAAGGGTTATTTTGCTTGTTTGGTTGGTTGGTTTCCTTGGGGGTGGGGTGTTTTTTGGCTTACTTGAAGAATTCCATCAAGTGCAAAGATGAAAACAGTAGCCACAGTCTCTCACCCAGGACGGACACTGCAGCACCGTTTGCCTCAGCTCGTTTTCTTTCAGCCCATGTAAAAATATATATAATTCATACTTCTGAAACAGTAACCTTGGGTGGAGATAATGGCTGGCAGGGGTCTTCTCTTCTTTCTCCCCCTTTCCTTGAAAATCCAGTGAAGCTGTTCTAAGCAAGCAAAGCTCTAGACTTAGAGCATGTCCTAGTAAGGCAGGAACGGGAGGCTCCGTCTGAGTGTAGCTGTGTCTAAGCAGCACTGACTACTTACATCCCCCAGTTTGGGACAGGAAATAAATATAGATTCAGAGAAGGTAGGAAATGGCCATGTGGCTGAAGTAGGGGTGGTTCACGGTAAGCCAGAGTATCTTGTATTAAAAGAACGACTTAACTCAGGCATGTGCCCATGCACTGATGAGAATGTGTCTGGAGGTCACACAAGCCAACTGTAGTACCCTCAGTGGCCCGGCTGAAGCAGTTTTGAGTATCAAAACAAAACAGCATTGGATTCTGAACTAGAATATAAAATATCCATGTGTTCATACTGATATGAGTGATGGCCTAAATAAGAAAATAAATAGTGACTCCCTAGTGGGAAGGAGGAAGGGAGGGACCACAGGACTTCTGACACACTTCCTCAGCCTTGGCTCAGTGGGGACAGCAGGGCTCTATCATGTCTGCAGTATATCTGTGAGGAGACGTGACAAGAATGGGGTTCGTTGTTGTTGTTGTTGTTGTTTTAAAGATTTATTTTTACTTATGCATCTGCATGAATGTATGGCACATGTATGTAGGTACCTACTAAGGCCAGAGGAAGGCATCAGATGCCTTCAAGATTGAGTTGTAAGTGGCTGTGAGCTTCCCCATGTGAGTGATGGGAACTGAACTCTGGTCCTCTGAAAGAGCAACCAGTACTCTTAACCCACCGAGCCATCTCTCTAGCCTTACATCCCAAGGGGTGTGGGGGAGGCATTCTAGCTATAAACTGACCATTCCCCATTAAAACTGTCAATGCCATCAAAGCCAGGGAAGTCTAACACTGTCACAGCAAGAGGCACTTAAGGACCAAATGTAGTGTGGTAGCTTGCATGGGTTCCTGGTTCTGAAAAGTACATTGAAGAGAAACTAAGGCAATCTGAATAAACCACAGATTTAATATGTCATTCCAGGTTTATTAATCATGACTAGTGAACCATACTAATGCAAGATGTTCATAAGAGGGAACAGGGCAGGGAGGCATAGTAATTACACTTCACAATCTTCCTAAAAATCTAGAATAAATATTTCTCTTACTTAAAAGGCGTTGTAGCAGGTAGACATGGCTTTGGAGTGAGCAAGTTGAAACATAGTACAGAAGTCTGATAAAGTCCTGTCCGATCGATTGGTGGAGACCTGGCTGACTGCATGGAACCGGTGTCCCTTTGTGCTGAAGCACATGGTTCCACACCGGCTCTGCTTCATTTTCAGGCTCTCAGCCATTAGCCCTCCTGATCCCACAGACTCTAGGCGTCAAGTACCTAAAACAGCTTTTGAGAACAACCCTAGAGAATGGCAAAGAGAAGTCAGGGGCCCTGGGGAAGCAGCACAGTGACCCTGGGCCTGTCTTCAATTCCTTCAAGATACATTTCCTTCCTGCAGAGTAATAAAGAAGGTCAAAGTGGCAAAATTTTTCCCTCATGCCCGGCCTCTAAAAGGCCTCCGATTCCTAGCTGAGCTTTAGCAAGGCCGTGGCTCTGTAGGCAACATCTGCCCACTGTAGCTTCCTTAGCTGTCGGCTGCCATTCCAGACTGAGACTGCTTTGAGGGTTCTTCAGGGTCCTTGGCCCACTCCCCCACATTCTTGGGGCAAAAATTTTTTGTAGGTGAGCAAGTGGGCCATCTCATCCCACTGGCTTCTTAGTTGAAAAAACTAGATTTCAGAGAGACTGACTTTTTCAATGAATGGCCAAACCAGTGAGGCAGAGACAGGTCTGCTTCCTGGTTAGAGCTTGTCCCACTACAGCTTCCTTCCCAGAGAACCCTAGTGATGTGTGGCCCCAGCACCTCAGCTGCCTCCAGAGTGTTCCTCGGAGGTTTGTGCCATCATCCATCAACTCCAGTCTCAGGGAGAGCATCATGAGGACTGGGACAGAAAACCCAGCTCCCTGGGCCTTTTCCTTTGTAGGTCTGAGAGAAAAGCAACAGCTCCCTTCTCCCCTTTTCAGTTTCACAGCATACCTTTCTTGTCTGATGATGACACAGCTCAAGACACTTTGTTTTCAGCCAGTTCCCAAAGGGTTAACTCTCCCAAATTATGGGGCTGGGTTAACAATAAACAGGATATCCTCCAGAAATTAAATTTAAACCGCCGTGACTCAGGCCAGCCCATCCCCTCAACCAGATTGCTGTCTGGGGGTTATTATCGGTAGTTAATTATACCATTGGGGTTAGCACAGTGTTGGTCAACTTGGGCCAGGTGGAGGCAGCACAGGAGAATGGCTAAAGCAAAGAATGGGAGTGGAGCCTAAGGGTTGGTGATAACATAATTGGCACTGGTCTGTCAGAGGCGGGTATTGAGAGGCTGGCTTTGGGCTTCTTCCCAGAGCTAGTCCCTAGATTTACTTACCTCCTGGAGACAGGAATGGTAGGAGAAACACATTACCACTTTTCTTACCACTGGGATGAACCATATTGATGCTTACCCCTGGCCACCAACGCGGACTAACGGGTTCATGTTGTCAGGACCTGAAAGACATCTTTTAGTAGCCTGGGTCAATCTACTCACTCCTAAGAGCCAGAAAGGGTCTTGGGGCAGCTACTTGGGCCTTAAGGCAGCCTGCTAAAGTAGTTGGAAGCTGGGCTGTGGCTCCCCTTCTCAGCCTGACCCCCAAGATCTTCTGTTAGGTTCATCTACTTCCAGATAAGCATGGGAACCTGGTAAACAGAGCTTCTTAGCAAGTTCAAGGCAGGCTTGGGCAAATTCTTTATCAAATAGCCACATTTGATCTCATTTGTTTTTAATTAGTCATAAGTGCTCCGTAATATGTTGTCTCCCCTTAGCCCAGAAACCTCACAAGATACATTGTGGTCCCTTTGGGGAAACTGAGTACCTCTTACAGAGGATGAGGGATGTTGTAGACTTTTTCAAGGATGTGTTTTTAAGAATAGAGAGCCATGTTTTACACTTAGTAGTTCCTCAAACAAGATTTACAGATCCTCAAGGTGTCTCTCTTCCGCCACTTTTCCCATGTGTTTAAGTGACAGACCATTAATAGGAACTATGTTTTCCGCAGGCAGGAGTGACCAAGAGCCTGCATGGCACATGATCTGTCCCAAAACCCAACTGGGTACTATTAGATCACACATCCCCAGGCCATGAGGGCTAGGGGACTAAGTGCTGGTCCCCTCTGAGCATCCAGTCCTATAGCCCAGCCTACCCCATGTCTCACAGCATCTCTCTGTCTCTTCCTCTTACAGGATTCCATTTAAGATCGGGCAGCCCAAGAAACAGATTGTTTCCAAAACAGTGAGTAACCTAGTTCTTATGCCCTGAGACTCAACTGTGCTTCATATGACCTGTGCATGGAACCTCAGCCTCCTGGTTTTTTTATCTCAGTACTGGAGATTGTACCAGGGCTTTGTGCATACTAGACAAGTGTTCTGTCAGTGAACTACCTTCCCAGGGTAGAACCTGAGCATTGACAGTGCACATTTGGGAGCTGGGAAGTCAGAACCCTGAGCTTTATTCCCCGTCATTGGTTGTAGAACCTGGGGTTTGTAGGGGCCTCCTGTTCTGAGTCCTGTTGGTTGCTTCTCCAACTTTGGACAGCTGTAGACCCTCTCCACGCAAGCAGTCCTATCCCTGGGAGAGCTCTGGAACATTTGCATATACACACCTCTCCTTGCACACACACCCCTCAATAGTGCCGAAGGCCTTTCTTTCTGGCCACCTCAACTACATAAAAGACCAGACAGGTTCTCCGGGTGGTCCACTTCTTTTTGTTTGCACAGACAGGTGAGTCCCTGCCATGATCCAGTCACTCTGTGCACTGGTAATATCTTTGAACCCATGATATTTACCCCTGTTTTATGTCTGAAGTGGGAGAGTAAGAGCCACAGATCCCAGAACATTAGAACTAGAAGCCCATGGACCTTGTCTGGCCTCAGTCTGGTTTTCCCATAGAATAGTTGAGACATGTTAGAACTGAAAATACTCTCCTGAAGAGCTGGAGTCAGCACTTGGTCTGTGGCCCTGCCCACTCCGCCATCTTTGCTTTGCTCTGCTCCCACTATGTAGCCATGTCTGTCCAGAGCAGCCTTCTCAGTTCCTCACACACAAGCCAGGCTTTGGGTTTTAACAGGAGTGATCCTATATGTAAAGACCAAACGCCATGGAGACAGCTCAAGTTCCAGCACTGTCCATGCAGTAGAGGCCCCCATGCCCATCCTCTGAGGTCCTTGTCTCCCCCCATTCTCTCCTTGGCTCAGCTGCCAGAGCTAGAGGGAAGATCCTGTTTTGGCTTGGCAGGAAGTTCAGCACATCTGACCAATGTCTCCATCTTCAGGAAGTCCAAAGTTAGGTCACAGGAAAAAAGCTGGGCTCAACTTAAAAGAGTCGCCCTCAGCCTCATGCAATGGCAGGTTGTAACAGACTCAGTGTCGCCTCCACAGCTGACCATCTGTGGAGCCTCTCTGCTAAGACCCAGAAAGTCTGGGTCTGCAAATGCTGGGCTCCAAGAAGTGAGAGGGTGTGGCTTTGAGCCTCTAGAGAGTAATCTCAGCAGATCCAAAAGAAAAGTGGTTTTGAAAAGGGTCTTTTCCCCCTTTGTTCACAACCACAAACAAGAAGACAGAAATCCCTCCCTCCACCATGACTTTTATCTTTCGTCGATGGGGCTTTGATCCCACAGAGCAGGATGGGCTACAGTGCACTTTCCAGCTCCTTGGCAGAGTCTGTTGGTGGAAAGGGCTTGGTTCCTGGGGGTATTTTTTAGAGAAGGAATTGTTTATTTTGGCTTATGGTTCCAAGGGTCTCAATCCATCATGGTAGCAGATCCTAAATCCTTTACTTTGAGGAATAGCAAAGAATCCCAAGGAAGATCAAATTTCCCCACACCCTACCCTGCGCCATAGCTTCCCTTGTCCTCTTCCTACACCTATGTCCTCATTGGGGACTTGTCATCCTTTAGTCTGTGTTGTCCCTTCCCTCCAAATTGAGCAAGTATCCAGTAGTTGTTAAGGATCCAGGTAAGGGACTGACCTCCTGAACTTCTACCTGGCTCTGCCTCTATTGTCTGAGACTTTTGGCACATGCCTTAGCCTCTATGAGCCTTAGTTTGCCCATGTGTAAGGTAAGGCTAACCCTAGTACCTGTGTCACACACATGAAGAGTCTCACACCAACCAGTGCAGGTCAGGCACTTAGTCCATGTCTGCTCTGTAAGAAGCCCTCATTGACAGCCGGTTTGGCTTCCTCCAAAGCCAACAAGAACTCAGCCTGTCCTAGCAGCTCCATCCCCCAGTTCAGTGAAGTTGTAGGCTAGGGCCTTTGATCTTTCACCAGCAGTCAAAGCTGAGGGGTGGCTTAGAATAGAGTTTTTGTCTGCTCACCCTGTTCCCTTCAGCTCCCTGGGGGTGTTTAAGCATCAGTAGCAGGACCCTGCCTTTTCTGGATGGGTCCTTGCTCACCTCTCCACCCCTAACACAGGCCTGGACTGTGCAGATGTCTCCAGATCTCTGGCAGCTGTCCCTGGACACTGATGACATACTTTGGGATAGGAATAGATGTGGTTGCCCAGGTTATTGGAAGTCATGGCAGCCCTGTCATGGGAAGAAATGTTCATGTTATGTTCATGGATTTTCAGAAGGATTTTGGCTCAGGGTGCCCAGCTTCCAGCCACAAAGAAAACATTGTCTTTGCTATCACTGCTTGCCTGCGCTCAGGTTACCAACACGTATTCCGTGATTGTTGGGGCTGTGGCAGGAATGGCATGTTCTCTACAGGGGCTGACCACTGGCACTGAGACCAGGACCACAGCTTCCACCTCTTGATCCAACTTTTGCCAGTTCTCTCTGGAGCCTCAGAGTGCCTTAGCATGGAGAGAGAACACAGACATAGACATAGAAACACATACACACTCAACATATCACATATAGACACGCACATACACACCATACACACACACACACACACACACACATATATATACAGACACACATACATGTACACACCACACACACATAGACACATACCACATGCACATACTTATGTATCACACACGCATACATACCAACATGCACACACACACACACACACACACACACACACACACACACACACACACTCTAACTTGGAGCTCTTGAAGACATGGTTTCCCATGCCCTCCAAGCATGGGTTCCCAAGGTCTTATGTATACAGGTAAACTCAAGCCTAGGTTCCTAACTAGGTAGGTTCCTTACAAAACCAGGGCAAAGACAAGTAGCTACATTGAGCCTCTTTAACAGAAGCAAATGTCAGACTTTGGCCTCTCTAATACTCCTTAGCCCTGGAGCATACTGAAGGGCAGATGCAGTCTGTCCTTGCATGGTGGGTCTCTGAATGCCTTCTCTGCCTTACTTTGACCTGACACACCCTAGTCCTGGCACCAGAGCCCCAGCCCTGCCTGCGGCCTCCTTTTCCCCTTTACCAGGAATTTGGGTTTGGAAGGAACTCAGCTTGTTCACTCCCTTGGCAAATGCCTTGCTCATGCTGGGCAGGCTGGCCTAGGCATTGCCCTTGCACCCTGGGCCCAGGAGAAAGGAGGGAGCTTCATCTGGGGCTTGATTCTCCCTGTGCTGCCTCCAGCAGCCTGGCCCAGCCCAATCCCCTGACAGTGCATGCACATGTGTTTACACTTGCATTGTTGACTGGCCTCCAGTTGCCTTTTGGCAAAGGCATCAAGCATTCAGAAATGTTCAGATCTTTTCCACTTGGCCCTTTCTCTCAGAAGACATGTACCTTGGAATGTGCCTTCAGTGTGTCTCTTTATTCTATCAGCCATAATCTGAGGGCCTGGAATTCTGGTCCAACCCCCAAGTGGCTCTGTCTTCTGGGGAGAAAGATGTGGGACCCTTAACTGTGGCTCCTGGAAGCAGGGGAGTTATTGTTTCCAAGTTCCTGTGAGGCAGCCTTGAGTGGCATCCAGCCGGAGCATTTGCCCACCCCAGCATGAGACTGAGCTTCTCCTCCCCCAGAACAACTCTACCTGGCTGGGAACTCGAAGGCCCCTCCGTACAAGCCCAAGCAATCCCCAGCCAGGCAGACCAGGTGCTCTCTGGCATCCCACACACATCAGCACATTCAGGCATTGCCAAAGACAAGGCTGGGAGCCAAAGGCAGCAGCACAGGGGCTCAGCCCCCACCACCCCAGAAGAGCAGGCTCATAGGTGTGTCTCTAGGAGAATTTGACTTGGACTAAGAAATACTTAGTTTTCATTTTGTCTTTTTGGAAATAAATCAAATATGAAGGAAAATAAGATACTCAGCAGCCACATCCTCTGGGTTATAATGGCCATAGCACGGTGACACTGGCTAGCATGAGGCTCCATACTTAGCCACATCAGGGCTTACATGGTTGCCATTTCCCAAGTAGTTCTGGCTGCTGCTCTCTGCATCCCTGTCTGTTTCTCCAAGCTGCTGTGGCCTAGCAATAGAACATGAATGCACACTCTGTAATCTCCACTGTGGGCCGGGTACCTGGCCATGTGTTACCTTCCCTTAAGGAGCAATGACCAAGTAAGATCACTCTTCTCAAAGATACTAGAAGCTATTAATGTTAGACCTCTTCTCTCCCTGCCTCCGTTCACTCTTCTCGACTGCCTTCCTGCACCATGTGCTGGAGGAATAACCAGGCTGGTCCAGCCTTTTGAAGATGTCTTTGTCATCTTCAGAGTTCACTTTCAAGAACCACACAGCTAAGTTACTGCTTCCCCCCTAAAAAAGTACAGGCCAGTATGATGGTTTGGTGGGTAAGAGCACTCATTATGAAGGCTTTGACATCCTCTGATCACCAAACTCACAATGGACAAATTCCTGAAAGTTGTCCTCTGCCCTCCATGGATACACCATGCCCACCCTTGCATATACATCATAAACACAATAATGATAGCAATAATAAATTTTTAATTACAAAAATACTTCATGATTTCATAAGTTTACAATTTTCTGTTTAGCTATATTCTTAGCCAGCCTTGCGTGCTGGCCACAAGTTGAACAGCCCTGGAAGTGCACTCCTTGAAGGCTCAGGTTCAGGGACCCTTCATTCTAAAGCAAGAACCCACCTGATATCCCACACAAGATCTTTTTTGATGTACCCCACAGGAGATGAACAGGGCCTGTGAGGAAGCTATGGCTGCAAAGGGAAGTCACTTGTTCAGACCTCACAGCTAGCACATGGCAGAACTCTCCTACTTTAGATCCACCTCTTCCTTGGTGCCCAGCTCACTCCTAGGTGGGGTCCAGTTCTGTCAGATCACCTTGGCTGCCACCAGAGTTGGGATGAGGAAGGGCACTAAGCAGTGCCTCATTCTGGAATGACAGCCGAGGCACAGTCGCTGAGACTTGCCAGCTTGACTGGTTGGCCCCTCTGGAAGGAGAGGCCTTCTCCCTAAGTCAAACACTTCATTAGTTTGGGAACACAGGGACACTGTTGTTAGTGATCTGCTGGAGCGTGTAAGGACTGGACAGCACTGTTGCTGCAAGCTGGGGGAGGGTGTGGAGTGAGTTTCATTAAGCGGGGAGATTTTTTCCACTGTGTTGTCATTGCCCCACTGACTGAGCTATCTACCGCTTGCCTTACAGGTGGAGAGAGACTTTGAAAGGGAGTATGGAAAACTGCAGCAGTGAGTGTCAAACTCCAGAAGGGTGAGATGGGAGGTAGCTGGGGCACATGCTTCTTGAAAGGGCTCAATCCCTGCCTCCTCCTGGCCAGCTCAGGCTCAGTCAGGGAGCCTCTCCTGTGTCCTTTGTCCATTTACAGTTAGGAACTGAAGACAGCTCTAACAGGTTGATAAGCTATAGGAAGGCCATTCCTGCACAGTCTCTGGGTGATCGGCCTCCTGCAGAGCCTGAGGTGGTACAGAGGTCTGTGGCTGGTGTTGCACAGAGAGGCCCTTCCTCCCTGCTGGGCTTCCCTGAGGCAGAGAAGAGGTGAGGCCTGAGTACTGGAAGGTGAGTGTCCATCCCCACCCCCTCACTTTCAGGCTGGAAGAGCAGACCAAGCGCCTGCAGAAGGACATGAAGAAAAGCACCGATGCCGACCTGGGTGAGTGCCCCCATCCCCATGCCCATTGAGGCAGCAGCAGGCATAGGATGCCCTGTTCCACAGATCCTTAAGGGCTAACTCAGAAGTCACTGCTCGGAAAACACCCAGTGCTGTCCCTAAGAGGAGGCCTGGATCATTTCTCTCTGATCAGATCACCACTTCCCACAGAGTCCTGCCACTCTCCAGCTTAGTCGGGTAGGAAAACAGATGCTCCCAGGTTCCTGTCAGGATAGCACTGCAGCCAGCAGAAGCCTCTATTGCAAGGGCCTTTTCTGCCTCAGGGTTAGAGCCAGAGAAAAAAGACAGCATGGCCTTCTGGGCAGAAGTCAGCAGCATGACTTTCCCATGACAACAGCAGCCGAAGGGGCTATGCAGCTGATCAGGAGGGTCAGCTAAAGCTGAGCCAGGAAACCAGGATCACTCTGTCATTCCTGAGGACACAGTGGTGAGGAACCAGCAGGTGCTAGCAGACAGCCAGGGCTAGGGAGGGCTCTTGGCTGAAGTTCAGGAAGAACTAGGCCCAGGGGCCCAGCGATTAAGGTAGCTCAGGTCAGGGAGCCTAAGAGGCCATGTCACTGAGTGACAGAGAACAGAAGAGAGCATTCCCATACTGCCTGCCCTAACAGTCTCTAACCGGATACTGCCCTTTAAGCTCTCTGTGCTTTGTCTGAAAAGTACCCACATCTGCTGGTCCTCGGCCCTGTAACTTGCTGCAATGGTACAGTTGTGTGTTGGTGTAAAGCCCTGAGAGCAGTGTGATCGCCAGCATGCTTCTATTCAGAGCAGCAGGACTACCACCAACATCCACAGCAGGAGCCACAGCAAGCCTCCTGCCAGATGGACCTCCACAGCTTCTCCCTCCAGAGGGAGACCGTATCTGCCTGTTACTTTATGATAGGGACTTGAGAGAGGCAGGTCTGACCAGCGAGAACCACCATCTCTCAGTGCTAGGGATTCAATAATCGGTCAAGACAGGAGCTTCCGTCCTAGGAGGGAGGGCATGTGAGAAATGAGTGTGTGTGTACTATAGCACCATGCAAAGGCCAGGGCAGTGGAGGAACATAAAGGGATGGAGAGTAATGGAGTGCTGCTTGAAGTGGGGTGAACAGGGAGGCCTCTCCTGAGTGCCATATACCTAAAGGGATAAGGGAGTACTCTATATAGATGTGCCTGGAGAGCATTTCAGCAAAGGCCCTGAGGTAGAATATAGCCTTACCTCAGTGGTTGTACTCACTGACTCAAAGGCAGAAGTAGGCTTGAGGGCCCATCTTTCGTTCCTTCAGCCACTCCATGTAATGATGTCTGTGGTGGCCACAGTGCTTGTACAGCCTCAGAGGAATTCCACCTCCTGCATGTGTTTTCTAAATTCAAGACTGGCAGAGCATGTGAAATGTCCACCATTAAAAAGAGGGGCTCACTGTGTCAGTCACCTATCTTGGGGCAGAAGGTTTTTTTGGTTTTGTTTTTAATCCTCTTTTATTTCTTTATTTTGTAAATTATGTGTGTGTTCATGTGGGTATGTGCGCATAGATTCTGGTACCCATGGAGGCCAGCAAAAAGCATCAGATCCCCTGGAGCTGGAGTTATAGGCAATTGTGTCCTTAACCACTGAGCCATCTCTCAAGCCCGCCTGCCCACGCCTTGTCTGTTTTCCTGGTTACTCTAAGCTAGAAAGCAGCCAAGGGAGTCTTCACTGCACTAACCAGGCTTGTCTCATTGTTTGACCAGCTGCCCCAGGAGTAGAATCCCAGTTGGGTAGCACCATGGTATCCCGATGCCATCTGAAAGGTCATAGGCTGATAGGCAGCACAGGGTAGGTTGGGAATCTATTGTGATTCCATTTGCTGTGCAGTGAAAAGGGCCCACAGACCTGGAGCTGCCTCATTTTTGCCAGGTACTAGTCCTTGGCTGGCTAATTATACCTTTATTCCTTCAGTAGACACTTTGAACAGCGTCTGATGAGAAAGAGAAATGCCTCCCCAGGAAGCAGCTGCTGCCAAGGGCCTGCTGGAACCACCGTCCAGTGTTCAGAAAGCCATCCCCCTTGTCTGTGCTGCTGAGCTTCCCTGCCAACCCCAAGGATGTGGGATAGTCTGAACATGGCTTCCACCTCCCTTCTGACCCCTCCTGTCTACAGAGTAGGCGTGTCCTGAGCCAGGGGTCACGTTTGGGGCCAGATCTGTTAAATGACTTTTGGGTCTGACTTACATGGAGGGCTTTTGCCTCGCTCCCCACTGCCTCTCATCCAGGGAGTCACTGGGACATGCTCTCCAGACAGCTTTGATAGCAGAGTGGAAATGGAGTGTTTCATAGGGAGACATCAGACATGTAGACATAAGGACTCCGTGAGACAGACACCTTGGCTGAAGAAAGACTTGTCCAGCAGTAAAATTGGGACCGAGGGGTGACTATTGAAGCCTAGGACCACTGGGTCCAGATCAAGGAGCAGAGCACCCTTCTGAAGGGCAGCTTCCACTAGCACACACTGTGTGCATTCAGGGTCAGGCTCATGGGTGACAAGCAAGGGTGCTAGAGGACTAGTGATACCAGGCCTGACTTTAGCATTCTGAGGTCCAGAACAAGGCCAGGAATGTCTGTGACACATTATGACACCACTACAGTAGGACTAGGAACATACTGAGAGCCACTGACCCAACAGTTGAGGAAAATGAGCTATGCCTTTCCTGACCTCAGGTTCTCCCAGGCTTCCAGGACAGGTCCAAAAATCCTCTCTGGTGGTCTACACAGAGGATCTTCCTTTCAGTAAGATGATGAGATTTTGGGAATTTCCAGAGTGCAGTTTCTGAAGACTTGACGGCTTCATCTGGAAGCTGCAGTGAGAACCTCAGAAACACAAGAGGAGGTCCAGGATCCTTAGTTTCCCCAAGTGTCAGACTGCCAGTTCCAGGTGGTAGACCATGTGGGCCAGAGACTCACTACTCGGTCCCTGCAGGGCAGAAGGGCTGTGGCCTGGGACTGGGATCCAGAACCTTGTGCTGCATTGTACTTCAGACCTGGCTGTGCCCAGGGAAGTGGCACAAGTGAGTGCAGCACCTTGACTCCATGTGACTCCAGCAAGAAGAGGCCTGAGAATGTGAGACTGTTAGGATAGGTGGGGAGAAAACCTTCCTCTAGCCAGTGACTGTTACAGTTTTGATTTGGTATTTGGGTGTTTTGTTTTGTTTTGTTCTCTTTACACACTGGGGAAAGAATAATAATAGAAGACATTTTCAGATGTTTGCAGTTCTGAGAAGACTTCTTTTGACAAGGTTGTTTGTAATCATTTCATAACTGTTTGAGAATCTATTGCTTCAGCATTTCTGAGAAGTTTACCTTTCTGGTCCCCTCACACAGTAGGCTTTCTGTGCTTGGTAACTGTAACCCCCTAACATGATGGGGACTTCTAGCAGGGCCTAGGCTCCCACAAGGCCCTTCTCCGGGAGCTGGCACTGGGCATAGGTGGGCTATCTGTTCCACTCATGGGGTGGCAAGGAAGCCCCGCCTGTAATCAGCTAGAGATGGGTCTCTCTGTATCCATTCTAAGACACTTTTTCAGGTTAGTGTCCTTACAACCACAGCTCTGTCACACGGGCTAACATGGTGGTGCGATGATCAGCATTATTTTTCCTTCTCAGTGGTTTATGCAGTAACAGTGTGCCTTAAAATCAATAGCATCTTAAATGCTGCATCACTCGAGTAATAAACAAAAGTCCAGCCAAGTGTGGCAGTGCATGCCTGTAATGCCACCCCTGAGCAAGCTGAGACGGAAGATCACTGCAGATGAGAGGTCCATTTGGGCTACATAGCAAGGCCAACCTGGACTACAGTGCCCAGTGGAGTTTAAAGAAATGATAACAGCAATAACAGAAACATCTGTCTTCTGCTGCTTCTCAGCCTTCTTGGCCAAGATCATATCAAAATTTTTGTCTTCCTCTCTGATACTCAGCCAAATGTGTTCAGAAACTGATGTGTGCCATGTTGAGCCAGGTCCTTCTCTAGGCCCTCTGCCTACTCTTTCATGTGCAAATATGGGGTGCTAAAATGAGCCCCAGATCAAGAACCCCAAAGCTTCCAAGGGGTCTCCATCCTCCTTGGTGCTCCCTGTGACTTCCAGACAGCCCACAATACCTCAAGCATTCACCCTCTGTCCAGGTGTGATAAGTGGGCCAGCCCAGTGTACAGTAGAGTATAGAGTCCCAAGCGGGCAAGCAGCCTGCCTACAGTATAGGTTCTTGTATTCTGGAATTATTGAGTTAGCATCTTTGGAGCAGAAATGTGTCACACAGCATACCATCCTCCTGATTGGTCCTAGAACAGCCTAGGAGTTTTGCTATCCAGCAATATAGTACTACATGCATAGGAGTTGAGAAACACTCAAGACCATGTCATGTGGCTTTTGGAACCTTGTTGTTCTGGTAGCTGTAGCATGGGCAGAGGTTCTGAGGTCAAGGAACACTAAGGAGACCTTCAACCATGTCCCTCTGGGAGCTCACAGAGCTGTTAACTTATTAACAGCCATGTCCAAATCTGCTGTGAAGATATCCCTGGACCTCCTCTCCAACCCGCTGTGTGAGCAGGATCAGGACTTTCTGCGCATGGTGACAGCCCTAGACACAGCCATGAAGCGGATGGATGCTTTCAACCAGGAGAAGGTGACCAGGTCTTGCTGCCAGTGTCCTATGTTCCTCACCCCTTTCCCCTTGGACCTAGCTAGATGCAGTGACCATAGATTGAAAGTGGTACTGGGCTTCAGCCTTCTGAAGCCTGATAACCTCAAGCCCACTCTTCCCAAACCAGGCTGCTCAGATGCCCATGTCTCCTGTGCTTACAGCAGCTCTGTCCACCCATCCATCCTCCCACACTGAGCAAAGCCATTACAAACCTTTGCCAGGAACACTGACAGGAAATGTGTTAACCTGAAACCAGACTCTGCCCTAGGTGTGGCCCTTAGGATTGGCCTCTCCACCACCTCTGGCAGCAGAATATGGATTCTATACTGCCTGTCCCACTCCATCCCCTTGCCCAGCTCTCGGGGGACAGCACATCAGCTAGCCACTTGGAAACAAAGTCTAGCAGTGTGGCCTCTGAGGAGCCTGGGACCTCCTCTCTTAGGAAGAGTCTAAATCTGTATTTTTCTTTTGACAGGTGAACCAGATCCAGAAGACGGTGATTGAACCCCTGAAAAAGTGAGTAAGATCATCCAAGGAAATGGGCCTCAAGGTACTTGTGGGGACAGCAGATCAGCTAACCACTTGGAAACTAAGGAGCATGCCTAGCAGTGTGTCCATAGCTTCCCATGACAAGGAGCAACAGGGATGCCAGCATACAGCCTGTCCTGTGGTTGAGGCTCCTGGTTGTTCCGGGGCACCAGCACTGTTCTAGTCACAGTCTGGGGGCAGGGAACTGCTAATTTCTATGGTGCCAGACACTGCCCTGGTGGTCTTTAGGCCCCATCCCCTTTTGCCTCTGGTTGGGCTCCGGGAGGCCCAGTGCTGGCTGATTTCAACGTGTAGAGAGTCTGGCCAGGACTCAACAGACATGAGCAAGGCCTTTCATCTCACAGCCGGCCTGGGATGCAGCTGCCTGCAGCACTTTGTGTTGGAAACATGGGGGTGGCCGCACATGGGGAAGGGTGCAACAGCAGCAGCAGCAGCCGCATCCTGCTTGGGAAGGTTCCCTCACTCATGACCTGTGAGAGCAAGGAATTCTGTGAGACTCATTTTTTGGTCCTGCAGGCCATGGTCAAGGATCAGACAGGTTTGTCCCGTGGGTCCCCAGGGGAGGAGACTGGCCCAAGCCTTGCCTTGAAGCTCTGGAGTGCTTCCTCTCTCCTGGCCTCTCCCCGCCTGCTCTGACCTAGAAAGGCTCCCTCTCCGCCCCAGCAGCTGCACTTTATTACCTCTTCCGTGGTGGTCCCTAGCAATTGCCTTGCCAGGGCGGGCAATGAATGAGCCTCTGCTTCATTATCATTAGGCTAAGATCAAGCTGGAGGGAGATGAAGAAAGCAGGTTTTGATCCTACAGTCTTTGTGTGTTGGGGAGTGCAGAGTTATTGCTTCCCTGTTCAGGTCCAGGCATAGGATTAGGACAAGCCCTCCTAGCTTTGTCAATGCCCCTGCCCAACACAGGATGACACTCAGAGCACCTGCAGCTGCCACAAGGCCAGGCCTGATCCATGCCCACCACCCCAGCCTCATCAGCCTGGGCTCTTGCACCCCTGCCTCTCAGTTAGAGTTCATCTCCAAACCAAAGAACCCTTCATGAGGACCTGAGTCTGGTCTGGTCTGGTCTTACAGATGGACGGAAGGATCTCAGAAAAGTGCCTCTGTACCCAGAACCCTGGTGTGCCTGAGATGCAGGGGCCCAGAGGCCGCTGTATGCACCCAGAGTTGGCAGAATATGGCAAGACTGCTAGCTCAGAGAACTAGGGGGTTGACTCCCTTCTCTATTTCACAACCAACGAGGCGGCATTGAAATCGGATCCCTGGCTTCTTCAGCCAAGTAGAGAGAAATCCCGGCTGCTTCCCACCATGCTAGCGGGCCCACCACCTGCCAGGAAGGTGGGGGCGTGGCAGAGGGGGCGGCCACCATCTCCGCCATGGATCCGCTGACCTCTGTATGAGCCTCAGGCCTGGCTGCCTGGCTGGCTTCTCCAACCCACAGCCAGCATACAATCCCCCATGACCACATAAACCACCACTGCCTGTTCCCTCCTCCCCACTTGCTTCCTCGGGCCAGGAGAGAAGTTCCCAGGGACCCCAGCACTGGAAACCGGAAACTGGAGCTTTCCTGTCCTCTAATGAAGATCATGGCCACCATGTCGCCCCCAGTATCCCCCGCAAAGGGGGCTCGGTCTCTAATCCCCCAGCCCCTGGTTGTTCACATGTCGGATGGGGATGCTTTCAATTTCCCTTTCCTGGTGGGTGGAAGATCCCGGCTGTGTGGGCACAGATGAGGAATGGCAGGCATTCCCCACCAGGCCGGCTGCTCCCAGCCTACCTCCCAGCCGGCCTCTTTCCCTCCCCACTCTCTTCACCCCATGCTTTATCTCCCTGGGGAGTGAGTTTGGTGTTCAATCCTATGCCAGGCAAGAAACGGGTACCTCCTAGGTTGGGCTCCCTGAAGCCCTGATGTAGACCTAGGCCCACCTCCCATCCTTGAAAATCTTTGAAAACCAATGTGAATCAAATCTATGCACTTACAGACTTGGAACTCAGGAAGGTGGGTCGGGTGTGCTTGCTGCCACAATGAGCAGGAGCGTCCCAGCCACCCACGCTGGCCTGAGTCCGTTTCCTCAGTAGAAAGAAAGCCAAACTGATTCCTTGGTGTAGAGTTGGTACCTAAAAGCAGGGCTAGATGAACTAAGTGACCATGAAGCATGCAGATGTATGATTTGAGCAGGGCCAGGGAACAGAGTACGGCCCCTCTCTTACCACTAATTATCAAGGGATAGCTGAGGCAGAGGGTTGGACTTTTCCACCATATATCTTTGGAGAAGACAGTAGAAAATGCAAGCTTTGTGCTTTAAGGAGAGCTGGGCCATGTGCCATCCTTACCAGGTCAGCTAGAACCTGGGGAAAGTCCAGACACAGAGGACAAGCCTGTACCTTGTGCACTAGCACCCCAGCCCTAGCTAGTCCACATGTAGAGTGGATCCTGCTATCAGCTACCTGGCAAGACCTGTCCACAGCTAAGAAGTAAAAAACAAAGTGAGCAGGACTTCCTTCCCCCATCACCTGGGGCAGGCACTCTTTCTACGAGTGACATTAATAGCCCCCTCAGATGGAAAGAACATGACACCTGTCCCTTGTCTCTGGGGCTCCCAGTCCCTGGTCCAAAGCTACCTAAATCCCCCTTTGTTAGTGATTCATCTACAGTTGCCTGAGCTACTAACAAAGCTCAGATCTCGATCAAATCTTAATTTGAGAAGTACTGCCCAAGGAAGACCTTCGAGTTCCCAAGAGTCAGGAGCCACTAGCAGGGGCAGCAGAGCCAGTCGCACCTGCAGAGGGTAGTGGTCTTGATTAAGTAGCGCTGTATACACACCACTCCCCTGTAGTCCCTGGTCTGTAGCAGCCTTGGTCTCCCAGCTCTGCACTTTCATGCACACTTGCACCACTGTGCCTTTTGTGAACTGGCCAAGTCGTGATAGATATAGTATTAGTGTTCCTGGTAGGTGTGACTTGGTCTTGAAGATGATAACCATGGAAAGGGGCCAGGACTGTGGACTAAGGTCTAAGTTCTGCTGAGACTAGCAATGCATCTAGAGCTGTGTGACCAACTAACGTTGCACCTAGGCCATTTCACACCCGCAGGATACCCTTCACATATTGTTTTGTTCCTTGTGACATACCCCACTCCCCATAGGTGAATTCCAGTGCAAAGGAGAAATTGTGAGGACTGGACAGAAAACTCTTCCACCTCTGCCTTCTGCCTGTTTCATTCTTACCCTTTCTCTGACCCTGGCCCTGAGGCCACCCAAAAAGCAGGCTGCTTTTGACAGCAAGGCCAGGCTGCTAGGATCCTTTGTCCTCTTGGGATAGAGGGAGGGGCAGGGCAGGAGGTTCTCAGGCGTGAGGCACCTGTTCCCTTGAGCCACACTGCCCAGCTGCCCAGGAAGGGAGAGGGGCTCCAGAGCAGCTGAATCACTAGGTACAGCTGTCTTGACATAGGCAGTGTGACTGGCTCCTCCCAGTGTGACCTGGTGGGACCTGGTCCCTACATCCACTTTGCACATTTCCCCTGATGCCTGGCCAAGTTTATATTCATTACTCCCATCTGTGTGTCCCTGACTTGAGGCTTTTCAGCACCGAATTTACAATCGTGTCCTATGAGAAGCAAAGGTAGGAATCGTGCCTCCTGTGGTTGTGAACCTACTGAGGACAGCCTAAGCATTCTGATGTCCTCTCAGCTCTGGAGCATGTGAAAGGCTGGCCTCAGCCACTGACTGGTGTCCCAGAGAAGAGATGCTCATCCCCTGACTTCCGTTTGTTTTGTTACACTCTCCACCTAGATACGCTGACTCTTGTGGTCCTAGGTCAGCAGCTGTGTCTCTCCATCTGAGTGACCAGAGGTGTTGAATCTCTTGGTTGCTTGTCTATGTCGTACCAGGCTGTCAGAGCTCCTGGCTGGCACAGTGGGCACCACATGGTATGGTAGGAAAGCCTGGCACAGCACTAAGGCCAACTACATGTCCTCACAGCTTTGCAATCAAGGGATTTACCCCAATTCTCACTCACAAGAGACCTTTGTGCAGAGTTACCTCACCTCCACCCCTCATCTGTGTCAAGAACATTTACTCTTGCCTGGGTCCCCCAAAAGTAGCTCTCCCCTGGGCCTGTCCAAGATAGATGGCCTTTCATGGGGAAGATGGATGATGGTTACACTCGAACACCAAAACACTTCAAATGCAGCCTTCTCCGCATGGCCAGTCATCTGAGTGGTCACACCATATTCCTTTTCAGTCATGTTGGGTAGGAGGGGCTAGGACCATCTTTCTAGAAGGTGATTTTTTCCATTTGTTCTTTGGTGGAAGAACCATTCCCTTTGTGTTTCCTCACAGTGTAAAGGAACCCTTAGCCAGGACCTGATTCCTTTTTGTCACCTGTCGGTGGCATTGTGACTTAGTAGAAAAGGTGTTGACAAACTTGGATATTCATAGTCCTTTCCAGACCGTCACTACCTGGTTGTGGCCCTGGTTTCCCTTGTTGGTTTGGTTTGGTTTGGGCTTTAGTATATACAGGTGGACCCCAGCCCTACTGACCTGTGTAGGGAACCAGCAGCAGGACAAGGAGCCCCGTCAGTCACAGCCTACCATTTGGATCTGGAGAGAGCCTTCAGTACTGTCTGCTGCTCCCCATGTCACCCCACCTGTACAAGGCCCAAAGCCTCAGAGCCTTATAGGGCCAGCACATAGTAGGTGTGTCGCACATGTTCTTGAGTAAGTAGTGACTGTTAGATACACCCCCGCATGACCAGGCTGTACCCAACAGGTTCGGCAGCATATTCCCAAGCCTTAACATGGCAGTGAAGCGACGGGAGCAGGCCTTGCAGGACTACGGCAGGCTGCAGGCCAAGGTGGAGAAGTACGAGGAAAAGGAGAAAACTGGTCCCGTGCTGGCCAAGCTCCACCAGGTAACAGGATAGCCATTGCCACTGGGTCCTCCTTTCAGGGCCAGCAGAACCAGGACACTACCTATGCCCACCACACCTTGCCCCTTCAGTGACAACCCTCACTCCAAGGTCTTGTTCTCCAGGCCCGGGAAGAGCTACGGCCTGTACGGGAAGACTTTGAGGCTAAGAACAAACAACTCCTGGATGAGATGCCACGATTCTATAACAGCCGACTTGACTATTTCCAGCCCAGCTTTGAGTCCCTGATCCGGGCACAGGTGAGACAAGGTTCTTCCCTGGGGGAATCATCTTTGTAGGAACCCAGTTCCCATTAGATGTAGCCATGCTCTGCACAGACAGCAGTGCCTCCCTGCCCCAGGCACTATGAAAATTCATGTGGTGTCCCAGTCAGCCCTGGTGCCTAGCACTGATACTGTTCTGGAATTTCCATTGGACGTCCTCCATTGGCAATCCACTCAATCCCAACCCTATGATAGGGTTCCTTTTTGTTTAACTCTTTACCCCTTGAGTTCTTCCTCCCATGCTTAGTTAAGCAAGCAGCAAGAGCCCAGGTTGCATCTTTTGCCACTACTTTAATTAAGCAGGTCTTTTGCAGGGGTGGTTGGGAGGCCAGTAGATTAACTGCCTGAGAACCCAACAGGAGAATTCCATTAGCCAGAGACCACAGGAGTCCTAACTTTGTGTTTCCTAGGGAGGGGTCCTGAACAGGCTCTGAAATGCTGGCCACTGGATATGAAGTGCCCCCTAGTGGAAAGGCAATGGTGTGCAGGCTGGTATGGTGATGGCAGCCAGAGGGAGAGTAGGACACAGGAGCCCAGTGTCTCCTGCTACTGAGATGCTGGGTCCAATTGGGATGGCATGCAGCCCCTGCCCTCCCCTCACCATTCATCTTCAGGCAGTTGTTATCTATGATCATTCTCCCCACTAGCAAGGTGGGAGAGGCAGTGGCACTGGAGTGGGGAGCAGGGCTTCTCCACACAGACCTCCTCACTGATCACAAGTGCGGGCTCCCATCTCAGACTCTAACACTAACTGGCCATCCAGCTAAGGCTTCTCATCCCCAAGCTCTGCCTGCTCCGCTTCCGGTCTTAGCTGCACCTCTGCTGCCCTCCAGTGGGCACCATCATTCCTTGTTGCTTTCTTGTCACCGTGGCCATGGGTAAAGCCTGGTTCCCACTAACCAGACTTCATTTGGAATGACACTCAAAGCGGTGCAGTAGAATGCCCACCAAGAAGCCCAGGCAAGGTTTGGATGGGAGCCTGGACTTGCTAATGATCCGTGTTTTCAGTCCAGTGCTCTCTAGGGAGTGAGACAGACAGCAGAAGGGGAGGATGCTCTCCTGTTGTGACTGCAGGTGAGGGCTGCCTTCCAGCCTGCACCCTGTTTGGATGAGGCGTGGATTTAGAGGGGAGGATCTTGGCCTGCTCTCTTTCACTGACACTTGCCTCTGCTTTCAGTGAGCTGCATACACCATCCCCACCCCCAAGTCCTTAGAGGAAGCTGCAGGGTGCCCAGGCTATGGGGTACCCTGTAACCAAGCAGCAGGATAGCCAGAGTTGTTTACCGCCTCCCCCCTGTGCCAGCCTCCTTCTCACCCAGCTGCTACTGCTATTAGTCATTAGAGAAGTGAGCACTCCCGTGACTCACCAGGCACTGTGTAAGGCAGTGAATCGGGGCCCCCAGTACAGCCCAGTGCAACCTAGCCAGGGGTTCTAAAGAGACTTCCTAGGATACCACTTCCCACCGGCCCTTGCTGCACAGCCACCCTCCCAGTCCCCATCTTCTAGTTTCTCAGATGGAAGGAGAATCCTAGAGACATCTCAAAGTTGAGGTGCTTGAAGAACGTGGGACACTTTGATGAGTATGTTCTGTCATGTCAAGAAGTGGAAACTGAGGCAGAAATGGCCTCTGACCTCTAGGGAAAAGTCACCATCCATCATATAGAGAAACCCCTTGGCTCTTGGACCTGCCTCACATCCTGTCACTCTCACTGCATCACGGGCGCTTTTAAGGACCCATGCTGCTAGTCATCCATGCATGCAGTAACTAGCAAGACTGGGAAGGGGTGGAGTCTGGGGAGCTGACACCTCCCTTAACTTGACTTCTAGAACCAGCTCTCAAGACTTGAGGAGCCAGTATCTGCTGTGTCCTTTTTCCATGACCAAAAGCCACTGGCTCCTCTCCTCATTTAGTAAAGGCAATAAACCCCAGGCCTGCCCTTACCCACATACTGCCCTCTGGCACCCTCAAATGCATAGTCTCCCTGCCCCATCTAGTTATTTTTGGTCTTAACAAACCTTTCTCTGCAGTAAATATTTCCAAAAGCCCCAGCTGTGGTTCCCCCATCCATCTCTGGACTGCTGAGGGATAGGGTGAGATCTGAGAGGTAGTGATGGAGCAAGTGAGAGACACACACACCCCACCCACTTCAGCCAGAGCAACCCATAGACCCAGAACCAGGCCCTGCTTGTGCCTCTCAGCTGCTTTGCTGACTGGGTGCTATGTAAAAGCGAGTCTGGTTCCTGCCAACAGCTCTTGCCTCCTACCCAGGTTATCTACTACTCGGAAATGCATAAGATCTTTGGAGACCTGACCCAGCAGCTTGACCAGCCAGGCCATTCGGATGAGCATCGAGAACGGGAAAATGAGACCAAACTAAGTGAGCTCCGAGCCCTCTCCATCGTGGCTGATGACTGAGCCCCTGTCCCTCAGGAGTCCTTGGACTCTTTGGGACACAGATGGCATTCGCATAGGCTTTGCTCCTATGCATCCTAGCAGGCATGGATTCATGGACCTCCCAATGGCCAGCCAGTTGGAGACAGGTGGCCACTATTCTACCTTGCCAGTTCTCTGACTTAAATGTCTCCATTTCCTTGAGCCTGATACTAGGAGCCTCACAGGCTGCTGTTTCCCTGTGTCCAATGTTGATAAGCAATGTAGAAAAACCCTGGGGCCATTTTACTTCCAGAACCGTCCAGAGTGTGGTATAGTATCTGGCCAACAGGAGCCTTTGGAAGGGCCTGGGCTTCCTGTGTAACTTGAGGCCTTAGCTGTCTACCTCCAGAGGACCTACTCTAGGAAAGCCACCATCCCCTCAGGACTCTTTAGACTGTTGGGTGAGGCACAGTGCCCTGGGTAGCAGAACTCTGGTCTCTCAGCCTTGATGGGCCCTTCACACCAACTCAACCAACGCTGGTCCCCCCTAGGTCCAGTACAGGGACAAACCCCAGGAGTTTAACCTTCCTTTGAACTGGGACTTTGTCTCTATCTGTCCACTAGAAAATGGCACACATTGAGCCACTGCCCTCAGAGCAAGGCTTCTGTCTAACCTGAATTACTGGAGCTTTATTTTCACTTGTTATTGGAATTTTATTTTCAAGTAAAATTTTCCAGTAAAACAATAGTGTACTTTATAACTGACACCAAGAGGGAGCTGCCACAGTTTTGCCACACCCAACTTGGCAGAGGGCCTTCACTCAGTCACAACCTGTGGCACTCACTGCCCGCCTACCTTCTAGAGAGAAGTGAGAATCGGCAAACGGGGAGGGCACAGGCAACTTGAAGAGGAGAGCTACATGGACAGACACTTGTTTTGTTTTTCACTTTGGTTTATTTAAAAAACAAAAAGCCAAAAAAAAAAAAAAAACAACAACTTTATATACAAAGTCAAACTGAAACCATGAATTGTGGAAAGAGGCAAGAATTGTGGGAAATGGGAAAGGGCTAGGCCAGGGCCAATACCACATCTGAACATAAGAGCTGGAGAGAGAAGTGCTGGTTCTTCTGGCAAGTTGGGGCAGCTGGGACACAGTGTTCTATTGGCGACCTTGACCCAACACCAAGTGCTTCCCAGAATGGGCTCTATCACCTAACAGAGCCTGCGGGACTCATGCCGCCCAGAGGACCAACATTCTTGGCTGCACCGACTCTACACCCATTCCTCCCATTTATTGGCATTAGACCTTGTTCTGGGCTGGAAAAGCCTTTTCCTCCCATCTTGCTCTAAAATGGACAAGGACAGGAGACAGCACAAGACTACAAGGGCCCTGGGAGAAATTCCAAGATTGAGGGCAAAATGACATTCTAGGGGTGCAAAAGATGTTGTATTTAGTTGTAGCTGGAACTGGGGTTCCTTACACATCCATCCACACAGCACGAACCCCATACTGAGAGTTTGATGTTCCCTACAGAGGCTGAGCACAGAACTCAAGCCACCCCTGCTATGGCTCCCAGGCCCTGCTCCAGCTGCTTTCTGGTACCCAAAGGTCTCTAATGTCATCAGGCTCCATCGCAGACCTCACTAGGCAGCCACTCAGTTGCTAGGCGTTGGCTCCTCTTTCTCTACCCAGCTGTCAGCCTGTGTGAGCACATGTAGCAACGATGAGGATAAGGCTTCTCCCATGTCCTGCCACTAGAGTAGGGAGCATTGGGAGCAGCTCAGTCTCCTAAGAGCCCAGTGGAGAGAGGACCAGTACAGCAAGGAAGGGCCAGCTGTCTCCACACACAGGCTAGCTCCACTCTACGGTTCTTGTGGCTTCACCAAAAGGAACCATGGCCATCCTTTAGCCATCCTACCTTTTCAACGATCCGCTGCATCTCAAGGTGCAGTGGGGTCAGGCGTCTGCGGAAGTCCTGCATCTGACGCTGGAGCTGGTTCTTCTGTCGTTCCACTGTCCGGGCTGTCTCCTCCGCCTCGGCCAGCCGAGCCCGCAGCTCCTGCATCTCTGCTGCCAGTGTCTTATTTGTCACTTCAGTGGCTGAAAATCGGTTATGGCTCTCCTCTGAAAGGTAGGTGAGAATATGGCAGGAAGGCTCAGTCAGCTGGTGCATTGGGACAAAAGTGTGAGGCCTAAAGAGTGCTGTCCCCTTAGTGGCTGTGACAGCACACTCACCAAGCTTCAATTCCAGTGTGTGAATCTTGTTCTCCAGGTACAGGCGGCCACTGTCTTGCTGCTCTGCACGCTGTAACAGGCTTCCCACATTGATGAGGCTACCATTGTGGGGCACCAGGCCTTTGTGCTCTGTGGGGGCAGCACCTGGCTTTGTGCTCTTTCCTGAAGGAGGCAGTAGATCCAGGTTTCCTAGAAAAGATATGCATGATCTTAGGAGAATGGCCCACCATGGCCCCACTCCCTGACAGCCACAAAGCACAAGACGTACCAAAGAGCACGTCTTCTGGAAGCCCGTCATCCAGCGCCTCAGCACGGCTATACTGAAGGCTCCGATACTGGCAGATGTTCTGTGCCACCACTCTACTAACCAGCTGTTTGGCCTACAGAAAACACAGGACACCTACTGGCCACACACCTGCGTCAGGGAGACCAGAAGCCTGCAAGAGCTCTGAAAAGGCCTCCAGAAGGACAGGTGAGACAGAAGAGACTACCTGCTCTGCACTGAGCCGGATCCCCAAGGTGAGGAGGATCCTCTCCAAGTCTCGCCTGTGCAAGTAGCCACACCAGTTGGCATCAAAAAACACAAAAGCCAGAAGGCAGTCCAAGGGGAGCACAGCTGAGGGATCCAGCTCCTTAGGCTACAAAGCAGAAAAACAGGCTTACAAACAGTTCTTTCAAAGTTAAAGGGCATAGTACACACACAGCCAGGCGCTGGGTTGACGGCAACAGGTAGACCTCATAAGTGGAAGCTTGGAGCTGGGGCTACAGGCTTCTGTGGGCACATTTCCAGAACATGATGTGTTCCCTAAGCGGATCTCTCTCTGATCTACCCTGACTGGGAAAATGGAGTATTCTCCATGAGTCAAGAACCACACAGTTGGTCTCCTGTCTAGGGAAGAAGTCACTGGTAGGCAACCCTCACCCAGGAAGGGCTAAGCTTCCCATCACCAGGTACAAAAGGAGACAAGGTCTTACCATGTCCTGAAGAGAAGAATATTCCATCTCGGACTGGTTGGAGGCAACAGAGCGAACCTCCGTTTCCTCTAGCTTTGCTCCTGCTACAGAAATCCCAAGCTCAGCATCTAGCAAGGATGATGCGCTACACCCATAAGGGCAGCGGTTCTCACCCTGGGCTGTGAAGCTGTTGGGGCTTGAACAGCTTTCACAGGGGTTGCATTTAGCTGTCCTGCACAGCAGATACTTGCATTTCAATTTATAACAGTGGCAAAACTACAATAATGAAGTAGCAACGAAAGTAATTTTATGGCTGGGGGGGGGGGGGGGGTGTCACCACAACATGAGGAACTATATTAAAGGCTGCAATATTAGGAAGGTTGAGAACCACTGCCTAAGAGGAAGTTACCACAGCCAGCCCCAGAGAGCCACTACCCCCAGACACACCAAACTCTTCCTCTCCATCATCCCTCAGAAGCAGCAGGTCTGGGTCCAAGGCCATTTCACAGAGGTCCTCAGCTGCCTCACCCCGGGCCTTCTCCTCCTCTTCTCCCCCTGCAGAGGGCTGTTTGGGCAGAAGCCCATCCTCCTTCTAGAGAAGCAGACCAAGGTGGTAAGGAGCAGGACTCTTGTAACACTAACAGTTGCTATCACTCAAGTATGAGCTGGGCACTCAAGTGCTGGTGGGCACTCTGACCCACTACATGCTCATGGGGATTTAACCATACCAGTATTCAGATCAGCAAGGGCACACACAGACCCCTGAGGTACTTCTCAGGAGTCAGTCATAGTTGTACACATAATTAAGCAATTACGTGTACATGACATATTTGGACAAGAAGCCGAGTTACATTTTAGAAATGGCTAAAAGCCAGTTTGTCCTAACAGGTAATCCTAATTCCTGAGCATTCTGACTGTCATTTCTATGCCGCCATGGCCTATCAGACACACTTCCCTCACCTTGGACACACCACTTCCTAGCTGTGTGGCTACACGCAGAGATTCCTATTCCTGGGTCTCAGTCCATCCCCCAAAACTGGGTAACATAAAGAAGCAATGCAAGCAGACATGCAGAGTGCCCAGAACAGTGCCTGACACACATGGGGGCTTGAATCCTACTAAGCATGAATGTGTGGGCCTCAGTCCAGCCCATGGCTGAGAGCAGTACTCACCAGTGGGCTGTCTGCCTCGGCAGCTGTGCCCTCATTCTGTACCTCATCCTTGGACACCTTCACTGCCTCCTCTTTGACAGCCTCCTCCTCTTTGACCACATCCTCCTTGGCTGCCTCCTCCTTCTCAGGTTCAGGAGGAGACACAACTTTTTCTGGAAGGCTCAGCAGCACCTTATAAATTCTATAGCCAAAGTCCCTCTGCAGCATCTCCACAAACAGCTCGGCCAGCACCACCACCTGTTAGGAGAGGCGCAGGGAGCATGGCATCAGGGAAGAGGACAAGTATGCCACACTGTTCCTTTATCTCACTCATGAGCTCTCTCCTGCACTTGCCTCAAAAGAGATCCTTTCTTTTGGCCTCCGATCCTCCACAATTCCGTAGAGAGACAGGTTGACACAGCCAGGACGTGCCATCACCGCAGGTTCTAGAGGAGGCGGAGGGGCCTCTGGGAGCTCAGTGTCCACATCTTGCTGTGTGGTGGCCTCTGCTGTCTCTGTGTCCTGTTTAGAAGTGTCTGCTTGCTCTGACACGTCAGGAGCCTGTTCAGTAGCCTCTGCCTCCTATGACAATAGCTCAGATGTGACCCTCTGGGCCTTGCAGTCGAGGCACATACTTTTGAGACAGGGGCTCATGTAGCAGAGGCTAACCTCAGATTCACTATGAAGGTGAAATCAACTTTGAACTCTGGACTATGGGTCTTCCTGCCTCCACCTCCCCAGTGTGGGAGTTACAGGCTTGTGCCACCATGCCCAGCTTCTCTGCATTTTTCTAAGGCCCAGCCTTACCCCTGATGCCTCCTGCGGTTGGGGAGCTGCTTCTGTGGCTTTCTGTTGGCACAGTGCCTCCCACTCCTCCAAAGTGGGCATGATGGTCCACACATCTGGCAGGTACACCACTACTGTGTGTAACTGCCGGGGCGGCCCCGGCTGCAAATACTGAAACTCAGCAAAACGCCACCTGGTCACAGCAAAAGGAAAAGAAAGCCCTTAACTGTGACATAGTCACAGGTACTGCACTCACAGACAAGTACTTCTATTTCCAGTCAGCACTCCATGCACACATGCTGCATGCCAGGCCATGAGCACAGACATAAAGCCACACGCCAAGGCCTCAGTGGTTAGGCAGCAGGGAGACGCAGTAAGCAGACAGCACATAGGAGCACCAAGGCATTGAGGAGTACTGGGTGTGGCTTGGGGGTCAGCTGCCATCAATGCTCACAGCCCTGGGCTCTTCAGTCATCTATGAGCAGTTAGGAGTAGGCAGGCATGAGCTGTGGCAGGAGAGAACCCAGAGGGCAGAAGCCAGGCTCCTGACACCCCACAGCGAGCTGGCCACATGGGGAAGGCCACTCACCATTTGGTACAGGTGCTCAAGTCAATGCCAGTCTGGGCTTGTGCACAGCGGATGGCTGTGCGCACCAGCACCTGCGGGTCTGCCTGGGGGTCGAGGCCATCCAGGGAAGGAGACCACTCACCCCCAACCAGCACTGCCTCTTCTTCTTTTCGGCCCAGCAAAAACTGCAGAGAGATTGGGAATAATGAAACATGGCCTGTGTCTCCCACAGTAAGGCAAGGCTGCTGCCCAGCAAGAGGTAGTTAAGACTACCACCTAGGGCTCTAGGGCCATTCACTCAAACCAGCCACCTGACTCCTCTTCAGAAGAAGCATCTCTATACTATCCTCCTGTATAAAGTGAGGGCCTTCAGCTCTGAAACACCGAATTTCTATGTTAATGCACAGGAGCCTAGCTGCTAAAAATGTGGCAGATTTGACCAGCCAGCATGTCTTGCCTCCTATAAGCCAGTTCTTACCTTTAGCTGCTTCAGAGGATGCTCTGGTGTCTCCCTTGGCTCAGCCATGTCATCCACAAACAGCATGCAGCAACGATAGAACTCCTCTAGGCCTGGGGAGGAGAGCAGCAGCACCTGTGTAGAGGAAAAGGTGCTCAGCCACATTCTGTCCTAGCAAGGTGATAAGTCACAAGAGCTTAGTCAACTGACCTTGGAACTGTAAGTGGGGTCACTGTCCTCAGGGCTGGGCTCAGCACCAGTGTCTGGAGCTGCCTCCTTCTCTGAAGAGACCTGGATCCGACTCGGGTGGTGGAGGGAAAAGGGCTGGCCCAGTGGGAAGGCTGACAGCCAGCTCAAGTGAACGGAAAGAAAATCTGAGGGGACCAACAGGCTGCGGTAACGTCGCTGCAGTTCTAGGAAGTCACAGGTGGGACTGTAGAAAGACAGTAAGGGAAACTACTGAGCAAACACCCAGCGTCAGAAGAGGGACTGGAAAGAAAGCTCAGAGCTTAGGAGCACTTGCTGCCCTTACAGAGGACACCCAGGTTTAGTTCACAGAGCCTACATGGCAGCTCACAACTATCTGCAACTTCAGTCCCAGAGGATCTGACACCCTCTTCTGACCTCTGTAAGCACCAAGCACACATGGGATACACTTACATACATCCAAGTAGGCAAAACATACACACAAACTATAAAATATATAAAGTTTTCTTTTAAACAAATCTGCAGGGCCAACAGAATGGCTTATAGTGGGTAAAGGTATTTGCTGTGCAAGCCTATTCATCCCCAAACTCCATGCAAAGGTAGAAGGAGAAAACCAACTTTAGAGTTGTTCTCTGATTCACATATGTGCACTGGCAGGTATGTGTGCCAACCCCTCCCACAACATACACTGACACACTGAATGAATGAATCTATGAACGAACAAACAGAACGGCAAAAGACCACAACAGGGTTTTATTCGGCTTGAGAAAAAAGACTCTAATAAGGGATCTCCCTAGGTGTAAGGATGGACCCCATATGACCACTTGACTTATAAATCCCCATAACAAAGAAAGCAAAATTGGGGAAGAAAGAAAAAGAAATCATAATATTCGGTCACAATGGTCAAGTCCCTTTTTTGTTAAGGGTTTATGTCAATTATGTATGTCTATGTATAGGTATGTGCACATGTGTGCAGGTTCCCAGAGGCATCAGATTCCTCTGGAGCTGGAGGTTCCAAGCAGTTGTTACCTGCTCCATGTGCATGCTGGAACTAAACTCATGTTCTCCAAAAGAGCAGTATGGACTCCTAGCCACTGAGCCATCTCTCAAGCCCCAGAAATGGTCATGGTCTTGATAAACAACTCACTAGTCAGTAACAAAAATCTCAGGTCCTAGGAAAAACTGAAACCTGCATGACAAGTCCTTCCCAAGAACATAAACACAGATGACATGAAAGCCTAGGAAAAGAATCCTAACGGCAGAATTCAATCCCTGGAACCCACATGCTGGAAGAAGAGAACCAACCCCTCAGAGTTTCCCCCTTGACTTCCTCACAGTAGCCCCCAAACGTGAATACACACTCATGAAAATTAATAAATGTAAAACATTCTTTACAGACTGTCAGACTCACTGCTAATTAGAAATGAAAACCAGAATAGCACTTTTCACCAGCAAATCTACAATGAAAAGGTACATGAAGGCCGGGTGTACTGGTGCACAGTTTTAATCCCAGCCTGGTCTACACTGTGAATCCCAGATCATCCAGGGCTACACAGAGAAACCCTGTCTAGAAAAACAAAAACAGAAACAGAAAAGGTATATGAAAACAGTGTTGGCAAAGGTACAGCAGACAAAGACTGTGCCCTGCACCATGGTGGCTATGTAAGTGGACACAGCATCTGAAAGAAAACTGGTAATAGCTATCAAAATTAGAAACCAGGCCAGGTATGGTGGCACCTGCCTTCGCCTTTAATCCCAGCACTCAAAAAGAAAACTTGCTGGCATGGTAGCTCCCATCTGCAGAAACAAGCAGCTCCTAGACAACTGAGTCTGCCTGGCAACTCCCAAGCCAGTCCCTGTCTCCAAAGTACAAAGCTAGTCAACACCTGAGGAATGATATCTGAATGGTATCATCTGGCCTCCTTCCACACATGCACCCAAAGACACATGTGAACCAACACACATGAACAAATGAACATGCATACATACAGAACAAGATTCACTAATATGCTTAACACAGAACCTACTCGAAGACACACCAAGCCATGTGCAGCAGGTTCCCACAGATTGGTCAATTAGCTGTAGAAAAGGCCACCTGACTACACACATTCCCATGTGTCCAAACAGACCTTATCTCATTAACCCTAAAAACCATTGTTGTGCAAGTCTGAAGCCCTCCCCAGCCTTCACTCACCTGTCCACAGCATAGGGAGTGAGATGCACCCGGTAAGGAGGCAGGTCATGCCTAGGTTTCTTAGCACCCCAAGGCTCTCCACCAGCCCGCTGTTTGCGTTTCTTCGAGTCATAGTCGTCACTGGAGGTTGACCCATCAGCAGAAATAAGAAACCATATTGTTACACATGTATTCAGTATGTCAAGAACTAGAAAATACCTGAGTCCTCAACATTAAGAAATGAATACAGGGGCTGGAGAGATGGTGCAGGGGTTAGGAGCACTGGCTGCTCTTTCAGAGGTTCTGAGTTCAGTTCATAGCAACCACATGGTAGCTCATAACCACCTATAATGGGATCTCATGCCATCTTCTGGCACGTAGGTGTATATACAGATAGAACACTCATACATAAAGAAATCTTGAAAGAAAGAAAAAAAGAAATGAATACAGGTGGCCTGTAGCTCAGTGGTGGAACACTTGCTTAAACTATGGGAGGCCCTGGATTCAAGTCCAGCACCACACACATACAAAAAGAAGCCATGCTAGCAAATATGTGACAGATTATTAAACATTAAAATAGGTAAGTAAACTCTAATAATTTAATAATATAAATGCAAGGTACAGCATATATACAAAAGGCTATTATAAGAAAAAAAGAACAGCTTTAAAATACTGAGAGATGAGCCAGCAAGATGGCTTAGCAAATAAAGGCACTTGAGGAAGAGCTTAGTGATCTGAGTTTGATCCCGTACCCCATGGTGGGAGGAAAGGCCTAATCTCTGCATTCATCTGATCTCCACACACACATGCTCAACAATAAATAAATATAAATCTTTTAAATTTAAATATCATGGCTAGAGACAGGCTCCAGAACCTTTCTTTACCTGTTGAGTGTCCTGCAGGCTTAGTGTTTTAGATTTTTATTATGGTTTATGCATGTGCATAAGCATGCCACGATACACATGTGGAAATTGGTTTTCTCCTTCAGTTTTCTGGGTCTCAGAGATCAAATCAGGTCATCAGGTTTAGTGGCAGGTGCATTTCCCTGATGAACCATCTCTCCAGCCCATGTTTTAGAATTTTTGAGATAGTCTTCTACTCTGTAGCCCAGGCTGGTCTCAAATTTACCATGTAGCCCAAGCTAGCCTTGAACTAATGGCCATCAATCCTCTAGCCTCTGCTCCCAAGTGTGGGGATGAAAGATATACACCACCAATCCTGACCCAAAATAATTTTTATTTTATTTTGGTTTTTCAACACAGGGTCTCTGTGTATCCTCGGCTGTCCTAAACCTACTTTGCAGACCAGGCTAACTTCAAACTCACATAGCTCCACCTGTTTCTGCCTCCTAAGTGCGGGAATCAAAAGCATGTGCCACCATGCACAACTCAATTTTTTTAAAGAATAAAAACAAATATTTTTAACTTGAAAAAGGAGGAGAAAACAAAGCAATACCTTTTGCTCCATTAATTCTACCCTTGAAAAACTATTCCAAGAAATTGGGGAGGGTGGGGGGAGCAGATTAAAGCAAAAATACCAAGCCATATAATCAAGTTCATGCATCCTCACTGACAACTGAATTTAACTATAATAATGATTTAATCACGAAGGCAGTCACCAAGATGAAGCTTCAAGAAAGTCCTAGTTCTCAGTAGTATAGCCACTGGTAAGCTGAACTTGCTCCAGTAAATAACACCCACCCTTGGTCATGTAAGCAACCCCTAAATAACAAACTAAGTAGTGTAGTGAGCCAAAAAAGGACATAGAGTTAGTATCGGGAGAGGGAGCAATTTTTCTGTGGTGGTGTGTTCTCCAGTAGGTTGCCCATGCTCCAGTGGATAGCCCCACACCTGGAGCATTCAGGTAGCATTACTGGAACTCAGTAGGTTAAAAAAAAACAGAACGTGAAGATAAGCAGATACTGTTAGGGAGGTTGGAGGAGCGGAAGACTGGAGTAGTATGACTGAGAGACTTGTATGCATCATGAAACTGTCAGGGAAAATTTAGAATATTCTTTTTGTAAAAAAGAGGTAGAGGGGAGGAACGTTCAGGGCAAGAGGACAGTAGGCTAATGGAGATGTAATCAAAGTGTGCTTCTCAAAGCGTACTTAGATATCTGACAGGTGTGAGAGAACAAACCTTTAAAGATCATGCTACAGTGTGGGACTTTGAATATCACAGACCATGTACTAGCTAGAAAGAAACTAGCAAGGTCAAAGAAAGGTACAACACGACTGTTTTCCATGCAAAAAACACTTGCCAAACTCTTACTTCCCTGTCAACAATAGAACACTCAGAAGGCTAGAATTTTACCTTCCAATGCTGCCCTTCTATTCTTTTTGTTTTGAGACAAGGTCTTAAGTAGCTTGGGCTGGCCTTCCGTTCCTAATCACCTGTGACCCACCTCCAGCAGGAAACATGTTAGTGGTGGAGCAGCAGAGACCAGGCCTGCTGCTCACAAGACCTCAGCTGCTCACAAGAGCAGTCCAATGGCAGTGTCATCCTGCATCCCAAAGCTGGGAGTTTAACATAAAGCTGGTCTAATGGGCAAACCACCCCTGTGGTCAAATCCTTTATAAATTGGCAGATTTCCCTGATGCCACTCTTCCTACTCAGTCTATTCTCTAAAAACCGTAACCCTGAAGCACCTTGGCCAAAGTAATACACTGCAGGTGGTACTCCAGAGCCAGGCAATCAAATTCGACTAGCAGCTACGTGTGGAAACTCAACTGAAAACACCAGGCCCACAGTCAATGGTTTCCAACCAGTGGTATCTTAAACCTTCAAGATACTTGCTATGGGTCTGTCCTGGAGGCTTTCATAAGCTCACAGACTAGGAGCAAGCCATGTATGAGTTTAGGAATGGAGAAGTGGAGACCATGTAGAGAACAATGCCAGGCAATCTGCATGGGATCCACAGCAGCCTTTCCCAGAGATCAAATGCTAGCTTCTGCACAGGCACTGGCTACATCACCTCCCCTGAACTCTCCTCAGGTTATGCCATGCTTACTCCAAGTGTTTCCCACTGAAGTACTTCTCAGTTCTTATCAGCACATGGAAGAGAGGGTGGTTCCCTTTCTGTAGTTATTTCAAAGAAATCACAGCACAAGGGAACTTTCTACAGTCTTACAAAAGCAGGGTGCTATGAGATCAAAAATGTATAGTCAAGATTCTGACATTTCAATCTAAATCAGTTTCAAGATTTCTATCAACAAAACCAAAACAAGACAAATTCAAGCAACAAGGAGATAAAGGAGGAATAGAACTAAGAAAGAAGGCAGGTGGGGTTGGGGATTTAGCTCAGTGGTAGAGCGCTTGCCTAACAAGCGCAAGGCCCTAGGTTCGGTCCTCAGCTCCGAAAAAAACAAAAAAACAAGAAAGAAGACAGGTAATACTGCTTGTGTAAATCAGGTAACAGCTTGAAGATTCGTTTTCTTTTTCCACTTCCTTTGCATATATTGAATTTTCTATTATAAGAAGCCAAACAAAAACTCTCAAGGACAGTAAAGCACAAAGGCGATGAGAATTGAGACACAATGAGCATGCTCCTGGAAATTCCCCAAATTTGCAATGATAAAGAACCACAGGACGTCTCAAGTGCCTGAATAGACCATTCTTGCTCCACATTAAGGCCAAGAAAAGTGTTGGCACAGGACAAATCCTGAACTACTGAATATATTGTAGCCTCTGTGTTGTAACACTGTTACACAAAGTGTACAAAAGAAGTCATCTTAATTAGGAACTAAAACATTTTGCAACAATCCCTTCTTTTTTTTTTTTTTTTTTCAGAGCTGGGGACCGAACCCAGGACCTTGCGCTTCCTAGGCAAGCGCTCTACCACTGAGCTAAATCCCCAACACCAACAATCCCTTCTTTAATGTTACTATTTTCTTGTAATAATTCTTGGTATCTGTGTGTTAAATACTACAAACAAAGACGAAAGTATATACTTTTTAACTATCTGGGGTTGAGGAGCTGGCTCAGTGAGTGAAGATGCTTGCTACCAAAGGATCCCAGCATCCATGTCAAAGCTAACACAGTCTATGATCCCAGCCCTGGAAGGGGCAGACAGGAGGATCTCTTGACCGCGCTGACCAGTTAACATAGCTAAAACGGCAAGCTCCAGTGAGACTCTTATCTCTAACAAAAGCAAACAAAAACCAGCAGAGTACATCAGAAGACACATAGAATTGACCTCCTGGCTCACATACACTTGCATACACCTTGATACAAATTCATAGAACACACACATACACATGCGCATGCAAAATATCTCAAACCAGAAAGGTAGCAAAATGACTGCATAACCAAGCTAGGGGTGATGCCGCACACCTGTAAACCCAGCACATGTGAAGAAGAGGGAAGAGGATCAGGAGTTTAAGGTCATCCTTAGCTACATTCTGAGTTCAAGGCCAGCCTAAGCTACATAAGACTTGATTAAAAATAAAGTATTTTAGCTGGGCAAATGTGGGCGAATACACTTTTAATCCCAGCACTAGGCAGGAAAGAGGATCTCCATGAGGTCAGGCTGAACTACACAGTGAGACCCTGTCTCAAAAGAGCAAAACAACAAAAACTGTCAATGTGACATTTTGAAATATAAACTGTATTAGACCTCAGCTTTGCTGAGGTAGTGTATAAAGTTGCTGTATTTGTTAAGTATGTTTCAATGTGTCTGCCTTTCAGAGAAAAGGGACTAGACTCTGTGTGTCCACAGAAAGGGATGTTAGTATCAACAGGTGTCAAAGGTGGAACATGGTCCCTAGAAGGAAGTGTAATGCCTGTTCATCCTCTTACCTTCGGCCCTGGTCCAGCCTTCCATGAGGACCCCGAGCAGGAAATCTGTTCAGGTGGCTCAGGTGAAGTGTATGGGATGTCTGGAAGAGACTCAGAGCTGAAGAAAGGAAATGGCCAGTGACTCAAAAGCCCTAAAACCCTGTCCAGCTTCCTACTCCTCTTCCTGTGTAGAGAAGTACACCCTTCTGTTCTGAGAGCATCTATATGAAAGGAACAAGTCCTTTCCTCCAGACTAACCCACAAAGTCACACCCCAACTTGCATGCCACCAGTACTCACGCTTCTGAGGGAAAAGTGGGGGAATTCGGTGAGGCTGAAAGATCAACTGGGGCTGAGCTCCGAGGATCCCTTGCTTCTGGCCCAGAGCTGCCACATGTAGAAGGGGAGGTGCTGGAGACTTCAGTAAGGGCTAAAGAAAATAGCCAGTAAGTTCAGGGGATCCCCAGGTTGATAGCATGAAGAGACATCTATCCCACCCCACCCCCCAACAAAAGGAAGGATTGTGCTCAAAAGTCAGGCCACAGGACTTCCTCCTCTCCTTCCCATTGCAGTGGGCATGCTAAGGAAAGAAAAATACCTGGTTGGAGAGCGTCTGCACCTTGACAGCATTCCAGGGCACTGCCTGGCCTGGGTTATACGCAGCCTTCACCAGCACCTTCTCACCCAGCTGGGGTAGTCGGCCCTTCACCACACTGCCAGCACACAAATGGGGAGGCCCCATCAGGAGGCACCCTGTACAAGTTATCCTGACCGCCCCCAGGGAGACCTTCTCCATCAAAATCTCTCATCCCTTGCAGTAAAATAGCAAAGCAATGGCTTTAAAGAGGGGGCCCACCAGCATGGAGACAGAACTGAATTCAACAATCATTCTCAGCAGAGACTAGCCTTAAGCCTACCTTAGCTGAAAAAAGACTTCTTCATCTACCACCCCAAAGTAGTCATGCAAGCTGGTAACAATGCCAGTGAAGACTCGCTGCTTCTCCCCACTCTGCAAGAGAAGAATAGGTCAAAAGCAACAGGAAGCCACCTGAACAGAACCATGCTATGCCACTAGAGCCTCATCTCTAGCCACAGGGACCTGGCTCATAGTATTAAAAGAAAATTCACCTTGAAAGAAACATAGTGGACACAACCTGTCTATAAAGAGGAGAGAAGCTAATTCATGACTTTCCTCCTTCTAGGATATTCAGTCCTTTAATCCCAAAAGGCACCAAAAGATCTCTCTGGAGCCAGATATTAAAGATTCCCCAACCTAAGAGGTATTTGAGATCCCCAACACTGGACAAAAGGACAAAACCAAACCAAACAAACAAGCAAAAAGCCAGGGATGTTGACCATTGTAACGAGAAACAACACACAACAGACATCCAAACATACTACAGTAACCCCAAAGGGGAACGAACTCACTAGAAAGGGCACCCAACATACCTGAAGGTGCCTGGCATTTTGGGACAAGTCTGTGGCCACAGGAGGAGTAAGCAGACCAGGAGGAGGACCCAAAAGAGATGTTGAAGCTGCGCCTATGGGGACAGAGAAGCAACCTCCAGCAACTGCACCTACTACCCTCAGTGCTAGAAGATAGCCAGAGGATCCTGTAATCCCAGAGGTCTAGGTGGCTCCAACCAGCTAATCAGATATTCAGGGAAACACCCGAGCCATATTTTTGGAAACTGAGTCTAGAGCATATTCTGAGTGTAACCAGTAAGCAGGTAAGCACCTGAGAAGTTCCGTCCCCCTGGAAGTGGGTTGATCCTCTGGCGCTTAAACTGGGACATTTGGAATGCTGTCCTTTCAAGGTCTTGGGTGGAAACCTTCAATCAAAAGAGAAAGAAGTTAACAGCTAGAATGGGAAACTTCCATCTATTACGGGGCTAGGGGGAGAGATGAAAAATCTTAATGAAGTAAAGCTTTACGGTGAAGAGGTGGGTCCTAAAATGGAGGAATGGAGAGGATGTAGAAGAGGAAATGAAATAGGTAATTATGTTACTCCAGTTTGTTCTCACAATAACCTAGCGGTGGGTGCTAATGACATGCTGGTTTACAGACAAGGAAACTGGAGCTTTGAGATCAGGAGACTTGCCCAAGGCCACAAAACCAGATAGTGACAGAGCGGGACTCACACCCAGGTCTCCCAACAACTTAGCACTCCTTTCACTATGCCACTGGCACCCTTAGAGAGGCTGGCGGAGTGAGGACTGGAAGAGCTCCGGTGGCAGTCATTCATTCAAAAACATCCGCCAAAACACTCCACACAGGGCCGGGGCAAAAAATGGAGGTGCGAGTAGCGGGAAGGTGATGCAGGCCTCTCCCCGGAAGACCGCCAGGCGTCTTTTCAGACCCGCTGGTGGGAAGGGAGCTGTCCAGCCGGCCCTCGCCAAGCGGCCTGCACGCCGCTCCCTCCTCCTAGGTCCCGACCCTAGACTCCGGCCTCCGCAGCCGCCTGCGCAGAGCCTTCCGGGCCGGGCCACCGAGAGGCCACCGTGGGAGGACCACGGCGCGAGGTTTCTCCTCCTCCCGCCCGCCCCCAGGGCCGAGGCCGTTGCCAGGGAGACGGAGCTTGCAGTCCTGAGGGGGCTCGGCTCTTTCCGCGACTGGCGCATCTTCGCTGTTCGGACCCCGCGGCCTCGCCACCCGAGAGAGACTGAGAGGCAGAGGCAGAGCGAGAGGCCCCCAACCCACCTGCGGGCCAGGGCCACGACACCAGGGGGACAAAGACACCCGGAACCACCGCAGCTGCTGCTGCCACCACCACCGGAAACGCCTCTCCGGAAGAGCGACCACTGGTCGGAAGCTGCCACTCTCCCGGATATGGTACCTCCCTCTTCTCCATCGACCTCTCCCTTCCCCCACACCAGCCTGCCATCCCGCTCCAACTGTGGAACGGAAGTGCGCCTTCCCAGATCCGATAATGCCTTCGGAAGCTGAGCTCGGTGGTGTCCTCTCTCAAGTGTCCCATCAGAAAAGTAGTCTCGAACCATTAGTTCCTGGTCTCAAAATGACTGGAACTGGACCCCTCCCTAAAACACATGGAAGAGACTACCATTTATACACCCTGCTGTGTTCTACTAACCCCCCAAGACTACAGCAGCAAAAGAAGCAGCGCCTCCATTGGCTGGAGGAGGAGCATACCTACTCAGGGGCCATTTGCAGGGGATATTCTTACTAAAGTCAATGATCCTCCCCACCCCACCCCCGTCCCTATTCTTGCCTTTCTATTGACTGCATCACCAGCAAGGGGTAAGCATATCAGAAATATGTGCCCAAACTCCCAAATATGAAATGTACAAGATCTCAATAAAATGGCTTATCCAAAATCTTGCCAGAAACATGGCTGTTTTCACACCTTTTAACAGTAGCCTCTCATCTCTCCATTCCTGTTTTTCTCCAGCAGCACACCCTTTCTTGTTCACTAAACAGTCACAGCACACATTGAGAAGGTTTAATGTTACTTTATCTCCTAACAAGCTTATGAGGTAGGTAAGGCAGGCATCATCCCAAGTAGGAAGCTGTGGCTCAGAAATTAAGAGACTTTGCTATGGTCTAAACTCCAGGATACAACACAGCATCTTAGAGTTGACCTTGCAAATTATATGTTGTTCCTCACAATGGTCATGATCTCTGCCCCCCCCCCCAATTCCTCATTCAGTCTTCAAGGGCTGTGCTCCAGAGCCATGACTTATGACAAAGGTACCCAAGGCAGTGTTGTTCTTGGTCCTAGGGCTGCTGTCTCCGGTATGAGGAAGAAATCCACATCAGTAACTGTTCATTGTGGAATGAAGATCAGTGCCATCCTTCCAGTGACACCCAAAACACCAACCCTTTGGACAAATTATTCCATCAGATGATTGGATTCAGGCAGTCAAAAGTCCAACAAAGATAGCATAGACATACATCTGCAACATGCAGACACATTCCCATACTAACATACTCTGTGAGTACCTGATAAATAAGTCAGTTCACTTTGCTTAAGCCCAGAGCTTTATGACAAAGAGGAAGAGCCCGGGAAGAGTGCTGAAACTGCACTTGAGTGCCTCTTGGGAAACCAGGGCTCTTTGCCTCGATGCTTAGAGAAGGACTTGGCCTTCACCGTGAAGAGGAGAAAGCACCAATCGCTTCTCCTGGCAGTGCAGAGAAGCAGCAGTAAGCCAAAATGTGAGGGACTTCTTGGCAAATCCTCTCCACTCAGGTGCCAAGAGGTCATACAGAAAGATTTTTTGCTCGTGGCTTCTTAACGACCAATGTTGGAATAAAGATCTTCCGTTGGGAATGGCCTGGAGTCCTTTCAGAGAGATTCCTGAACTCCATCCTATAGAAAAGCAAAGGAAAGTCAGACTGGAAGAAAAAAAAAACAGGAAGGCATTGTTTACTTTCTGAGGAGAAGCTGCCAACTGTGACAGACTTCACCCACAATAAAATACTTTGTGTGTCCACCTCACCGGCCCCTAAATTTCAGTGTTAAAGAGTGAGGCCTTGACCGGTGAGGATGAACACACTGCCCACAATCTGGTTGTGGCTTCGGGAAAGCCACTGTCCCCAATCTTACATAGTCTTCCCTCTCTGCACCAACAAATGGGGCATCTTAACTACTCCTGTTACTTGGAGCATCTTCTCCTATACTTTGTCTCACCGATTCCATAGGGACTAAGATGACAACTGTCAAGACAGGACAATATCAACATCCTGACCCATCACTCCCTCCCTTAACCTGAATCAGGCACAAGACTCACCTGGGTCCAGAACTATCAGGGGGAACAGGAGGCTCAGGAAGTCGAGGGCTCCTCCAACGGATCCGATTGAGCAGAACCTTGACCTTATCCCAGTGGGAGAGATCCTGCTGAACAGAGAATAAGAGCTCGTCATAAAAAGCATCTATATACATCCCTAATAAAGCTGCTTAACTGCAAATCACCTGCTCCAAACTGGAATCCTGTCATTTTCCTAAAACTTGGATTTGGGGGACACTTACACATCCCCATGTTCCCTACCCTGTACCATTCTATCACCTGATTAACATAGATCCATCACTACCTTGTGTTCCTGGGAGGGTGGAAGGATGTGGGTTGGTTCCAGCAAGGCCTCTGGCAGACTGGAGGGGCTGTCAACAAGCACACCCACCTGTGGGAGTGAAGCTGCCTCTGCACCTTCAGGAAGAGAACTTTATTATCTGGGGCCAGAAACAAGCAGGTAGCCACCCCACTAAGCTACAGTTCAGGAGCTCTGCTGATGGGACCCCGGGCAGGCACATAGGCAGGCAGAATGCAGAGGAAGACACAGTTGCCCCTTACCTGGATCCTTTGTCTGGCTCAGCTCCTCTCTGTGCCCCTGGACCCTATTGTCAGGGATATGTGATGATGAAAGAACTGGAGCCAATTCTTCCTCCTCAGGATCCTGAGACAGGCGAGATAGAACAAGCAGAGACTCACTCAAAAGCTGAGCCTGTTCAGAAGGCATTCATGCTCCAGGGTCCCACCCCCTCCCCTACTTCCCTCACTAGGTGACCTGGCCACCTGCACCTGTCCATCACTCACCCTAGAGGGTCTCTGGGTCTGCAGCTGCAGGTACAGCTGCTGCAGCCTGGCCATCTGCTCCAGCACAAGGCACAGGTGTTCCAGGTAACGCAAGCCCTGTCCGGGGAGGCAGGTAGAGGCTCCAGACTCCATACTACCCACCTGTGGGACACATTAAGGTAGGAAGACCTTCAGGGTCAGCCAAACTCCCATTCTGGATAGTTAGGCTGTGCTGAGCCAACAAAATAGGACCTAGCAGACAAGCCAAGAAAGACACACTTGGCTGGCTTCCCCAGTGGCCAGCTGAGCATGGCAGCCATACCTGTCTTCTGCCTCTGTGGGGGTGGCTACTGCTGTGTGCAGAGGTGAGACAAAAAGCAATGACACAACCATCAATTAGGGGCAAGGAACGCCCCGCCCCGAGAGAGCTCCAGGGAAAATGGGGGAAAGGGTCCCCATAAGCCACACCTCAGGGCTTTCGCCACCCCACTCCACTCCACTTTAGCCAAGATGAATACTTACCTCCTTTGCTTCTTCCAGACTAGCCTCTAGCTCAGTATCTGCCTCAGTGGACTCCTGTTCTCCTACAAAGATGGACACTCCACCTACAGGCTTGTTCTGTAGCTGCAGGGAGCCATGCCGCCCAGACAAGCTGGGAAACTCTCGAGACCTCTCCAGCACCTGTTCCAGCTTTCGTCTGGCCAGCAGCCGGTCTAGTGGGGCAGGAGGCAGCTCAGGGCTCCCCATGGGCTCAAGGTTTAGAGAATCTTGAGAAAGTCCTGATAAGGTAGCCAAGGAGCTGTCCCCAACCACCATCTCCATGCCTGAGTCCTGGGAAGCCAATTTCAGAAGTGGCATCTGTCTCTCCAGACCTCTCAGCTCACTCCGTCCCTCCCTGAAGTCCAATGAACACCCGTGAGTTTTGTCTGGTATCCGTCTGTAGGTGCAAGTGACTCCTGGCACCACACAGCCTTGTGCCAGGTCCTCAAAGGCCCCATCTGTAAGGAGAATCTGTATCAACCTGGGTAGGATGCCCTCGACGCTCCCAGCATTCCCTTGAGGAGGTATGTCCTGTACCAGAGGTGAACAAGGACACAGGACATCCACATCACCACTGATATACAGTTCTACCCCTGCTTGGAAGATAAGTCTAGATGGTGTTCTTATAACAATTGTTGACCGCCAACAGAAACCTACACTTTGAGCCTGTGGTAGGCAAGGTCCTTGCAAGTCGTGACAATCAGTGATGCAGATAGCTTAACAGACCCTTAACTAAGGTTCAGCTGAAACAATCAAGTCTAAGAGCCTCAGACTTCTTGGATATGGGAAAGAGAAAGAACAAGGTGAAGGCCGGAGCTACACAGTGCTCTCTGGAGTCCCTGGTACACCAGGAAACAGGATGAGGTATCTGCTGGAATTTATGAGGACACTAGAAAAATGACAACAGCTGGGGCTGGGATATGACAATGTGAGAGCTTTCAGAGCATGCACAAGGCACCAGGTCCCATCCTCACTGCAAAACAAAAAGCAGCAGCAGACACAAAAATAATAGCAATTATAATCATTTAGGGTAATTTTGTCTTTTTAAGCAAGGAAGGAGGATCATGTGACAAATGGGGGAAATTTTTGGAGTTGGATCAATGGTTCAGTATTTTAAAATACTGACTGCTTTTCCAGAAGATGGGTAATGGGTTCCCAACACCTACATGGATGTTCTTAAGTCCATTTCCAAGGGATCTGAGCCCCTCTTTTGACTTCCCTGGCCAGTCCACACCGGTAAAACAAACAAAAGACCAAATTTTAAATACAACAACAAAAATCTTTAAATATAAATTAAGTAAAACAAGGAAACTGATTTTTGGTTTAGTTTGTTTCTGAAATAGTGTTTTACTCTGTATCCTAAACTGCGCTGGAACTCCCAATATTCCTCCTGCCTCAGCCTCCCAAGTGCTGGGATTATAGGCACGAATCCCCACGCCCCCTTGTCTAGCATTCATTTATTACCACGTTTGTGCCAGGGGTTATTATGGTCTGGGTGGTCTACAGGAATCAGGCAGAAGCTTGGGCTGCTTTGGTGGGAAGAGGATGCCAGCCGGTCCCCTCTGGATCAGAAAGTGTACCAGGAAGCCTATGCCCGCCAACCATCCCCGAGAATGAGTTTGTGGCCACCAAAGGACTGCTGGCTGGGGCAAGGATATCGGAATCACCCAACCTCACATAGAAGCTTCCACAACTGGGATTAGGGGGAAGGAGACCACAGACCAATAGGATAAGGGTGGTGGGTGATTGACCGCAAATCCCGGAGGATCTGCACTGTGTATGGCGTCCCAAGCCTATTCACTCTACTCCTTCAAAGCAAGGAAACGAGGGGGTGCGGCCGGTGGACGTCGCTCGAGCGGGTCTGGAGAATGGGTAGGAGGCAACGCGACTCACCCCGGCCGCCAAGTTGCTCCACCGCAAAGACGCGGCGACGGCTCAGCATGGCGTGTTTCAGACGCGGAAACCACTGCAACAGCACCGGAGTGATCCCGGGCGTCCTCCAAGTCCCTAGTTGCGCTCAAGCAGCTCAACCCGCCGGTCCCTGCCCAGCTGGGCGTGGTCCCGAGACACTCCCCGCGGGGGGCGGGCCGGGGCGGGGCGCGGCACGCAGGTGGAGGGCGCTGACCCAAGCAACGTCAGTCTGGAAACTGCGTTCCCTAGGCATCTTATCCCCCTAGACCTAGCAGCAGAAGTACCCCAATTCAGTCTCTCAATTCAGTGCTCTTGGAGGAGAGTGTACCCACTCAAGGACTATAGCGGGCTGGCTGAGCGGGGTACACACACACACACACACACACACACACACACACACACACACACAGCTCGCGTTGCTCATGTTCCTGCTGCTGCAGCTTGGAACCTGACTAATGCTGCAGAGCTGCACTCACAACAGCCCGGAAGGAAATGGAACCCCACAGTGCTGGCGGAGGGAAGAAGGCAGATTAAGAGTGTATCCGGCCTCACAGCTGTATGACTTGAGGGCAGGACCCTCAGAAAGGGGAAAGGGTTCTGTGCCCTCGGAAAACCTACCGAGTACTCACTGCAAGGCACTTGTGTCCAGAGCTACTTATGAACCCCTTACCCAGCCCAAACCTCTTGTCTTATCTGGGTCTGCAGTGTGTGAGCAAGAGGTGAACCACAGCCTGGAGGCTAAGCAGAAGTTTAAATGTTTCCCTGACCCCAGCGGCCACCACCCTTGGCCTGGTCCCACTCCACCTCAACCCCATTATAAAAGGAGCCCAGGCAGCAGCTGATGGTCAACTACCAGATGGTACTGGGGCTTCTAGGGAAACATCCCCTTTCTCAGAAGCCAATAAGGACTGGAAAATCTCAGCTGGCCTCAAACACCCTAGAGGCAGATAAGGGTGACTGGAAGTCAGTGGAAGTCTTCCGCCACTCTCCTTGCTTCTTCCTAGATTCCATCCCCAAAAGCTCTCCACTGGTTTCTCTGTCAGAGAGCCACCAACAATCAAATATTAGTACTATAAAGTTGGGAAACTGAGCTCCCTCCTTCCCCCTCCCCCGGCTCAGATGCAAGATGAGAGCTGGAGTTGCGGTCCTCTGTCATCTTCAGAACCTTGATGTTTAGGTCAAGCCCTTTTCCTGCAGCGTGAGTTCCCAGGGTTGCTGGCTGCCTCACCCCACCCCCATCCCTGTCCTTTAAACACGAGGGAAACAGGATGCTGGGCCTGGCTGTACTGCCTTCTCCAAGTCCAAGAAGATCAAGGGAAGCAAGCTTCCCAGCCAAGCCAGGCGGCTCCCGCCCCCAAGGTGAAACTGTGGGGAAGTAAAACAGGATGATCCTTTGCCTGATTTTGCCCTGAATTTGGAAAATGTGGGGCCCAGATTCCAAGCAGCAGTATCCGTGGTGACTAGGGCAGGAATGCATCTAGAAACAGGAAGCCAGGCCTGCAGGAATGCAGTGTCTCAGCACAAAGAACCCACACACACTTCACTAAGTACACTCCCCAACACACTCCCCACCACAGGTAGGGCCCCGCCCCTTTGTGCATGGCTGGGCCAGGTCTGATCTGTTACAGCCTTCATGAGAACTGGACCTGATGTGGTGGGCTAGACTTCCCTCTACATCTAATGTCCTGACTGAAGCTCACTCAGAACCCAGCCAGTTCCTCATTACCCAAAGCCTTGAATGTCCCTGCAGTACCTGCCATTGCCTACATCTCTTTTCTTGGCTACCTCCACCTGGAAAATCATGTCCCCTTGGAGTGAACTGCAAGAAGCATCACAGCTCTACTGTTTGTGGCTGCTTCAAGCAGTCCATGCACAGCCATGGTCCTTCTACCTCCAGTGGGGAAGCCCCAAATTCAGGAAGCTGGCTTCCTGAAAGCACCAAGCTTGACTCATGGGACAAGTGATGTGAGACCAAGAACTAAAACAACAGGCTCTGGTTTGGTTCCTTTCCTGATCCTTCCCCTCACTAACTAGATGTCCTCCCTGTCCACAGTCCCTTCGTTGGTAGAATGAGGGTGCCAGCAAGACTTGCCTTTGAGCTGTGAGGATGCAGATGGACTGTTTCAAGCATCCCTACTATGTGCAGAATGATGCGCTAGAGCAGGGGTTCTCAACCTGTGGGTCTCTACCACCTTGGGGCTGCATATCAGATATCCTGCAAATATTTATGTTATAATTCCTAACAGTAGAAAAAATTCAGCTATAGAGGTACAATGAACATAAGTTTATGGTTGAGGGTCATCACAGCATAAGAGACTGTATTAAAGGGTCACTGCATTAGGAACCACTGCCCTAGAATCTCAGCCACCATTATCTGACTGTGTGGCTTAGAAAGGCACTCTCCCAGCTGTTTGAAGGGAAGTTCATTAGATTCTTGGACCACTTAACGAATCTGTCATTTTTTAACTTACTCTCCAAAACAGAAAGAACTAGAACACAGTGGTGCCAAAGGAATGTGTGGGTCAGAGAGAATGGGAACTCACCACTAGCTGGATTCCGGTGAAGATGAGGAAACCAGAGCCTGACCAGTCCCCCTTCCCCACTTCCAGCACATTTTGATCCATATGGATTTGTTGCAGGTGGGGATATAACCATATCAACAATCCAACTTACCCTTTCCAACCTGCCACTGCTTGAAGTGACTTTCTAAGCGTCCCCCAAGACTCAAGGTGAAGTTCCTATCACATTTGGCATTCACTCTCTCTTGACCTCAGTGCAGGTTTCCCAGCAGTCACTGCTCTAAGCTAAGCATTCTCTTCGGCAGCCACCCAGCTCTCAACACAGCATCAGTCCTAGTTCAGATGACCACAGCTTTGAATACACTCCTTGCGTGTTCCAAGACAGCCTTAACAGCTACTGTGTTTTATGATGCCGGCCCCACGGCTGCTACTTCCACATTATCTACAGGAAAGTGTGTGGGGGTGGAGGGGGTGTTTAATCGTTCTGCCTGTCCACTGTGCAGAAGCCCAAATGCTGATGAATTCTTCCCGTGAGCAGTTTCCCTGCAGTGAGATCACTGAACACTAGAGGGCGCCAAAGAGACTACCAGTTTTCTAACAGTCAGCTCAGCCTGACAGACTCCCCACCCAGCCACCTACCAGTCAGCCTTGATCTTTTCTATAAAAACACAAACTCATCTTCAGGCAGGCATCCAGGCAAAAGGTGAGCTGATTATATCAAGGTATAAATTATGTTCACAGGTGTCTAAGAAGGCAACACAGTCTCTGCCAAGATTACTTTCCCAAAGAGCCAGGTAGCAAAGACTGCCATCAAGATCCCACCAGCCAAAGCCAGCTTTGATCCAGATGAAAATAAGATTCACATGCATCCCCTCCAACCCCGCTCCCCGGGGCTGAATAGAGGCATGGCTGCAACACACACTGCCACCTGAAGAGGTTCTGAACTATCTGAGATTGAACTAAGGGTGGCTGATAAATGAGACCAAAACTTAAGGGTTTGCAAAAGACCACTGTTCTCTACCTCCTCTCTGTTCAAATGCACCCCACACAGGGCAGGAGGCTGATCACCAGACACACACCTGTTGTATTTCCCTCAAATCAATGAAATCAAGCATGAGCAGACCAGCCAGGCTGAGACCCAGCTCTTGGTGGGTGGCACCTTGGAGTGAGTACTCTGTTGGACTGTCTCAGCCCATCCTGAGCAAGGCCACCCTGCAGCTCTGGTCCAAGGTTATCGTGGGTTGATGGATCATTGTTCCCACAAGTAGCCTGAGGGATGAACTTCCTCCACCCACACATCACTGGATCCCCCTTGTCTGCCCGCCCATCTGTGCACACTGGTAACCAGTGAGGCTGGTAGCATCCAACTGAGTCAAGTCGCAGTCCGGCTCTGCCCACAGCTGAGTTTATGGTGTGTTTGGCTGTCTTGCCAGGAAGCTCTTCCTGGTCCTGCGTTTCTGTGTCTCTCCTAGCTTCAGAGAAGAAACCCACTCCCTCCAAATATAAGCAACCATTTTTTAAAGGAGCACCTTTACAAAAGAGTTAAGGAAGCATAGACCCCCAACATAAGGAAGTAAGTGACTGTGGTGAGCACATGCCCACAGCTCCAGCATACAGAAGGCTAAGAGGGAAAATTTTAAGTTTGAGGTAGCTAGCATACTGTCTCAAAGGTATGAAAAAGAAGAAACAGGCCTCTGCAATGGGGTGCATAGCAGGCGGGCCTTAAGCGGGGAGGAAAAAGAAAGTCCCTATAAATAAAAACTTTCTTCCCAGGAACAGGGAAAGAGAGAAGAAAGGACACTACTTAATTTTAGCCACATGTATATATAGTTCATATGTTAGAAACTTCATACCATGAATATATTAACCTCAGGCCCACCTTTCCCTTCTAGATACTTCTACCTGTGCCCAACCCTATATGCAAACTTGTCAAATATGGCGGCCACTTCAGACTGTAGTATAGAACCTGGCCTGCAGGAGAAAGGCCAGAGAGAGTGGAATTTTCTCAGCACTAGCAATCTGCCACTAGTCCCAACCCTTGGCCTCACCCAGCAAGGACAAAGGGGACTCCCAGCCTTAGTTCTATCAACTGCTATTATCACCCCTTCCCTGCTTGCTCAGTATGGTCATGTCTGCAGAGTCTGAGAGTGCAGACACCTTTTGGCTCAGGCTTGAGAGCTGAGAGTTCCAGGCATTGAGTAGCGCTGGCGGGCGTGCTTCTCACAGTACAACTCGTTTCCCACCCAGAAGTGACCCCGCATCTTCAGGTTCAGCCCGCAGTCTGCACAGGTGTAGCAGCCAGGGTGTCGGTACCTCCCCTCCTGGATGCGGACTGCCTGGTTCCTGCAGAAAGGAAGAACCATCAGTTTCAGGACAGAGGCAGGACAGTTAGGAGGGCCTGGCATGAGGCCACCATTTCCAGGAAACCTGCTCCCCAGCCAGTCAAAACCTCAGACACAAATACCTCAGGGCACTTGGCTCCCAAAAGCCTCTCTCTGGGGAATTTCATTTTACCAATCCCCAACAAAGCTCAACATACACATGCACAAACACCTGACTAGGACCTCTAATGGGCCAGTCTGGTGATTTCATTGGCTAAAAACAGTTTGCTGCAACCTGAGTACCATCCTTAGACCCATGGTAGAAAGAAAAAACCAAATCCCCAAAGCTGTTTTTGTTTGTTGGTTTGTTGTTTTTAAGACAGGGTTTCTCTTTGTAGTCCTGGCTGTGCAGGGATTCGCTCTGTAGATCAGGCTAGCCTTGAACTCGAGAGACTCATCTGCCTTTGCTTCCAAAGTGCTGGGATTAAAGGCCTGTGCTACCACCACCCTACTTTGTCTTCTGATCTTTGCATGTGTGCCGTGGTTACTTCCACACTCATACATACGCTGATAAATAATTGTTTAATTAAAAATAACACTGCTGCACCTTGAGTCAGGCATGCTTGTACATGCCTCCAATCACGGCATTAGTAAGGCAAGAGGATATAGTTTGAGGCAGACCCCGTCTCACACACTGACGAAATTCCTCATGTGTTCTGGGCTGTGGTTCTCAGAGTGACCCTCAATACAGAACTCATGGTGTCAGCATTTCAAGGCAATGCAATCAGAACTGATACCCTGGAGCTAGTTGTATGCTCTGTGCTTTATAAGCCCTCCGGGGACAGATGCAGGCTCCTGGGAGAGCCACTGCACATCAGTTTCCTACCTATGTTCCTCAGAGTACAGGACACTATCCTGTCCCGCCAATGAGAAAGCAGCAGCCAGGAAAGGTCAAGGCATGGCCCAAAGTAGTTCACCTGACTCTCAGTGTTGGCAGTGAGAAAGAGAGGGGTACCAGCATTTTTTTTAACCAGGGAGAAAGGCTACATTATAATGCCACCCATTGAGAAATGAGCCCCAGATAGGGAAAAACAGAGCAAGCTCTTCTCAGAGGAGGGAGGTGCTTCATCTGAGGACAGACTTCCAGAGGCTTGGGGAATCTGTACAAAAAACCAAAAGTGGTAGCATTTTTCATTTCTTTGCAGGGAGGGGAGAATATGGGGCTAGGCAGGAAGCAGCCAAGCATTCATTTTGAACCTGAAGCCACTTGGCTACGCTGATCCCTGTGGTCCCTGACTAATGGCTCAGCTTTGTCTGAAAGCCCCAGATATGCTCATCACGCAGCCCTCCAATACTCACGAGATGTTGACGCTGCACTTCTCACAGGTGTGGAGTTTGGGTGGCGTGGCCAAGGCCCTGGAGGTGGGCAAGGAAGCCTTGGGACTCAGCGAGCTGGGCACAAAGGCAGGTGTGCCGCCTGGGAGGGGCAGGGACAGACTCGTGAGAGCTGCTTGTCCACCACAGAGGTATCCAGCAGTACTTAATGGCATTTTATGACATTCCTCGGTTCCTCCCCAGGACTTGTTGCAAAAGTGCCCTTTCACACAGACCTCTATAGCACCAGTGGGAATGCAAAATGGTAAAGAAGGTGACTGAGGCAGAGGCTTGGCAAAAGCTGATGAAAAACCCTGTCCTTCCCAAAGCAACCTGGGAACGTCTGTGCCTAGTATTTGACATAGACAAGGAGCTGTTCTCTCTCTGTGAGCCAGTCATGATGATATAAACAGATAATACTAGGTCATAAGAACATCACAGTGTCTTTGTACAGCCATTTCAAAGGACGTTTATATGCATCATTGTGTCTGAGCCAGCGAAAATACCAAGACGAAGCGCAGAAGCATTGGGCAGCTATTGTCCAAGCTTCAGCTGAGAGTCTTCTCCCCTCACCTACCCACTACCAATCTCCTTGAGGCCCCTCCGTTCTCGACAGAGACCTCAGAGACAGGATGGGCAGAATTTATTCTGAAACCTTCTCACTCAGCACCCTATGTTCCAGCAAACAGCCCTCGAGCACTACCAGAGTTGTAACCAGCTGCCGGGGACTGGCCATTCTGCAGCTCTAAGGCCTGTTCTGCCAGCTTCATCCTCTCTGTGGACAAGACCGTGCTCTTGTCTGCTGCTATAAAGGGCATCGTTCATGACTTCCTGGAGGAACAGCATGCATCCCGCTGCTGTATGCATGCCTGTGGGAACTTCTCAGAGCCATATCTCCAATAATCGGAGGTCCTCAGGGGTCGAGGTCAGGTATGACTCTAACATCTCTCCACTGGATAAACATACTGGTGTATTTCCAATGAGTAAATGGGCAGTTGGCAGGAGACTGTATTGTGTTGTTCACAGAGATATCTTGCCTGGCTTGATAGCTTGTGGCATAGTGTTCTTTGTTCTGGCTCCCAAGGCTCTTGCCTCAGCACAACTAGTTCTCCCTGACACCCTCCCATGCTGCCATGCCAAGCCAGTTTCTAGTGAACTTAACCCAAAGCTCTGGTTGCTGGCCTTCGCATTCCACAGTGTTCCTGCCAGGCCACTGGCTGAAGGCTGTCGGAGTCTGGGATCTTGTTTCAAGGCCAAATCAAATCCCTCTTTTTCCAAGAAGCCCTCCCTGGAGACCCAGCCCAGAGTCCCTCCTTTTACCACTCCCTTGTTTTCCTGGTTCTAAGTGGTATCACCCACCACCTTCTGAGAGTTACCCAGTAACCCCAACCAGAATGTAAGCTTCTTTAAGACAACTGGGGCCTGACATATGCTCCCCTAATTCCTAGTTCTGCTAAGGACCCTTAAGCTACTTCCTTAGTCTCTTTGGCCTCATTCCAGAGAGTCCAAGGGGCCTTACATCATTCAGAGCCTAGAGGCCTCACCTCTTTCCTCAGCCTCCAAGGCTTCCTGTAAGAGCCGAAAAGAGCTGGACTGCCTTGGGGCAGCCCGTCCCTGGCGGTTCTCCTGCAGCATCTTGAACACCTCTGAGTCCTCCTCCAGGTCCAAACTGCTGTGGAAGGGACAACTAAGGATAAGGACCCTATTAAGGATGTTGGGACACACCTCGGTGCAATTGACTAGGAAAGAATTAAGGGGTGGAGACTCCCATCCCTCTCGAGGAAACCAGTCCCTTCCAGACCCTCCAAGAACTCACCCAACTCTACAAGACCTGCTAGTACCTTAACCTGGGGCTGGAGGGTCGTCCTGGGGAATGAAGCAGCACCCTCACTGTGGAGTCGCTTGGGCTGCTGTGGCCGGCCTGTGGGAGGAGAGCAGCAGGGAGGAGTCAGTCCACCCACCCCCACCCCAGTGGCCAGCTTGTTCCGTGTGCTTTACAAGCTGCAGTTCTCAAGATCAACGCAAGGGGGCGCCTAGCCTCCAACAACCCACTGGTGTCAGGTACCCTGTGTCCTGCCCTCATAGCCAAGGCACCAGGATGGATGAGATTTCATTGGGGGAGAGAGGCCTGTGTTCGGATGCACAAATGTTTAAGCTACACCTAGGAATCCCACAAGGACCAAAACAAGGACATCGGGTGGGGACTCCACACAGACACCCTTTAGATATGTTCCACACACTTAGATCATGCTGCCTGTCCAGAGATGTGGTCAGCCTCTTGTTCCACAGAACAGAAAAAAAGAAAGAAAAAGTCTAGAAGCCAATCATTTTGCAACAAAGCCACGGAAATATAAGTGTGTAAAGGGTGTGTAAAGGGTGCAGGCTAGAAACAGGCTTCTAGATTCAACAGTGAAGAAGAAATCTGGATTTCAATGTCCCAGAGCAAATGCACGAACAGAGATTATTTACAGAGTGCAGCTGCTCAGAACACTTGGGAGGTGGTGGTAGGGCTGGCAGGAGAGGCTGGAATTCAAAGGGTAGTAGGAAAGGCCAGCCCAGAGTGTGACCTGATCCTCTGTGTGAAGGGCATGGAGGGCCTACCCAGCCCCATCCTGGATAGGCTTAACCCTTTATACATTTATATTTCCATGGACTTGTTGCAAAATTCCATAGCACAACAAGGTTAGGAACCTAATCGGACCAAATGTGTTTCTTTCCTGTGGTCTTCAGACCTCTGAGGTGCTAAGAGTGTGACTCAGGAGGGAAGTGTGGACCTCTTGGACATCAGCCCAGCCTGAGAGCTTAGGAACTCTGGGATTTTTGTTTTTTCTTTCCATGAATGCATCCTTAAGAGTCCAGAGGGTGCTTGAGAAGGAGCAGCTGGGAGGGGGAGGGAGGGAGGGAGAGAGAGAGAGAGAGTTCCCAAGGGTCAATCTAGCCTGACCCTGAAGACCACAGGGGAAGAGGATTCTGCACTTCCTAGCAGCAATGGGACTAGCCAGGCACACCTGCCTATCACCTGACCCCGGCTGGCTCCTTCTTTAGCACACAAGTTTGTCAAAGCCCAAGTTCCTGGCCTGGTGGTAGCAGCAGCTGCAGCATAGGCCTTTAATCCCAGCTCTCCCATTCTCCAGGAGGCAAAGGCAGGCAGATCTCTGTGAGTTCAAGGCTAGCTTGCTCTCCAGAGTGAGTTCCAAGACAACCAGGGCTACAAGGAGAATCCTGTCTTGAAAAAACAAAAACACAAGTTCCTGTTCTGAGCCCCCGATTCTCACTCTGCAGCAAGTCCAGGCAGGGGTCTGGGGAATCTTCATTTTCCCACAGAAATTCTCAGGGGCTGCTGGTGGCTTCATAATCACCCCCTAGACCACCTGTTTGCCCAGGTGGGACACCACAGGAAGATCTGCCCTCAAGCATGGAGCACCCATGGTCTGCTAGGCCAGCAACCTAGAATTTCACAGAAGGGATGCACCCATCAACTCTAGGCCAAGGTCCTTTCCAGCTTGTCTCAGCCTGCTAGACTTCCTAGAATTTCAGACCACTGAACATCATTCTCTAATCAAACCCCTACCCAAATCTCTCTCCACTGTCTAGCAAAATTCCTAGCAGAGCCTTTTCAGGCTACCCAACCTACTTGTCTCTCTCGCCTTCCAGAATGCCTCCTGCCTTTGTAATTAATCCCACACTGCTTCATGTTTAATTGTTTCAAAATTGTTTGGCATGTTTGTCTTATCTCGACAGCCCCATCTTAAATTCCTTAAAGATTGGATCCATGGCCACATCATACACCCAGCTGGCCCTGGGGTAGGCACAGGCCTAGCACCACAAATTGAGTCCCTTCCTTCTCCAGACCCCCCCTCCCCACTTCCTCTCCCCTACCCACCCTCAAAGACCTTGCTCTTTGGAATGCAGAACCTTCCATCCCAAAAGGCCCTGCTCTTTGGAATGCAGAACCAACCGAGAAGTAAGATTCCAGCAGCTGGGCCCTGTTCCCTTCACCCAAGAGGCCAAACGTGTCCCCAGCTACTCTGCCCCCAGCAGCTGAGGGCCAGAACTGTTGTCATCTAGCTGTTTCACTGCCCCGCCCCTGTCCCTGGGGGAGGAGAAATACCACCTGGGGGTTAAGCTGTCAGCAGTGGCCAGAGGGACTGTGGGGGAGGGGGCCTGCAGAGAAGGGAGGAGACAGAAAACAGGACTAGGGCAGTGTGAGGCAGAACCACACAGTCCCTCAGAGTCTCTCTGGGCTTCATGGAAGAAGATCAAGGGTGGGGGGTGGGGGGATTGGAGGGGGGAGTTGGGGGCTTGGAACAGGGAGGAATGTCTTTGAGAGATGCAGCCAGTGCAGAGAGGGAGTCACCCCAACAACAGCAGCAAAACTATTTCAGCCACAGCCCAAAAGAAACACTGAGAAGGGAGAGAGCCAGGGGCATGGAGGGGCCAGAGTGACAGGAAAGAAGAATGCAGAGTGGTCTCACTGTTAGCTAGCTTCTCAGGCTCAGAGGTATAATAGACCTGTCACTAGGGGATGGTCCCACAGGCTGCTCAGGGACTGCCAGAAGCACCAACAGCAGCTGATGACACAGGAGACAGGTCTCTCCTCTCCTTCCCTTAAGAAGCCTCACCTGTTGGCTGGTGGGCTGGCCAGGGTAGGTCAAGTGGTGAGTAGCAGCAAGACCTGGAGAGTGTGTCAGACTCTGGAAACTGAAATGAGGAGGCATGTGGGAAACGGTGTGGTGCAGCGCCCACACAGCCTGCCCCAGGAAGGAAGGAGCCCAGGGTCATCTACACAGAACTACTGAGACCCTGAGGGGCCAGGCTCAGACTTGGTGGCCCACTTAGCCAGGGTACCCAGCAATGCTCACCTACAGCCAATCACATTCTCTCCAGAAAGGGCAATTGGGCTGGTAGGGGGTGGAGTGGAGAAAGGGCTGTCTGGCCTGGGACTGAGAGAGGCTGGGCTGAAGCAGGCAGATCTCTGGGAAGACTGGCTGTTATGGTGTGTCCTCAGGGAGCCCTGTGGAGAAAGGGGCCAAGAGAGAGTTGGCATGACCCTGCTGGCTGCACCCCTCATCATACTTGCTGTAGATCATGTAGATCAGCTTACCTGGAATCTAGTTGCCAGCATGTCCAAGGAGCCCTCCCCATTGATCTGCCCAGGAGAGGCAGTTTGGGACCTGAGGGACACGAGAGAAGAGACTGTCACAGGATCCTAGATTTCACCCTTCCTGAACACTGTTCCTAGTCCTGGTCCTTCAGATCAGCCAAGTATCCAAGACACTTGGACGTTGGACTTTTAACTTTGTTAAGTTCTAAACAAATAACTCCCATCAACCACCCTTCCTCTCAGGTTCAGCACCATAACAGAAAGGACAGAGTTTCAGCAGAATGCTTGATAAATTCAGTTTATCAGCCGTTCCTCACATGACCCACGTCCCTCCTTTCTTCCATTTCATCTAGGCTGTCACAGGACAGCAACTGCTTGAGATCAATTCTGAGGAAGATGGCTAATTCCATGTAAATAACCCTTTGTCTTTTAAACTGTGGAGAAACCAAAGCCTTAAGAAGGAAAATAAGGGGCTGGAGAGATGGCTCAGTGGTTAAAAGCCTGAAGTCCTGAGTTCAATTCCCACCATCTGTAATGAGATCTAATGCCCACTTCTGGTGTGTCTGAAGATACACTCTCATATATAAAACATATGAATCTTAAAAAAGAAAGAAAGAAAATGAGGGAGGAAGGATTGTGGGAGGGGGTAACCAGGAGGTAGGGGGCAGTGAGCAGGATATAAAGTGAATACATAAAAATAATGAAAAAGAAGAATAAAATAAAAATAAATAAAATGAGTTGTTCCAGGTCCCAAAGCCCATTGTTGGCTGAGCCAGATACCTACTTTACCTCACTGATAGGCTTGTCCCTACCAGTTGCCCTACTGAGGGATACTATCTTTGGGAAAGTCACTGGGAATTCCTTTCCCAGACTCTTCCCCAGGAAAACAAGGGGTGGAACCAGGATTCCTTTCCCTGCTAAACGGGCAGATGGACTCGGAGACTGAAGCTACAAGAAGGTCCAGTGCCTGACCTACAGCTGACAGCAGTTACAAGAGAGGCTCCTCTGACCCAAGTGGACCCTTTCTAAAACTCTTCCTGGTAGAGCTGGCTGGAGCTAGAGTGGGAGATCATCAGGGGTGAGAGGTGAAGGTGAGAAAAGCTCCCACCAAGGCCACCTCCTGCCCTCCCTTATCACTACACCCCTGGGCCTCTGGTCACTTTCAGGTAGGCTAGCAGGAGCCTTTGCCTTTCTGGGTCAGTACAGGGTCTCAGGGTGAGGGGAGTTCCTGCCTCAGAACTGCTGAGGTTCCTCTGAATGGTTCCTGGAAAAGTAGGAGGAGGACTGGGGAGGGGTCTTGGCAAAACAATGAAGACATCCAGAGCCTTGGCTCTCCTGGTGTTGAGCTGGCCAGGTCTACCTCCCCAGTGGCCAGGTTCCTCCAAGAAGGACCTAACAGTAAGCAATGAAGTCAGCAGATCTTCCCCTGATTGCCATCTCCTGTGGATTTTGGTCCCATTCCCAGATGCCATGAGGTCCCCTCCACCCTCCTCCTCTAGGTCTGTCTCCTACAAACACTCAGGGACAGAGTGGAATAAAGAGGGCCAGTACCATGGGAGCCTGCCTCTGCAGTATTACCTACCAGCAGGGCCCACAGGTGAGGAGGGCTGCAGATGCAGGGCCAGAAAAAAGCCAGGCAATGGAAGAGAGAGAGAGAGAGAGAGAGAGAGAGAGAGAGAGAGAGAGAGAGAGAGAGAGAGAGAGAGAGAAGCAAACATCTAACTCCTTTGTGGGCCTGCCCAGAGAGCCTTTGGACCAAGGGATCTCCCAGCATTCTTGAACTCTGACTCACTTCGATGTTCCACCTGTCCCTCCTCCCTCCCCCAACACACAAAACTCCTTATGAGTGATAGGTTCAATGGCAGAGCCCAAAACAGTGACAAGAAGAGACGATAAGCTTTGCAAGTCCCTAATCCCCATCTCTACCTGGATCTACAAAAACAAAACAAAACAAAACAAAATCCATCTCTCAGCTACAAGGGTACTAGAGATTCAGGCTAGGGTACACCTTGCCCAGAACTTGCCTCTCTTCAACCACTCCATGCCCACACCCTGTACCATTCACACTCTTGGGAACCAGTCAAACCCGGGCTTCCAGGTAGCTGGTGCCAGCTTGCCCCGCCTCGCTTGTGGCTGCATGCCCAGCCCAGCGCCCACCTATGCTCATATGGTCACTGGGATATCTTCCTTTTCCCTACCCCAGACCCAGAGCTGAGGACATACCAGAAGAGCCTTGGAAGACTGGGATGGGACTGTACTGGGGTTGTACACAGGGTTGAGGGTGACTGCCTGGCTGGCGACGGGCAAACGCAAGAGGGAAAGGTGGCAGGACCTGCCAGTGGAGGTAGAAGACCTACCGGTCCAGCTGCAGTCTTAGGGGTGAGGCACTCTGTCGGATCTTGCTTTGGGCCTCCGCATGTAGCATGCTCTCGGCACTCTCTCCATTGATGGCCACAATGATGTCGCCAGGCCGGAGATCAGCTGCCTCCGCCTTGCCCCTCTCTGTGACCTACAGGGACAAGGCACCAGATGCTGGCTGGTGAATACCCACCCTGAATAGGAGATGCTCGAGAAGACGGGAGCAGAAGGGTCCTCCTGCTGCCTGAGAAATGCAGAAACAGGACTGTACCTCTTTCTGTCTGTCTTCCCTGGTCTGCCAGCTTGTCAGCTAATCCCCTACAGGCTTGAGTGCCCCCCCCCACACACACACCAGAATTCAAACGTTGGCCTCCCAAGGAATGTGATGGCAGGATGTCAGGAACCCAGCTTGGGAATAC